>NC_133332.1:237849014-238171797 GCF_042186555.1 Aquarana catesbeiana | reverse complement strand
TTCTGACACAAAAAGTTTGAGAGCAGGCTAAAAAATTTTCCGACAACAAAATCTGATTGGTTAAATTCCGATCGTGTGTACACAAATCCGATGCACAAAGTGCCATGCATGCTCAGAATAAATTAAAAGACGAAAGCTGTTGGCTACTGCCCCGTTTATAGTCCCGACGTACGTGTTTTACGTCACCGCGTTCAGAACGATCGGATTTTCCGACAACTTTGTGCGACCGTGTGTCGCCCCTTCCCTCGCTCGGCTCTGTGCTTCTTGCAGCTGCATCACTTGCATGTGGATAACAAACGGTGCTGATCTGATCCCGGAATCCACCGACCTCTGCAGAGACAGCTCGGGACATCCAGGAGATGAGTGTGCTCTGATGCGTGCTGATTGGACAATGAAGAAGCTGAAATATACTGATACAGAATCATCATAGCATATGCCATTAACTCCACATACTCCCACGTATGCTCGAGGCAGATAATCTGCTTGATTGAAGTTGACAGATGAAGAATACGAAGTAACCCGGAGCCTCAGCTGGGGCAGAGAAATTTGCCTGCTATACTCTACAGCTGGTGGTGTGCCGCTGGCAGATGTGCTGCAAGGACCTATGACACCCTTCACTATACCATCATCCCTGTCATTGGAGGCTGCTGAGAGTTCATGAGGGGGTGTAGACCTGAAAGGATATTGCCATATTGAGAGAGAGAGTATTCAGCGGTACATCAGCTTCATACTACAGACCTGAGAAGATCTCTGCAGATGACAGCTAGCCCAGCAGTCTGCCACGGATCCATTCATGCTGTTTTGGACCCCCTATAATCAAGGGGTCAACTGGATCTGGTAAGCACAATCTCTTTCCACATTTACCGCTTGGATTAGAGCCTTTTATGAGTTTCCCCCAGAAGAGAGCTACCTGCCATTTTACCATTTCTCTATTACTTAAGGACTTTTTTATCTCTAAAAGTTTAATTAGATTATTTATTACTCTGTGATCATTTCTTTGCGCTGCACTTATTTTATCTATTGTATGTCACTGAGGTTGGTGTTATCCTCCTAGTGTTCAGCCTGCATATTTTATCTTTTTATTTGGTTTGCGCTGATTGTCTTTTATTTCATCCAATCTTTGTGATTGAAAAGCACCTGTGGGCATAGGCTATGTTTCCACTAGTGCAACTCCAAGGTCGCACGATTGAGAGTGTGACTGTGAGGTGCAACTTTAGTGTGACTCCGGTGTGGCTTTGAAAGCGACTTTGATCCAAATTTACTCTCTGGGTCGGAGTCGCATCCAGAGTCCCATCAGAGTTGTGCAGGTACCTTTTCAGAGTCGCTGCAGCTTTGAGTCACATAGATTGGAACGGGTGCTATTGAAATCAATGGGCTGTGACTTGTAATGTAACTTTATGTGTCCAAAGTCGCATGACAAATTGCACTAGTGGAAACGGAGACTTAATCACACTGAATGATCTTGTCCATGAATCTTTCTTCTTTGCAATTACTAACTGGGGATGGTAAGCTTTGTAATTAGACCGGTGAACTCTGGCTATATTGTAACTGCTACAAATCATATTGCAAATAGGTGTGCCTCAGTGGACTACCTTCTGTACTCCAAGCATTCAGATAGTTTCTTGATTATCCAAGTTTGCTCTAATCATTCTTGAGATAACAAAAGTAATAGCCCTACTTTAGACCATTTTTTAGAATACTTCAGAAAAGTCCACGGGGGAAATCTCAAGGCTGACTTGAAGGACTATCGTCACGAACAGAGAAAATATTGTTCTGACAAGTAGTGAAAAGCGGCAACGGTGGTAGGGGTGGTACCTGTCAACCCAATGATTGGCCAGAGAGTAGCTACCTCTGTAAAAAGGCAACATATATAAGGTTGGGAAATCAGTTCAGGGTCCAGGTCCAGCGTCCGTAAGGATGGGTAACAGTATCAACTCAAGGAGGGTGTCTACGTGTGGTAAACCCTACCAACTGACCCAAGGGAAGAGATGATATATAAATATGGGCTCTGGGTGGTAAAATATATTCATGATTGTGAATGTTTGACTGGAAAGAAGTTTTCTAAGAGAGATACAGTTAAGCTTAAAGTATGGGAAGATCTGTACTGTGCTCATCACAAAAAAAAATGACGCAGCCATATGAAAAAGATGCTTGGAGTAAATGGACGCTGGAGTCAGCGAATAGGGCAGAGGAAATGAATGTTTTTACTATGGGATTTAAGGAGAAATCATTCCAAACAATGCTTGAATGTCAGGACATGCAGAAACAAAGTTGTGGCAGTGATGATCAGGGAGACAAGGAGCAATTGTCAGGACTTGGGCCTTATGCAGTTGTCCAGTCCTTGTCAGCAGAGTGCTCAGGTGCTGACTTAAACTGTCACCTTTCAGTGGCTGATAAAAAAGGAGAGCCACAACATAACAAGTCTAATACCCCAGTAAAATATTAATTACAGGGGGATTGTGAGGCACAGGAAAAGAAAGAGGAAGGTCAAGCAGCAAGGCAGGAAATGGCCATGCTGGTATTAAGTCTCCAGGCAGAAGGGACACTGTCTGTCTCTCTGACAGGAGAGGATGTGAAATTAAATTTCACTGGAAAAAGCTGTAGTAAGCGCATTGGAAAGACTCCCCTAATCTTTGCAGCCAGGTAGTTAGCGAAACAGTATGAAAATGTCAAATTGCAAAACACATCCCTAAAAGAAGCTCTAGAAATAATCAAAAGTGACATCAGTAATTTCAAAGCTTCTAGGTCAAATTCTGATGCTATCCACCAGCAACTAGTGCTAGAAAACAAGAAGTTACAGGAAGAAGGTCAGCAGTTGGAAAAAAAACTGAAGGATGCAGAAGGTGAAGTGAAACGATTATTTTTCACCTGCCAGGAGCTGTTTGCTCAGTTTTTAAATAGAGGAGATAACAGAGCAACTGATTTGGGTAGGTCTGAAGTCAGTGAGACATCCTCCACGTCTAAGGTATATACCAATGGGAATAAATCCCTGGAAGGTAAGAACTCTTTAAAAATTCCCCCTAAATCTTGTAAACAGCCAGCTACTAATTCAGTTGTAGCCATCCCACTTGTAGTCATCGAACATTCTCAGTTGTCTAAAACAAAGCCTTTTGTTAAGAGATGCTGTACCCACTTTAGATAAGATAAAATGTCATTTGTGTGGGCTATTCGGCCACATATCTAAATTCTGTCTATCCAGTCCCATTGAAAAAGTCATTAAACATAATCCATATAGGACGACAAGACGTGATTTTGAAGTGTACTCTGCGCGCTTTGCAACGTGGCCTAGATGTAAGAAGTATGAACCGCCTAGATCATGGGTCCCATTCCAAAATCCTAAGAATACGTCCATACAGGCGGATAATGGATTAATGAAATGAGATGGATCTTTGAAAAAAATTCAACCCTACAAAACAGATTTTATGGGTAAAAGAAAAGTACCGGTTATAATAGAAAACATGCCGGTATGTGTGATGCCCAGAGTTCGTCTTTAACCTAGCTACTTGTGTGAGTGTGTCTGTTGTGTGGAATATGGAATATACCGTATGTTGTGTCGTCTAATTTAACTTTCTGATGTTTGTTGTTCAACTGCTGACAGATCACCCAAATGACCCCCCCCCCCCTTCTTTCTGGCCAGGATACATGCAAATTACCTGAGCCAAGATAAATATCTGTAATAGTGAATTGTGATGTGTATTTACTAAAATGTGTTTGTTTTCCAGAGAGACAGTTCTGGAGAGGTTCTTTGGAGAGGTTCATCACTGCCTTTTGGAGTACTGGATAAAGCGAACTCTGCACAAACCTGAATCAAAGGCTGAACATCCCCAAACAATATATTGCCCTGATCAACTAAAGAATGAGCAAGTCAGATACATTCTAGTAGCTGGTCACTGGTCCACTCCTTCAATATCTGGCGGCAGTATTCACCATCCTCTGTCACCAGCAAAGAAAAATAAATAACTTCCTCGGGATTCATTTTCCCTCAAAATGACAGAACCAGGATGGCTTCCCTGTGCAGCCACTTCTGGTCAGGACTGGCCTTGGTATTATGTCAGGGACCGATGTGACCATACATATGTGGACTGTCACAGAAAATCCAAACACAGGTTCAATATAAATAATAGAATTTATGAAATGGTAAGTGAAGTAAACGCACCTCCAATATGGCAAACAGTGTAACAACCAGCAACCAAAACCACAGTGACACACAACAAATGACCACCCAAACCAGATGTACATATAGGTGTGGGATACAATCGTGATCGTAACAAGCCAGGGTCATACACGGGAGATCAAGCAGATAGGGCTGGAAGGAAGACAGGGAGAGCAGGCAGGAAGAGATCTGGCTGCAGGAAAGGGGTCCAGGAATGAATGCAGGGTTCAGGATGCAGGGTTCAGGATACAGGCTTCAGGATACAGGATTCAGGAACACAGGACTCATGAACGCAGGTCAGGGCACATGGATAAAATACCAAGGCAAGGTGTGCTAGCAATCACCAGGTTTAAATGTGCTTCCTGCAATCAGTATCAGGTTGTGCCTGGTTGCAGGAGATGATGTCAGCTCCTTACTGCTGAGATCTACCCGCTGGTGGACACCGGAACTGCAGCCCATAGGTCTGGGAGCCACAGTGCCACCAGCAGGTGAAACCTTTTCCTGACACTGAGTCACATAGTTACATAGTAGATAAGGTTGGAAAAAGACACAGGCCAATCCAGTCCAACTTATGTGTACATATCCTTTTATATTGTGCCTATTGAGGAAGACATCTAGAAGTTTATAGAATTTGTTATTAATTCTAGCAGATACCGCTACTTGGGGAAGTGAGGTCCACATGTTTACTACTCTGACCATAAAGAACCCCCTCTGAAGTCTCACAATAAATCTCCATTCCTCCAAACTGTGACCACATGCCCTTGTGAGGGAGGTAAGATTAATTAAGGTGCTACCGCCCTTACAGTCACCACTGATTAAGAATTTATTCAGTGGTGACTCATAACTGGATAGTAACCATGTCTCCACTAGGAAGAAGAGATGCAGCTCACAAACACTCCTTGTTCAGAGATAACACCGCCCTAGTGAGAACTAATTCCAGGTGCTGGCTTTGCATGAGTTGCAGTGAGATAAGAAGAAATCCTGGATAGCCGCACTCCGGGATGAGGACATCTTTATTAAAGTAAAATCCAAAATACAGTCAAAAACAAGAGAGTACAGGGTAATAAATTGCTAACGCGTTTCACATCATTGGATGCTAATTCGTAGCTGAAGAGGGATAGGAAAAGTGTGATATAAATAGAAAAAGGGGGGTGGAGTATGTGCGCCGGTGGAACAACCAATCAATGCGCTCGCTACATAACAATTCCACCCTCTCAGTGCAATTAAAAAGATTGAATAATCCCATGATAAAACCTACACCTGCAGAGTGGGGTGAGAGAGCATCCACTTCCATTCAAAACAGTATACATAAGTAAGAGCGTCAAAATCGTATAAATAGAGCTGCCATGCCAATATAAGTCAAAACAGACCAGTATCGCATATATAAAGAAAAGGGCAAATGTTGGATGCCATATCTCCCCACAGCAGGTGAAAAGGCAACATTGGAGTAGTAAAGGCACCAGAGAGTATTAAACCATGACACCATGGAATGCCGCGTATGTACACATATAAACCATGATCTATCAAAAAATATAAAAAAGGAATTATAATGTATATACAAATGTATGGACACGCGAACCCTACATGGCATAAATGGATACTCTAAGGTGCAAGTGCAACCCAAAGAAAGATGTACATAAGCGATCAAAAACATTAAACATGAATGAACATGAGATCGGGATGCATGTATATTAGTCAAGTCTCCCGTTAACATGTATAAACTCATGTTGCATACACAAAAAAAATATATATACATATATATGTGTAATAGATATTAAATTTAAAACAGGTTGCAGACTACTCAAAGTACATAGTTACAAACAATGTTGCAAACATGCAACATCTTATCCAAAACAAATACCGACAATAGTACCATAAAAAATTTCATTTCCTAAAAGAAGTGTGAAAAACAATAAAAAACAAAAAACAAACAGAAAACACAGGAATGGATTAATTGTCGGATAAACCACAAAAAAAGAGTAGCTAACCATTGTTGTTAAATTGGACTCTCGTTATTATTTCTTATTTGTTATGCGATTAATCATAGAAGGACATAAAGACCTGAAGAAAAAACTGTTTGGTGAGTTCAGTTTCTGCGTGAAGCAAAATGGGAACAGGCTATACGGAGACCATGAGTCTCCCTCCATCTGCTGAACTAAATCAAGAGCAAAAATAGAGATCATGGTGGGAGTAGTTTGAAAATGTACTCATAATAAACCGTATTATGTTAAGAACCGATATACACACACATGGCACCTATTATGGACAGAAAGGAGAATAGTTCCGTTGATACAAAGTGTGTGACAGGCACACACAGATGTAATTAAAATACTATAAGGATTATGTGGACCAAAACTTAGATTTACAAAAACGAAACCGAAAGGCAAAAGGGAGTTTTCAGTGGAGCAGCATCACTGCATTATACCATGATCCTGGAGACACAAAAGTCTCACTTAATGTGCTGCAGGATGCCAAAGTTCACTGTGATGAAAAATAAAACTATAACTTAATTTATCTAAATAGGTGAACCAGTATACCACACCCCACTATGAACCGGAAACCGTAATAGCTAGAACAGATTTAGTCCTAAAATTCTGTAGAAATTCAACAAAAACTTTGAGTTTCCACAACCAAAACACAGGAACAGTAAAACAAAAACACAGAAAGGATTCACAATAGGACAACCCCATTACACCCTACCTTGCACTTAAAGGCAAAGAAGTCTCACTCAATCTGCAGCAGGGTGCCACTGTTCACTATGGTGTGGAACTGGAACCACAACTTAATGTATCAAAATCAGTGGATTAATATTTCATACCCCACTGTAATAAACAATATAATGATGCGGCTACCTATAGCATATTAAACTTTTTGACAAGGCAGAAAGGAAGTAATGTATGCTTCCGATGGTAGACATTTATGGATTGGGGAACTGATTTGTGTTTTAGATCTTGAATAGTAGACTTCTAGGGATATAAATGACAGAGGTTTGAAGTACAATATCTGCTATAAACGAAACAGCAAAATATGTGTTGGATCATTCATAAAAATGCGACACATCCCACTCAAAATTGAGCCCGAGGGGTCGTCTGGTATTGAGAGAGAAGATCCATCGGACTTCACATTTGCATAATATTCTAAATTTATCACCACCCCCCAGTGGTGTCTTAATCTTGTCAATGCCTTGGATAACAAGGCAAGATGTGTCTTTTTGATGGACCTCGTTCCAATGTCGTGCGACGTTTGTGGCATGATCTTTGTCAATGTCATAGAGATGGTCATACAACCGATCCTTGAGTCTGCGTGTGGTTCTCCCTACATACTGGATAGAACATGTAGTGCATGTGATTGCATATATTACGTAACGTGTATTGCAATTAACAAAAGAATTGATTTTATGGGATTTCCCTGTGGACATTGATGTAACAGTGTCCCCACCTTTGATGAATGAGCAATAATTACAGTTACGAGCACCACATTTAAACGTGCCTTGAAATGACAGCCAATTGCTGGATATGTTTTTGCTGGAAAAGAGACTGGGTGACAAGAGATTACTAAGGGATGGTGCTTTTCTGGAAACACTACGGATACCCTTAGCCAAAACTTTAGAGTAAGTGGGGTCATTAGACAGAACTGGAAGATACTTAGTGACAATTTTTTGTATCTTATGAAATTCTACACTGTAAGGCCCCTTTCACACGGACGGACCGTCTATCCGTTTTTCTTCCATCCATCGACGGATGACAATGCTTTCCTATGGGCAAACGGATAACCATCCGTTACCATCAGTTAACCTCCGCTTCCGTTTTTATCCGCTTTTTTTAACGTACAAAGCTACGTCCAGATCCGTCAAAACGGATATTAACTGACATTAACTGACAATGTCCGTCAACGTCCGATCAGTAAAGATCCGTTTTGAAGAAATAATTCAAGGTTCATACTTTGACAAATAAAAAAAAAAAAAGTGAAAAAACCTTTATTTTAAAAGGGTTATGCAGAATAATAAAACTAAAACTGTTTTGAACATATCATGTGCTTTTGTGTCTTTTTATGCTATGAAAACACAATGAAATACCCAAATTAATGAATTAATAAATTTAAATTTGCACTGCATTATTTATATATATATATATATATTGGTACTGCCATGAAACTTCTCCTGATGAAGATAGAAAGTAGTCGGCATATTGTTCACGCATGGTAATGTAGGTTGGGTGGAGCAAGGCTTTCTGGGTAATTTCCTTAAATGCAAAGAAACTGCTGTAAACGGATGAAAATGGATACAAGAACGGATGAAAAAATGGATGTAAACGTGTACATTAACGGATGAAAACGGATATTAACGGAACGGAAGACGGATGAAAACTGAGATTACCGGAACGGATGACGGATGAAGACGGATGAAGCAACGGATAAGAACTGATACGTTTTTAACGTGGCTAAACTGACGGTGCCCGTGTGAAAGGGGCCTAAGGTGTGGAAAAAGTGGGAATGAAAGAGGATCTCTTATGGGACCCATAATCCTTCACATCCTTAGTTTTATCCACAAGAATTTTGTGGCGAGGTGTCTCTCTGGCTATGGATAGGCCTTTGTTGATAATAGCTGTTGGATATCCTCTGTCCTTAAACCTGGAAGACATAGAAGTTGCATCTCTATCAAAATCACTCTCTTTGCTACAAATTCTCTTCAGCCTTAGGAACTGCCCAAGTGGGAGGTTCCTAATAGTGTGTCCAGGATGATTGGAGTCGGCTCTGAGAAGCGTGTTACCTGCACTAGGTTTTCTGTATAGAGTAGAGAAAAGTCCAGATCTTTCTAGAAAAAAGGCCACGGCCCGAAGGCCTAGATTATGTGGAATAGAAGAATACAAGCTAGAGACGTCACATGTGATCCAGCGAAAATTATTTTCCCATGTCATTCCTTCCAATTTGGACAAAAGCTGTTTCGTGTCATGTAAATACCCTGGAAGGTTAGTCACCAAGGGTTGTAACTGCTGGTTGACCCATTGGCCCAAACGTTCCAAACGTACTTGCCTCTTCTGTGCCTTCCCCCCCCCCGCCATGTTCGCCCTGGTTTAAAGGTATTGAATTAGGTTTGATAGCTATGTGGTTGCCGTCTGAAGAGGAATCAGATCCGGTAGCTGCCAAAGTATCGCAGGTGCGTTCCCCTTCGGTGTCAGAAAAACTAACCCTCTTCTTTGGAGTGGATCTCTGTAGCTATCAAACCTAATTCAATACCTTTAAACCAGGGCGGACATGGCCGGAGCAAGAAAAAGGGGAAGAAAAGAGGAAAACACGGAGGGGGGGAAAAAGGCACAGAAGAGGCAAGTACAAATCGGTACCAACTTTGAGGCCGGAAATAATGGACACTTTTAACGTAGTCAATCTTTCATCATGCCCCCTATCCACCTCGGATGTCTCTCTTTTGTCTAGAGGCCTGAATTTTTGCCCCACGAATCACTTTGACCTGTTTAGCACTATTCTTGATGTGAACAAATTTGCACGGACTTTAACACTACAAAAACACTTTTATATGGAGAATGAAGACAACCAGGATACCCCACAGTTGAATCAAGCTACTTCACAGCAAAATCTTCTGCCAGCGGGTGAATCAACATTGTTTCCCAACTTGTTTTCTGATGTATGCACGTCAGTTGATCTCTTAGATCTTGCTATCGAATCAAGTCCATGTGCACCAGCAAATAACATTAGATGTCACACGGTATCTTTTAACATGAGATCTGACTTTTACCCCATTAACTCCAGAGGGAAGAATATGGATATGTATCAGAAATTGGTAGAGAAAGATTTGGTACATCTTGCGAATAATATTGTTCATGACAGCTCTGGGAATCTCACTGCGGACGAGAAAAAATCCCTTAACAGTTTACACAAAGACCCCTCCATTGTAATAAGAAATGCAGACAAGGGGGGAGCTGTAGTAATCTTAAATGCCTCCTCATACAGAGAAGAAGCCTTACGCCAGCTGTCAGATTCCTCCACTTAACATAAACTCAAAGGTGACCCCACCGAATCTTTTAAGAAAGAGCTTACATGTCTTCTTGACAGAGCTGTCTCTATAGGCATTTTCACCCTTAAGGATAAAGAGATGTTCATTCCTGCATTCCCAGTCATGCCCATTTTCCACCATCTCCCCAAACTGCATAAGGGCCTTTCACCACTTACAGGAAGACTGATTGTAGCAGGCATTGACTCTCTGAATGAACGTTTGGGCCAATGGGTCGACTAGCAGTTACAACCCTTGGTGACTAATCTTCCAGGGTATTTACGTGACATGAAACAGCTTTTGTCCAAATTGGAAGGGATGACACGGGAAAATAATTTTAGCTGGATCACATGTGACGTCTCTAGCTTGTATTCTTCTATTCCACATAATCTAGGCCTTCGGGCCGTGGCCTTTTTTCTAGAAAGATCTGGACTTTTCTCTTTGGTTCTACAGGAATTTATCATCATGTGTTTAGAATATTTGCTCATTCATAATTTTTTCATGTTCGACAGGGAGTACTACCTCCAGAAGTGCGGAGCCTCCATGGGTGCCAAGTTCTCACCATCCCTGGCCAACCTCTACATGGGGTGGTGGGAGAGGCTCCACATTTTTGGGGTTGACAGTCCCCGTTGAGCAGATACAGTGTTTTACTGTAGGTATATAGATGACTTGCTGTTTATTGTGTCTGATCCACTAGTTGAAATTGATAAATGGCTTCTCTACTTAAACAACAACAGTTTGAATTTAAAATTTACTGGCAAAATGGACCCGTTGTCCATCGAGTTTTTGGATGTACTCCTTACAGCAAACGGTTCTGAGATAATCTCTACTCTATACAGAAAACCTAGTGCAGGTAACACGCTTCTCAGAGCCGACTCCAATCATCCTGGACACACTATTAGGAACATCCCACTTGGGCAGTTCCTAAGGCTGAAGAGAATTTGTAGCAAAGAGAGTGATTTTGATAGAGAAGCAACTTCTATGTCTTCCAGGTTTAAGGACAGAGGATATCCAACAGCTATTATCAACAAAGGCCTATCCATAGCCAGAGAGACACCCCGCCACAAACTTCTTGTGGATAAAACTAAGGATGTGAAGGATTATGGGTCCCATAAGAGATCCTCTTTCATTCCCACTTTTTCCACACCTTACAGTGTAGAATTTCATAAGATACAAAAAATTGTCACTAAGTATCTTCCAGTTCTGTCTAATGACCACACTTACTCTAAAGTTTTGGCTAAGGTTATCCGTAGTGTTTCTAGAAAAGCACTATCCCTTAGTAACCTCTTCACCCAGTCTCTTTTCCAGCAAAAACATATCCAGCAATTGGCTGTCATTTCAAGGCACCTTTAAATGTGGTGCTCGTAACTGTAATTATTGCTCATTCATCAAAGGTGGGGACACTGTTACATCAATGTCCACAGGGAAATCCCAAAAAATCTATTATTTTGTTAATTGCAATACACGTTACGTAATATATGCAATCACATGCACTACATGTTCTATCCAGTATGTAGGGAGAACCACACGCAGACTCAAGGATCGGTTGTATGACCATCTCTATGACATTGACAAAGATCATGCCACAAACGTCGCACGACATTGGAACGAGGTCCATCAAAAAAGACACATCTTGCCTTGTTATCCAAGGCATTGACAAGATTAAGACACCTCTGAGGGGTGGTGATAAATTTAGAATATTATGCAGACGTGAAGTCCGATGGATCTTCCCTCTCAATACCAGACGACCCCTCGGGCTCAATTTTGAGTGGGATGTGTCGCATTTTTATGAATGATCCAACACATATTTTGCTGTTTCGTTCATAGCAGATATTGTACTTCAAACCTCTGTCATTTATATCCCTAGAAGTCTACTATTCAAGATCTAAAACACAAATCAGTTCCATAATCCATAAATGTCTACCATCAGAAGCATACATTACTTCTTTTCTGCCTTGTCAAAAAGTTTAATATGCTATAGGTAGCCGCATCATTATATCGTTTATTACAGTGGGGTATGAAATATTAATCCACTGATTTTGATACATTAAGTTGTGGTTCCAGTTCCACACCATAGTGAACAGCGGCACCCTGCTGCAGATTGAGTGAGACTTCTTTGCCTTTAAGTGCAAGGTAGGGTGTAATGGGGTTGTCCTATTGTGAATCCTTTCTGTGTTTTTGTTTTACTGTTCCTGTGTTTTGGTTGTGGAAACTCAAAGTTTTTGTGGAATTTCTACAGATTTTTAGGACTAAATCTGTTCTAGCTATTACGGTTTCCGGTTCATATTGGGGTGTGGTATACTGGTTCACCTATTTAGATAAATTAAGTTATAGTTTTATTTTTCATCACAGTGAACTGTGGCATCCTGCAGCACATTAAGTGAGACTTTTGTGTCTCCAGGATCATGGTATAATGCAGTGATGCTGCTCCACTGAAAACTCCCTTTTGCCTTTCGGTTCCGTTTTTGTAAATCTAAGTTTTGGTCCATATAATCCTTATAGTATTTTAATTACATCTGTGTGTGCCTGTCACGCACTTTGTATCAACGGAGCTATTCTCCTTTCTGTCCATAATAGGTGCCATGTGTGTGTATATCGGTTCTTAACATAATACGGTTTATTATGAGTACATTTTCAAACTACTCCCACCATGATCTCTATTTTTGCTCTTGATTTAGTTCAGCAGATGGAGGGAGACTCATGGTCTCTGTATAGCCTGTTCCCATTTTGCTTCACGCCGAAACTGAACTCACCAAACAGTTTTTTCTTCAGGTCTTTATGTCCTTCTATGATTAATCGCATAACAAATAAGAAATAGTAACGAGAGTCCAATTTAACAACAATGGTTAGTTACTCTTTTTTTGTGGTTTATCCGACAATTAATCTATTCCTGTGTTTTCTGTTTGTTTTTTGTTTTTTATTGTTTTTCACACTTCTTTTAGGAAACGAAATTTATATGGTACTATTGTCGGTATTTGTTTTGGATAAGATGTTGCATGTTTGCAACATTGTTTGTAACTATGTACTTTGAGTAGTCTGCAACCTGTTTTAAATTTAATATCTATTACACATATATATGTATATATATATTTTTTGTGTATGCAACATGAGTTTATACATGTGACCGGGAGATTTGACTAATATACATGCATCCCGATCTCATGTTCATTCATGTTTAATGTTTTTGATCGCTTATGTACATCTTTCTTTGGGTTGCGCTTGCACCTTAGAGTATCCATTTATGCCATGTAGGGTTCGCGTGTCCACACATTTGTATATACATTATAATTCCTTTTTTATATTTTTTGATAGATCATGGTTTATATGTGTACATACGCGGCATTCCATGGTGTCATGGTTTAATACTCTCTGGTGCCTTTACTACTCCAATTACTCCATTGTTGCCTTTTCACCTGCTGTGGGGAGATATGGCATCCAACATTTGCCCTTTTCTTTATATATGCGATACTCATCTGTTTTGACTTATATTGGCATGGCGGCTCAATTTATACGATTTTGACGCTCTTACTTATGTATACTGTTTTGAATGGAAGTGGATGCTCTCTCACCCCACTCTGCAGGTGTAGGTTTTATCATGGGATTATTCAATCTTTTAATTGCACTGAGAGGGTGGGATTGTTATGTAGTGCATTGATTGGTTGTTCCACCGGCGCACATACTCCACCCCCCCTTTTTACTTTTTCTATTTATATCACACTTTTCCTATCCCTCTTCAGCTACGAATAAGCATCCAATGATGTGAAACGCGTTAGCAATTTATTACCCTGTACTCTCTTGTTTTTGACTGTATTTTGGATTTTACCTCAATAAAGATGTCCTCATCCCGGAGTGCGGCTATCCAGGATTTCTTCTTATCTCACTGCAACTCATGTCTCCACTAGGGATGGGCTTTATGTTCAGGTCGAACATGAGTTCGACTCGAACATTGGCTGTTCGCCCGTTCGCCGAATAGCGAACAATTTGGGGCGTTCGCGGCAAATTCGAAAGCAGCGGAACAAGCTTTAAAATAGAAATCATAAGTGCTAATTTTAAAGGTTAATATGCAAACTATTGTCATAAAAAGTGTTTGGGGACCTGGGTCCTGCCCCAGGGGACATGTATCAATGCAAAAAAAAGTTTTAAAAACAGTCATTTTTTCGGGAGCAGGGATTTTAATAATGCTTAAAGTGAAACAATAAAAGTGTAATATTCCTTTAAATTTTGTACCTGGGGGGTGTCTATAGTATGCCTATAAAGTGGCGCATGTTTCCCGTGTTTAGAACAGTCTGACAGCAAAATGACATTTCTAAAGGAAAAAAAGTCATTTAAAACTACTCGCTGCTATAATGAATTGTTGGTCCGGCAATACACATAAAAGTTCATTGATAAAAACGGCATGGGATTCCCCCACAGGGGAACCCCGAAACAAATTTTTTTTTTAAAAATGGGTGGGGTCCCCCCAAATTCCATACCAGGCCCTTCAGGTCTGGTATGGATATTAAGGGGAACCCCGCACCAAAATTAAAAAAAAATAGGTGGGGGTCTATCTATTTGCATTTCACACGGTGGTCACAATTTTGTTGCGGTGGTGGATTTGTCACAAAATTAATATTCATCAATTAATAATTTTTTGAACACTTGGTTTATGAACTTGGACTGTTGTCACGGTGGAAGAATTCAATTTATGAATGGGAATGGGCCCAAATGAGTTGATTCTTCCCAGGGTGGCCAGCTGCCTTGGGAGAATGGTAAGTATGGAGCACGGTAGTACGGAGACTCTCTGGGACAAAGTAGTGGTCACAAGGTTTCTCAGGAGGAGCATGGACCTGAGCAGCAAGAATTTTGTCACCCAAAGGAGAAGTAAGACTGGTGCGAACCGTAGCCAGAATACGATCAGGAGGAATCACAGGCACTGGAACCGACTCCAACTTGGAAGTGGAGGAAAATTGTTGTGACAAGGCATCAGCCCTTACATTCTTAGTACCGGGTAAGAATGAGACAATGTAATTAAAACTCAACAAGAAAAGCTCCCATCACGCCCTTCTGGGAGAGAGGCGCTTAGCCTCAGATAAGAATGTGAGATTCTTATGGTCAGTAAGAATGAGAACCGGCACAGTGGTACCTTCAAGGAGATGTCTCCATTCTTTCAGGGATAAAATGATCGCCAACAGCTCTCTGTCATCAATCTCGTAATTGCACAGTGCAGGTGACAATTTCTTGAAAAAGTAGCCACACGGATGCATAGCGCTCTCAGAGTTAGGACGTTGAGACAGAAGGGCGCCAACTCCAGTCTCAGAAGCATCAACTTCTAGGATAAAAGGCAACATAGGATCAGGATGTGCCAACACAGGAGCAGAAACAAAGGCAGCCTTGAGACTCTCAAAGGCCTTAATGGACTCCGGAGACCAACTCTGTGGGTTACCGTCCTTTCTGGTCATATCAGTCAGGGGCTTGACCAGAGATGAGAAGTTACGAATAAACGTCCGATAATAGTTGGCAAAGCCCAGGAAACGCTGCAGAGGACGTAAACCCATGGGTCGGGGCCACTGTAGGACTGACGAAAGTTTCTCTGGGTCCATCGAAAAACCAGCAGTGGAAATGACATAGCCCAGGAATTTAACCTGTTCACGATGGAACTCGCACTTCTCCAGTTTACAATAGAGATTGTTTTCTCTTAGTTTCTGAAGCACACGACAGACATCTGTGTGGTGGCTCTCCAGGGACTTGGAAAATATGAGGATATCATTGAGATCAACCACCACACATAACTGCAACAAATCTCGGAGGACATGGTTAATAAATTCCTGGAAAACTGCCGGGGTGTTACAAAGGCCAAAAGGCATTACGAGTTACTCATAATGGCCTGTTCTGGTATTAAATGCAGTTTTCCACTCGTCGCCCTCCTTAATCCGCACGAGATTGTTAGCCCCTCTCAAATCAAGCTTCCTGAAAAACGTTGCTCCCTCGAAGCAGGTCAAATAACTCTGTAATCAACGGAATCGGGTAGGCATTCTTAATCGTGACACGATTGAGACCCCTATAATCAATACAAGATCTCAGTTCACCGCTCTTCTTCTTCACAAAGAAGAAACCAGCACCAGCAGGAGATGAGGATTTGCGGATGAAACCTCGAGAAAGTGCGTCTGCAACATACACCTCCATGGCCTTATCCTCCAAAACCGACGAGGCCACGAGGGGGTATGGCACCAGGTTGAAGGTCAAATGCGCAGTCATAAGGCCAGTGTGGAGGCAAACTACCGGCTTGACCTTTGTCAAAGACATTGCTAAAATTGCAGTTCTCGTCCGGCAGGGAGGAGAGTGAAGAGGTGCACAGGACCTTGCCTACCTTCTGGAAGCATGTATCACTGCATTGTGGTGACCAGGAGAGAACCTCATCACGGAGCCAATAAAAAGAGGGGTTGTGCCTCTATAACCAAGGATAACCAATAACCAGCGGAAACCTAGGTGAAGAAATAACTTGGAACTGGATTATCTCATGGTGAAGAGCTCCTATGGCCATGGACAACAGAACCATCTCATGAGTCACATAGGCAGGCTGTAGAGGTCTCCCGTCAAGTGCCTCAATGGCAAGTGGAGTGTCACGCAGCTGCAGCAGAATCGAGTGCTGTGATGAAGGCAGCATCAATGAACAGTCCTGCAGCCCCAGAGTCGATTAGAGCCTGTATTTCGATGGACGACTCAGCCCAAGAAAGGGTGACCGAAACCAGGGGCTTATCCTTCTGGATAACTGGGGACGAAACAACGCCACCTAAGGTCTGTCCATGACAGGACCTCAAGGTTCGGGCGTTCCCTGGACAGGTAGGAACGCTTCAAAAAGTGACCTGGCGGGGGGCGTGGTTTGGCTATGCAGCAGTGAGGACGCGTCTCTCTCGTGCTCCGGCGCCGACACACTATTTTCAGCACTTATCCTGTTCCGATCGCTCCCACTCACCCTAAAAAGATGCGGAAGAGAATGGGGAAGACCCTGCCTAAAAAAGGATCTGCCGTGGGATCGATTAAACGATTCCTGGCCACGGAACCAGACGATCCGGAAGACATGGACGGCCTAGGTCGCTCTCCAGGAGGCACAAGCTCCGGTACAGGCTCCGCCCACCGACGCAGGCCCGAACACAGACACTCTCCAGTGTCCTCGGCCGGCTCAGAGGGAGAGGAAGGCTCCTCCAGGCGATCGGGAGTAGAGGCACTGGTAAGCGACCTACCAACTAAAGCGGAGCTTGCCTCCATGTTACTAGGCCTGGAACGTGCCATTAAGAAGGAGGTGTCTGCAGTCCGAGCTGACCTCTCACATGTCTTAGAAACAGTGGAGGAGACGGAGCAGCGCCTTGATCGCCACACGGTGGCCATTAGACACTTACAATCCTCAACACGTGCACTCACTATAGCACATAGAATGGCGTTATACAAAATTGAGGACCAGGAAAATCGCAACAGGAGGAATAATATTCGGATCAGAGGCCTGCCGGAGGCTACTGGGGACGATGATCTTCTCCCCTCTGTCCGGGGCATTTTTAACGGCCTACTGGGCCAGGATGCAGACTACCCTTTGAAAATTGATAGAGTGCACAGAGCCCTTCGCCCCGGAACCTCTCTTCAGATGTCCCCCGTGATGTCATTTGCAGGATCCACTACTATGAAGAAAAAGAGCTCATCATGAAAAAAGCCAGAGATGCTGCATCATTGGATTTTGATGGTGCCGTGTTATTATTTTTCCCAGATCTTGCTAGGGAACCCTGGAACGGCGTAGAGCCCTGCGCCCCTTGACAGAGAAATTGCGAGCAGCCTCGATCAAATACAGATGGGGGTTCCCGGCCGCACTGATTGCTAACAGAGATGGTAAAACCGCGATTCTTCGATTTCCAGAAGAGCTAGATAAATTCTGCATGGATGTCAACATCTCTCCGCCAGAACTCCCCGGATGGCAAGATCACATCCCTACTCTGCCTGCAACGGCGGAATCAGGTTGGCGAAAGGTTGAGCGCAAAAATCGCTCTCCCACCTCCGGAGGATCCACCGAACTGGGTTAAGACTGTGAGTTATATGGCCCGCGCCCTTTGCCCCTTGTTTTTGTTGTTGCTGACAGAGCAAAAATGCATCTGCCTCCTAATGGGTCTTAATCTGGTAACAACACAGTTGTGAATGATTACTGAATAGGCCGTTAGCCTCGATATATCTATGTTAGACTATAATTTTGTCTACTTGGTTCCCGTTTTTTGTCTTAATTTTACATGTTCCCTTTTTTTTTTTTTTTGGTCTTAAGGATATTATATTCACAACCCAAAGTTATACCTGCTAAGCCCCAGACATCTAGACATCTGATCGTAAGTGATAAGATCAATGCAGATTAGATGCATCATAAGTGCCTTTTATATTTGTAATTAATAACTTGTGAAGTCTTGGTGTTGGCGCCGGAGCAACCAGACGACGCCCACACCAATTTTGGTGACCGTGCGCATATGCACGGAGTACCCCACTCCCCTGCTCAAGGGGCGCCATGCCGGCTGGAGACCCTATTCCCTAGCTCATATCTGGACAACGGGGATGGGGGCGTCCTGCCGCTGGTATGCCCCACCACGCACCGCAGTCTAATGCGTGCACATTTTGACCATCCCCCTAACTGGTCTAAATTCTACCCAGTAATGGATATTGTTTGTTCTTTTTTTCTTCTCATTCCTTTGACCTTTCCCTTTTCTCTCACCCCTCCCCACCCTCCCCATCCCTTTCTCAAATCTTTTGTACCCACCTCAGGTCCGGCTCCCCAGGATATAGTGAACGTGTGCTCACCCTGTTGGTCTCCATGGCTAAGGTAAATCTTATCTCTTTTAATGTTCGAGGGCTATACGCCCCAGGGAAGAGGCACAACTTATACAGGGAGCTGGGCCGCCTGCGGGGAGACATTGTTTTCTTGCAGGAGACTCACCTCACTCACTCCACACGGGTAAAACTCTCCTCACAGCAATACCCAACGTGGTACTACAGCCTATCGGATGTACATAAAGCTAAAGGTGTGGCCATCGGATTCCGTAGGGGGACCCCATTCACACTAGAATCCATGTTAAGTGATCCACTCGGACGTTTTCTGTTCATTAGAGGCAACCTGGGTAGTATGACTTGTACACTTGCTACTATATACGCACCTAACCGAGATCAAGCAGGCTTTATTGCCTCCACTTTTAATAAACTCAGGGATTTCGCACGCGGGTGTGTCCTCCTAGCTGGAGATTTTAACATCCCACTAGAACCTGCCATAGACACGTCTAGAGGCAAGACTAATATACCTCATAAACGTTTACGATTTATTCGCAAACGAATGCACGAATCCCAGCTGGTTGACATATGGAGAATTATGCACCCGCGTGCGAAGGACTATACCCATTTTTCGCAGGTTCACCACACCTACTCCAGAATAGATTTTTTCCTAATCGATCACCACCATCTTTCTCTCGCTACTAATACGCATATCGAATCATCTCCTCTGTCAGACCACGCCCCAATCACACTGACCATTAAAATTCCCTCCATACCACACAGATTTACCAATTGGAAACTTAACGAACATCTCCTAGAAGAGGAAATAGATAGAAAACAAATAGGTGAGAATTTATCCCTCTACTTTGCTGAAAATAAACTCCCCGAAAGCTCATCAGGAATAATTTGGGAAGCACACAAGGCCCATATTAGAGGAAAACTCATTGAACTAGGGTCTAGAAAAAAGAAGGAACGGATATTTCAACAATCCAAGCTACTAGAGGAGATTAGGGACCTTGAACAATCTCATAAAGCGAACCAATCGCAGGCGGTATTTTACAACTTAACCCTGAAAAGAGAAGAGTTAAAGTCTCTTTTTCATAGTGAACAAAAACAACAAGCCCGTATTGTGGCTCAACGTTTCTATGAATGGGGTAATAAACCTAGTAGACTATTGGCACGCTCACTTCAACAAAAGAAAACAGCCACCTTCATAACTAAAATTAAAAACACTACAGATGACCTGGTACACGACACACCATCAATAGCTAAAGAGTTTCGGGAATTCTACCAACACTTATACCGCGTCCAACACTCAGTAGCAGACCGTGATACTAAAACCAAACTTATAAAAGAATATCTGGCCCAAGCTAACCTTCCCAGACTATCACCCAAGGTACTAGACGCCCTGGATGGGGAGCTCACCATAGCGGAGTTGCGCATAGCATTAAAAGCCATGGCAAATGGTAAATCACCGGGCCCGGACGGTTTCACGGTAGCATACTACCGTACCTTCGCGGATACTCTACTTCCGCATTTAACCTCTTATGCTAACGCGGTTTCGGATGGTGAGATCCTCAGGCCTGAAACTACCCACGCGCACATTACTATTATCCCCAAACCTGGCAAAGATCCTAGCATTTGCGGCAGTTATCGTCCCATTTCACTGTTGAACATCGACGTAAAAATCTATGCTAAAGCTATAGCGAACAGACTCCTTCCCCTGATACCGCAGTGGGTCTCCCCTGACCAGACTGGGTTCATCCCTGGAAGGGAAGCAAGGGATAATGCCCTTCGTACTATATCTCTAATAACACACACCAGGGGGTCGTCCCAGTCCACCCTCCTATTATCAACAGATGCTGAAAAAGCGTTTGACAGGGTGGATTGGGACTTCCTTATGGCTACACTGACCCATCTAGGTATTAAGGCTCCCTTGCTGACACAAATAAAGGCCCTGTATGGTTTCCCTACGGCTCAATTGAGAGTGAACGGCACCCTTAGTGCTCCTTTTACCCTGTATAATGGCACTCGTCAGGGCTGTCCCCTCTCACCTATTTTATTCGCCCTGTCACTTGAACCCTTTCTGTCCACTGTGAGACATAATCCATCTATACATGGGATTACAGTAGGCCCAACCGAACACAAATATGCCGCATACGCGGACGATATCTTATTTTATGTGCAGCAACCCCTGATATCGCTCCCTAACCTTCTGTCAGAACTTGAAAAATACGGTCGCATCTCCAACTTTAAAATTAATATGTCCAAATCAGAAATCCTAAACATATCCACTCCCTCACAGACCGCTTCCCAACTGAAAAGTTCCTTTCCCTTTAGCTGGCAGGCGCACAAGCTGAAATATCTGGGCATCTACTTAACCCCGAATCCTGACGCCCTCTTCCGCACAAACTTTTTGCCTCTATTAAACGTGATCAAAACTGACTTACAGAAATGGACGCAGATGGCACATTCTTGGTTGGGGAGGATAGGGGTCATCAAGATGAATATACTACCCAGGTTGCTATTTCTATTTCAAATGATCCCATTTGGAATACCAGTAGGTTTCTTTACAATATTAAAATCGCTAATTGGCAAATACATATGGAACAGAAAGCGTCCCAGGATTGCAAGGTCCATACTCTATAGATCTAAACGGGAAGGAGGCTTAGCCTTACCAGACTTTAAAAAATATTTCCTGGCGACTATACTGACTAGAATCTTAGATTGGAAATTCCACAAAAAACCCAAGCTTTGGGTTGATCTAGAATCAGAACTAAGCGGCTCCGATCTCTTTACACAACTATGGGTACCACAGAAATTCAGAGTCTTATCATGCAAGACCTCTCCGCTTACTCATTCCACCCTTATGGTATGGGACTCTATCTGTAAAACAAACAACTGGCTATACAACTCACCCCTTATGTCACTAACCGGCCACAACTATTTCCCGCCGGGGAACCTCGGCCGCGGGGCCCACCCGTGGTCTTTGGGGACGCTGACCCATTTACACCAGGTCACTACCTCGAAGGGAGTTTTGCCCCTGAACACAATCTTACAAAGTTCGATGGCGACACCTATGGAGCACTGGAGATACAGACAACTTGCGGCCTTTATTCAATCTCTTCCTAAACCCATTAGATCTATCAATGACCTTACACCCATTGAGTCAACTTTAGCCGAGTCACAACCGGTAGAAAAACCAGTTTCCCACTTCTACCAAATAATGCAAACGGTAACCCCTGTGGGAGACCCGGCTTTCCTACACAACTGGGAAACGGAACTTCAAAAAAAGCTGTCCCCAACACAAAAATCCAATATTCTCATAATGTCTCATATCACCTCCTCAGCCACTAAAACTGCCGAAGTGAACTACAAGCTGCTAACCAGATGGCACTACACGCCAGCCCTTCTTCATAAATATTTTCCACATGTCTCTCCTTTGTGCTGGCGGGGATGTGGGGAACGTGCAACACATGCCCACATCTGGTGGTTTTGCCCACTGATACGACCGTTTTGGTTGTCTATACTTCACTGGATTAAGGTGATTCAAGGAGATGAGGTCCCCAATGACCCGTTTGTGGTACTGTTACATTGTACAGCCAGGCCAGTAGGAGCATATAAGAAATCCATAACTCCTCACCTTCTTAATGCTGCCAAAGCATTGATTCCCAGACTATGGAAACAAAAAAATATACCCACGTTACGCCAATGGCTAACGGAAGTTGATCGCACATATTACATGGAAGACCTCACCCTCTCGCTCAGGAACAAATCTGATTATGTAACAAAAATATGGTCCTGCTGGTTTGCCTTTAAATACATAGTTACATAGTTACATAGTTACATAGTAGGTGAGGTTGAAAAAAGACACAAGTCCATCAAGTCCAACCTATGTGTGTGATTATGTGTCAGTATTACATTACATATCCCTGTATATTGCGGTCATTCAGGTGATTATCTAATAGTTTCTTGAAGCTATCAATGCTCCCCGCTGAGACCACCGCCTGTGGAAGGGAATTCCACATCCTTGCCGCTCTTACAGTAAAGAACCCTCTACGTAGTTTAAGGTTAAACCTCTTTTCTTCTAATTGTAATGAGTGGCCACGAGTCTTATCAAACTCTCTTCTGCGAAAAAGTTTTATCCCTATTGTGGGGTCACCAGTACAGTATTTGTAAATTGAAATCATATCCCCTCTCAAGCGTCTCTTCTCCAGAGAGAATAAGTTCAGTGCTCGCAACCTTTCCTCATAACTAAGATCCTCCAGACCCTTTATTAGCTTTGTTGCCCTTCTTTGTACTCGCTCCATTTCCAGTATGTCCCTCCTGAGGACTGGTGCCCAGAACTGGACAGCATACTCCAGGTGCGGCCGGACCAGAGTCTTGTAGAGCGGGAGAATTATTGTTTTATCTCTGCAGTTGATCCCCCTTTTAATGCATGCCAATATTCTGTTTGCTTTATTAGCAGCAGCTTGGCATTGCATGCCATTGCTGAGCCTATCATCCACTAGGACCCCCAAGTCCTTTTCCATCCTAAATTCCCCCAGAGGTTCTCCCCCCAGTGTATAGATTGCATTCATATTTTTGCCACCCAAATGCATTATTTTACATTTTTCTACATTGAACCTCATTTGCCATGTAGTCGCCCACCCCATTAATTTGTTCAGGTCTTTTTGCAAGATTTCCACATCCTGCGGAGAAGTTATTGCCCTGCTTAGCTTAGTATCGTCTGCAAATACAGAGATGGAACTGTTTATCCCATCCTCCAGGTCGTTTATGAACAAATTAAATAGGATTGGTCCCAGCACAGAACCCTGGGGGACCCCACTACCCACCCCTGACCATTCTGAGTACTCCCCATTTATCACCACCCTCTGAACACGCCCTTGTAGCCAGTTTTCAATCCATGTACTCACCCTATGGTCCATGCCAACGCACCTTATTTTGTACAGTAAACGTTTATGGGGAACTGTGTCAAATGCTTTTGCAAAATCCAGATACACCACGTCTACGGGCCTTCCTTTATCTAGATGGCAACTCACCTCCTCATAGAAGGTTAATAGATTGGTTTGGCAAGAACGATTCTTCATGAATCCATGCTGATTACTGCTAATGATATCATTCTTATTACTAAAATCTTGTATATAGTCCCTTAACATCCCCTCCAAGAGTTTACATACTATTGATGTTAGGCTAACTGGTCTGTAATTCCCAGGGATGTTTTTTGGGCCCTTTTTAAATATTGGTGCTACATTGGCTTTTCTCCAATCAGCTGGTACCATTCCAGTCAATAGACTGTCTGTAAAAATTAGGAACAACGGTCTGGCAATCACCTGACTGAGTTCCCTAAGTACCCTCGGATGCAAGCCATCTGGTCCCGGTGATTTATTAATGTTAAGTTTCTCAAGTCTAATTTTAATTCCGTCCTCTGTTAACCATGTAGGTGCTTCCTGTGTTGTGTCATGAGGATAAACACTGCAGTTTTGGTTACTGAAGCCCCCCGATTCACTTGTGAAGACTGAGGAGAAGAATAAATTCAATACCTCTGCCATCTCCCCATCCTTTGTAACCAGATGTCCTTCCTCATTCTTTATGGGGCCAATATGGTCTGTCCTCCCTTTTTTACTGTTAACATACTTAAAGAATTTCTTGGGATTTTTTTTGCTCTCCTCCGCTATGTGTCTTTCATGTTCTATCTTAGCCATCCTAATTGCACCCTTACATTTCTTATTGCATTCTTTATAAATTCTGAATGCTGTGGATGATCCCTCAACCTTGTATTTTTTGAAGGCCTTCTCCTTTGCTTTTATATGCATTTTTACATTGGAGTTAAGCCATCCAGGATGTTTGTTCGCTCTTTTAAATTTATTACCCAATGGGATACATTGGCTAATGCCCTTATTTAATATGCTCTTAAAGCAAACCCATCTCTCCTCTGTATTCTTTGTTCCTAATATTTTATCCCAATTTATGCCTTTTAGCAAGGTTTGTAGTTTAGGGAAGTTGGCTCTTTTGAAATTCAGTGTCTTTGTGTTCCCTTCATGTCTCCTAGTTGTGTGATTTATACTGAAACTAATTGACCTGTGATCGCTGTTACCTAAATTGCCCCGTATTTCCACATCTGTTATCAGGTCTGTATTGTTGGTAATCAGTAGATCTAGTAATGTTTTATTTCTAGTTGGTGCGTCTACCATCTGACCCATAAAATTGTCCTGCAAGACATTAAGGAACTGGCGAGCCTTAAATGAATGCGCGGTTCCCTCCGCCCAGTCTATGTCTGGATAATTAAAATCCCCCATTATGATAACACTTCCCATCCTTGCTGCTAATCCAATTTGTGATAGGAGATCCGTCTCCACTTCCTCCCTCAGGTTAGGGGGCCTATAGCATACTCCCAGTATTATTTTCCCCTTAGCTTCATCCCTTTGGAGCTCTACCCATAAAGATTCCACCTCCTCCCTAGCCCCCTCAGTGATGTCATCTCTCACATTCACTTGTACATTATTCTTGATATATAGGCATACTCCTCCCCCTTTTTTACCCTCTCTATCCTTGCGGTATAGGGTGTACCCTTGAATGTTTGCCAGCCAATCATGAGAGCTGTTGAACCAGGTCTCTGAAATTCCCACAAAATCCAAATCCTCCTTGTACAACAGTATCTCTAGTTCACCCATCTTGTCCGCCAGGCTCCTGGCATTGGTGAACATGCCACATAGTTTAGACCGGTCGCATATTGTCCTCGTATTGGGTGTTTCAAGATTGCAACTTGGACTTGCTACTATACTCACCTTGTGTTTTTGTGCTTTGGTTAACCTACCACTAATGCCCCCAATACTACCCTCTGGAATATCTTCCGCGCTGGCTATCACTGTCTCTGGACCCTCCCCCCCATCGCCTAGTTTAAAAACCCCTCTAACTTTTTGGCCATCTTCATTCCCAGCAGATCTGCACCCTCCTCATTTAGGTGCAGTCCGTCCCTTCTATAGTACCGGTTACCGACTGAGAAGTCGGCCCAGTCCTCCAGGAACCCAAACCCCTCCTTACTACACCAGCTCTTCAGCCACTTGTTTACTTCCCTAATCTCCCTCTGCCTCTCTGGTGTGGCTCGATGTACCGGTAGTATTCCTGAGAACACTACCTTGGAGGTCCTTTTCCTCAATTTAGCTCCTAAGTCCCTAAAATCGTTCTTTAGGACACTCCATCTGCCTCTGATTTTGTCATTGGTGCCAACGTGCACCATGACAGCCGGGTCTTCCCCAGCCCCTCCCAGTAATCTGTCCACAAGATCCGTGATGTGCCGAACCCGAGCGCCCGGTAGACAACATACTGTTCGGCGCTTCAGGTCTTGGTTACAGATTGCCCTCTCTGTCCTTCTAAGAATTGAGTCCCCTACCACCAGAATCTGTCTTTCCTTTCCCTTTGCTGCTCCCCCACTCTTACTGGAGGAGTTCTTCCCCTGGCAGCTAGGAGAGTCCCTCATCTCCAGCAGTGCTGGTCCCTGACTGGTTACACCAATGTCACTCAATGGAGCGTACTTATTGGGATGCTCCAGTCCTGGATCGGCCTCCCTGGCACTTCCCCCTCTACCCCTCCTAACTGTCACCCATCTACTCTTTGCTAGTGCCTGCACCTCTTTGTCTCCACCCGCCTCTGTGCTGGCCCCTGCCGGCACCTGCCGTGTACTTTCCTGGCTCACCTTTAGTATGGAGGGACTTCTCAGTGCTGACAGTTGCTTCTCCAGATTCAGAACCTGGGCTTCCAGGGAAACAATGTGCTTACATTTTGCACAGCAGTATTCGCCCTCGATCGGATGATCAAGGAACGCATACATGCGGCAAGATGTACAAAGAGTCGCCTCTCCACACCCGCCGGGCATCGTACCTATTAAATTTAGTGAGGATTTGGGGATTTTACCCTGTCCAAATTACCTAACAACTAGCTTCCTGGCACTAATACTCAAGACAATACACAGGTACACGACAAGACAATACACAAGTACTAACGATCCACACACACTACTCAGACAACACTCAGATACTCACACTACACAGGTACTATGACCCCTGTTATAACCTCCTGTTTTAAACTCTTGTTTTTAACTCCCACTTAATCCAGCTCCACTTACACCAAGCTCCACAGCTTCAAACTGAGCACGCTCAAACTGAGTCCTACAACAAGTTAAATAGGCACCTGGGAGCAATTAACCACACCCCTTAATTGATAGACTGATGAAACAGAAAAAAAAAAAAAAAAAAAAAAAGCTATTTAAAAAGTGACAGCAAAAGGCAAATTAAAAACTAAAAGGAAAAGTCCCCAAAATGCAACCCAGCAAACACCAACAGACAGCAGCAATACACACACCAACAGACAGCAGCAATACACACACCAACAGACAGCAGCAATACACACACCAACAGACAGCAGCAATACACACACCAACAGACAGCAAGACTTGTATACTCTAACACTTGTTTTTAACTCCCACTTAATCCAGCTCCACTTACACCAAGCTCCACAGCTTCAAACTGAGCACGCTCAAACTGAGTCCTACAACAAGTTAAATAGGCACCTGGGAGCAATTAACCACACCCCTTAATTGATAGACTGATGAAACAGAAAAAAAAAAAAAAAAAAAAAGCTATTTAAAAAGTGACAGCAAAAGGCAAATTAAAAAAATTAAAAAATACACAACAGTCTTTTCGGAAATTATGTCAAAGCCTGAGTAAAATGTTTTAGATGATGAATATTGTACACAGGAGTCCGGACCTGAGGAAACCCCACACCCCCCCTACTCCCCCACCTTTTCCCTCTACCTCCCCCCACCTTCATCACTCTTTCTTCTTCCTCTGCTTTCCCTATTTGTTTTCTCTGTTATCTATTCATGGTTACATTTTTGATCTTTAATGGTACAACACCGTTATATGGTTGTGAGATAGCCGGGACATCAATGTCCGGGCTGTCCCATAGCAAGGAGGACGATCCTATCATTGAAAAATAGCGAAAAAAACCTGATTACCTTGGGCAATGATGTTGGATATAGAAACTTGTTTACCTATGTTAAGCAGGAATTGGCCCCTTTCTTGCCAGAGGGTATATGATATATTATGTTCACGCATCTTTGTAACTCATACATCCCATATATCAATCATATCCTTGTTATGTGATATATACCATTTATTGTACCATTTTTCTTTTTCACTTGCCTGTAATTTTGCAATATTGTTATTTCCTTTTTTCTTAAATAAAAAAAATAATTAAAAAAAAAAAAAAAAAGTGACCTGGCTGGCCACAATAAAGGCACAATCTCTCCCTCCTCCTAAAGGCTCTCTCATCCGCAGAGGAACGCGTGAAGCCCAAGTGCATGGGTTCATCTTCACTGACCAACTCGGTACCAGGAGGCATGGGAGGTGAGGGAGGCACGGGTGGGACTGCAAAGCTCGGAGGCAAACGTACAGCAGGCTTCCCCAAGCGCTCCTTAAAAGAGAGTCTTTCTCTGAGTTTGGAGTCAATGAGGATGGCAAACGTGATCAACGTCTCCAGCTCAGTGGGTATATCTCGGGCTGCTATCTCATCCTTGATGGAATCCGAGATACCATGAGAAAAAGCATCCACGAGGGCCTCATTGTTCCAAGCAACCTCTGCTGCCAGAGTACAGAATTCAATGGTGTAGTCGGCAACAGTTCTCGTACTCTGTTTGATGGACATGAGGCACTTGGCAGCAGAAGCGTATCGCGCGGGAACGTCAAATACCCTTTTAATAGAGGCCACAAAGTCAGCGTAACTCAAGACAACAGGTTTTTGCGTTTCCCATAGAGGGTTTGCCCAGGCCAAGGCTCTCTCAGAAAGCAAAGATATCATGAAACCTACTTTGCTTCTGTCCGTGGGAAAAGCCTGGGTGTCACGGACAAATACTCACCGAGGCCGAGATGCCGACAGCGGCTCGCCCTTACGACCACGCGCACCCAGACCCCCGAAGTGGGTACGGAAGGCTGAGGGCACGCGGAGGCACGGGCTTCCGGTAGACAGTGGGTACCTAGGCTGGAAGCGGGTGTCCTGGGATCCGTAGAAGCAGAACTGAAAATGCAAGCAGAGGTTAGGGAACAAGCAAGTGGTAATCAGGGTGTCACAAGATCCAGCAGAGTGGTGGTTAAACAGGCCAAGGTTCGGTGCACAGATCAGGCAGGTATTTAACAGGAGAGTCCAGCAGAGTAGTAGTTAACAGGCCAGGGGTTTGGTACACCGATCAGGCAGGTTATTAACAGGAGAGTCCAGCAGAGTAGTAGTTAAACAGGCCAGGGGTTTGGTACACAGATCAGGCAGGTTATTAACAGGGAAGTCCAGCAGAGTAGTAGTTAAACAGGCCAGGGGTTTGGTACACAGATCAGGCAGGTTATTAACAGGGAAGTCCAGCAGAGTAGTAGTTAAACAGGCCAGGGGTTTGGTACACAGATCAGGCAGGTTATGAACAGGATAATCGAGCAGAGTAGTGGTTAACAGTCCAGGGTTCAGTACACAGAGCAGGCAGAAAGGTACAGGGGCAATCCGGAAGAGTGGTGTTTCAGGCAAGCTAAGGGTTCGGTACACAAGTCAGGCAGGTCACAAGGTAAACACAGGCACAAGGAACAGGGAGAGCCGACGACAAACCAGCAACCCGACTGGGCGCTGGAGCCGTCAGATATAGTCTCCCTGCCCGGTGAGCGCGTCAGTGTGACGCGCTACCGGGCACCCGCACGGGCGACGGCGCGCACACGAGGACCGCCGTGCACCCGCGCGCGCCGCACCATCAGGCCGCGGACGGGTGTGCGGCGAAGCGCCCGTCCCGTGCGCATGCGCACCGGAGCCCGGCGAGCGGAGACGCTCCCTGGCTCCTGACAGTGCCCCCCTCCTAAGGGCGGACACTGGACACCAAGGCTGGCCATCAATTCCGGATGATCTTGATGAAACGTTTGAATTAACCGTGGAGCGTGCAGATTCCTGGCGGGCTCCCAAGAATTATCTTCGGGTGGATACCCCTTCCATTGAATCAGGTACTGTAGCTGCCTGCCCCTCTTTCTACAACCTAAAATGGATTCCACTTCGAATTCATTCTCGCCATCGATTCTGACTGGCGGAGGAGGGGGTTCTCTTCTTCCCGGAAAAGGACTAGGCACCACAGGCTTCAATAGTGACACATGGAAAACGGGGTGAATCCGATATGTCTTGGGAAGTGCCAACTCAACAGCCACAGGGTTGATGATCCTCCTGACTTGAAAAGGCCCAATGAATTTAGGCCCAAGCTTACGAGATGGCAGTGGTAATCTCAGATTAACGGTGGACAGCCAGACCTCGTCTCCTACGTCAAATTTTGGGTTTGCCTTTCTGCCCCGGTCGTACTGTTTCTTGTAGTCCTCCTGGGTTTTGCGTAGTATGTCTTGAATTCTCTGAAAGTTAGATTGCAACTAAATTATCCTATCCTGGACTGCAGGGACTGCCGTTTCAGGAATATTGTTAGCAAAGGATGTGGGATGGAACCCGCAATTGGTCCAGAAGGGAGTCTGGTTGGTAGAGGCATGGATTGAGTTATTGTACGCAAATTCAGCGTAGGAGAGGAGGCTCGCCCAATCATCCTGAGAACCCGAGCAGAAGCAGCGGAGGTATTGCTCTAACGTCTGGTTGGTCCTCTCTGTCTGGCCATTGCTTTGGGGATGATAGGCCGAAGAAAGACAAATGTTGATACCCAATACCTTGCAGAGTTCCTTCCAGAATTTGGACGTGAATTGGACGCCTCTGTCCGACACGATGCTTCTTGGTATCCCATGGAGCCTAACAACCTCCTTTAGAAAGATGTTGGCTGTGTCTGCAGCAGAGGGAGTACCCCTCATAGGCAGAAAATGGGCCATCTTGGAAAGGCGGTCGACAACGACAAGGATGGTGGAAAAATTCTCTGAGACGGGTAGGTCGACAATGAAATCCATGGACACATCAGCCCATGGCCGTTCCGGGATGGGCAAAGGTCTGAGCAGACCCCAGGATTTGGTGTTTTGGCCCTTGTTCCGCTGGAACAGGGAACAGGACGCCACATATTCCTTACAATCCCTTCTCCATCCTGGCCACCAAAAAGAACGAGAAAGAAGTTCAGCCGTTTTCTTATTCCCAAAATGTCCTGCCATCTTGTGATCATGACACATCTGAAGGGCTATGGGCCAAGTCACTTGCGGTACAAATATTTTTCCTTTAATCCAGAAGAGATCTTCGTATCTTTTCAAGGAATGCACTGCTGGTTCTGTACATGCGCCTGATGAAAATTTGATGGATGATATTAAGTCTGCCTGAGTTAGTCCGAGGAAATTTTGAGGAGAGAGGATCGTGCTGGGTGTTGGTATTTGAGAGTCTGCGGAAAACATCCGTGAAAGGGCATCGGCCTTCCCGTTCTTTGCCCCAGGTCTGTATGCTATATGGAAATTGAAGCGAGAAAAGAAGAGAGCCCAACGGGCTTGGCGAGGTTTTAACCGTCTTGCTGTTCTGAGGTACTCGAGATTCTTGTGATCCGTAAAGATCATAACCGGGTGTACTGCCCCCTCCAGCAGATACCTCCATTCCTCTAAAGCGAACTTTATAGCCAGCAGCTCTCTGTCACCCACATCGTAGTTGAGTTCCGGTGGACTGAGTTTCCGAGAAGCGAAAGCTACCGGGTGTAGGATGGCCTTTGGTCCCTGTCTCTGGGAAAGAATTGCTCCAGTTGCGATTTCCGATGCGTCCACCTCCAGTACGAAGGGTTGAGTCGGGTCAGGATGGCAGAGGATTGGAGCGGAACTGAACAATTTCTTTAACTTAAGGAAAGCCTCTTGAGCAGCTGCGGACCACTGAAAAGAACTGTGTTGCCGGGTTAATTGGGTAATAGGTGCCACGATGGCCGAGAATCCAACAATAAATTTCCGATAGAAATTGGCGAATCCTATGAACCTCTGTACTCCTTTCTTGTTAGATGGAGCCGGCCATTCTTGAATTGCCTGAATCTTCTGTGGGTCCATTGCGACCCCATTGGTTGAAAGTATGAATCCCAGGAACTGTATGGTTGATTTCTCGAACTCGCACTTTTCAGCTTTCAGGTATAGCTTGTGTTGTTGAAGAATGGCAAGAACCTTTTTAACGTGCCTCTTGTGCATCTCTAGCGTAGGGGAGAAGATAAGAATATCGTCCAGCTATACCACGAGGAAGTCATCTAAATATTGTCGGAATATGTCATTCACTAGATGTTGAAAGGTGGCTGGAGCGTTGCAGAGTCCGAATGGCATCACTAAATACTCGAAGTGCCCGAATCTGGATCTAAAAGCCGTCTTCCATTCATCTCCAGCCCTGATCCTGACGAGATTGTAGGCCCCTCGGAGATCAAGTTTAGAGAACACCTTAGCTGATCGGAACCTCTGGAATAACTCGGGAATGAGCGGTAACGGATACCGGTTCTTAATTGTGATGTTGTTAAGTTGTCGATAATCTACGCAGGGTCTTAAGGTACCGTCTTTCTTCCCAACGAAAAAGATACCCGCTCCGGCGGGTGAAGATGAAGGGCGGATGAATCCTTTCTCAAGGTTTTCGTCTATATACTGCTTTAGAGTATCCAGCTCGGTTTCTGAAAGAGGGAAAATCCGACCGAATGGAATCTCGGATCCGGGAAGAAGGTCAATTGGACAGTCGTAGGCCCGGTGAGGTGGTAGGCTGTCAGCCATTTGTTTACTGAAAACCTCTTGAAACTCAAGGTACTCGGAGGGGACGTGTTGGAGATTGCCTGGTGGTGCCACCATTGTGACGCAAACTTTGGGATCCGGGAGCAGGCAGTGCTGAGAGCAATACTGAGAGGAGAAGGATACTGTCTTGGTACTCCATTTAATTAGTGGATCGTGAGCTTGTAGCCAAGGTAGGCCAAGTATGATGGGAAAGATTGGAGAATGAATTAAGTCAAGCCGTAAGAACTCCCGGTGGCCGGAATCTGTGATTACTGAAATAGGTTGGGTCTCCTGGGTGATGGGACCTGAGCGAGGAAGGGATCCGTCGGCCAAATGTATTTGTAGATCCTGCTCTTTAGTTTGTAAAGGAATCTTCAGACTATGCGCCAAGGCAGAATCTATTAAACAACTGCATGCTCCGGAATCAACGATGGCCTGCAAGCGAATCTCCCTTTCCGGAAGCTGTAGGGAAACAAACAACATCACATAAGCCTTGGGAATGTTATTGTTTGGATAGTTCAATACATTTGACTGAGAGAACTTACTGGGCCTGATCGGGCAGCTGCGTAGGAAGTGTCCGGTTCCTCCGCAGTAGAGGCATAGGTTAGATTGTCGCCTGCGCTGCTTCTCTTCAGAGTTTAACGGACCTCGGACCCAGCCGAGCTGCATTGGTTCGACCTCAGGGACCGATGCAGCGGTAGCTGAAGATGAGGTTGAGGATACTGTGGAGTGAGGCCTTGGCGACGCCCAGGTGGGGCGTGGCAGCTGAAACCGTTCTGAGCGCCGCTCCCGAAGACGCCGATCGAGCTTCGTAGCTGCTTGAATGAGTTCCTCTAGTGAAGCAGGAGTCTCCATCCTAGCTAACTCGTCCTTGAGTAACTCGGACAAGCCTTGACGGTATTGATAACGTAGGGCCGGCTTGTTCCAATTTGTATCGGCCGCCCACTTACGGAACTCCACAGTATAGTCCTCAATAGGTCTTCTTCCCTGGGACAGATGGTGCAAGATAGCTTCAGCTGTAGCCATACGCTGCGGATCATTGTAGAGCTGGGTCATGCTCTCAAAGAAGGCCTCGATAGTGTTCAGGGCAGGACTGCTCTGTTCCATTAGGCTGTGTGCCCAAGCCTGGGGTTCTTCGGATAGCAAGGAAATCGCAAACCCTACCTTGACGATTTCCGAGGAGAAGGTTCTCGGCTGTAGAGCGAAGTAGAGGGAACATGCGTTTTTAAAAGCCCTAAACTTCTTGCGGTCCCCCGAGAACCGTTCAGGTGTAGGAACCCTGGGCTCAGGAAGGGCCATGACCACAGTGGGGTTGGCCGGAGCTTGGGGAAGTGAACCCCCACTGCTGGGTGCAGGAGCTGCGGCTGCGGAGGGTAGTGACCCGGTGATCTGCTGAAGACGGTTATCAATTTGTGTATAACCTTCTTGTAACTTCTGTACGGAGTCAGTGAGGGTAGATACTTGTTGGCACAGGATCTCCAGAGGAGAGCGCGCTCTGTCGGCCTCGGACATCTGGCTGGTTTGTACTGTCACGGACAAATACTCACCGAGGCCGAGATGCCGAGAGCGGCTCGCCCTTACGACCACGCGCACCCAGACCCCCGAAGTGGGTACGGAAGGCTGAGGGCACGCGGAGGCACGGGCTTCCGGTAGATAGTGGGTACCTAGGCTGGAAGCGGGTGTCCTGGGATCCGTAGAAGCAGAACTGAAAATGCAAGCAGAGGTTAGGGAACAAGCAAGTGGTAATCAGGGTGTCACAGGATCCAGCAGAGTGGTGGTTAAACAGGCCAGGGTTCGGTGCACAGATCAGGCAGGTATTTAACAGGAGAGTCCAGCAGAGTAGTAGTTAACAGGCCAGGGGTTTGGTACACCGATCAGGCAGGTTATTAACAGGAGAGTCCAGCAGAGTAGTAGTTAAACAGGCCAGGGGTTTGGTACACAGATCAGGCAGGTTATTAACAGGGAAGTCCAGCAGAGTAGTAGTTAAACAGGCCAGGGGTTTGGTACACAGATCAGGCAGGTTATTAACAGGGAAGTCCAGCAGAGTAGTAGTTAAACAGGCCAGGGGTTTGGTACACAGATCAGGCAGGTTATGAACAGGATAATCCAGCAGAGTAGTGGTTAACAGTCCAGGGTTCAGTACACAGAGCAGGCAGAAAGGTACAGGGGCAATCCGGAAGAGTGGTGTTTCAGGCAAGCTAAGGGTTCGGTACACAAGTCAGGCAGGTCACAAGGTAAACACAGGCACAAGGAACAGGGAGAGCTGACGACAAACCAGCAACCCGACTGGGCGCTGGAGCCGTCAGATATAGTCTCCCTGCCCGGCGAGCGCGTCAGTGTGACGCGCTACCGGGCACCCGCACGGGCGACGGCGCGCACACGAGGACCGCCGTGCACCCGCGTGCGCCGCACCATCAGGATCGAATGCCTCTACAAACCTATGCTGCATGGCCTCCCTGATCCTGCAAAGCCTGCGAAAGGACCCTAGGATTCGTGCTATCAAGGAGAGGGATCATTACTGGCTGGCGACCCTTCTTGATCTACGTTACAAGGGTAAGGTTGCAGAACTTATCCAGCCTTCACAGAGGGAGCAGAGGATGAAACATCTTCTGGAGGCCTTGCAGAATGGTTTGTGCAATGCATTTCCAGACCCTGGGAGGTTACAATTTCCTAGTACTGGACAACATGTTGCTGAGGCTTCATTCAGCCACAGAAAGAGCGGTGGAGAAGGTGGCCAGCTGATCGATGCCTTCAGGCAATTCTTCAGTCCTCAGCGCCCAGGTCTGATCGGTTCCAGAAACCATCGCCATCGTCTGAATTACATGGTGCAGGAATATCTAGGGGCAAGATCAGACTTGGAGACCTTTCCACCAGAACATCCACTGGGTTACTGGGTCTTGAGAATGGACCACTGGCCAGAGCTTGCTCAATATGCAATTGAGCTACTGGCCTGTCCTGCATCCAGCGTTCTCTCTGAATGCACATTCAGTGCTGCTGGAGGCTTTGTAACCGATCACAGAGTGTGCCTGTCCACAGACTCTGTTGATCGGCTCACATTCAAAAAAATGAATCAGTCTTGGATCACCAGCTACCAAGCACCTGATGTTTATCCCTTTCATGACTAAGCCTATTTTTGAAATTTGGTGTTTACAAGTTAAAATCCGTATTTTTTGCTAGAAAATTACTTAGAGTTCCCAAACATTATATATATTTTTTTAGCAGAGAATCTAGAGAATAAAATGGCGATTGTTGCAATATTTTTTATCACACGGTATTTGTGCAGCGGTGTTTTGGAAAAGGGACACTTTCATGAATTTTAAAAAATCTAAACAGTAAAGTTACACCAATTTTTTTGTATAATGTGAAAGATGATGTTAAGCCGAGTAAATAGATACCAAACATGTCACCCTTTATAATTGCACGCACTCGTGGAATGGCGACAAACTACGGTACCTATGAATTTCCATAGGCGACGCTTTAAATTTTATTTACGGTTACCAGGTTTGAGTTACAGAGGAGGTCTAGGGCTAGAATTATTGCTCTCGCTCTGACGATCGCGGCGATACCTCACATGTGTGATTTGAACACCGTTTACATATGCGGGCGCGACTTCCGTATGCGTTTTCTTCGCTGCGCGAGCTCGCAGGGACAGGGGCACTTTAAAAGAAATTTTTTTTAAAATTTATTTTATTTATTTTTTTACTTTATAAATTGTGTTTAAAAAAAAAATTTTTTTTGTACTTTTATTGCTGTCACAAGGAATGTAAACATCCCTTGTGACAGTAATAGGTGGTGACAGGTACTCTTTATGGAGGGATCGGGGGTCTAAAAGACCCCCGATCCCTCCTTTGCACTTCAAAGTATTCAGATCGCTGAAAACGGCGATTTTGAATACTGTATATTTTTTTTAAAACCGGCGCCATTGGCAGCCGAGTAAACGGGAAGTGACGTCATGACGTCGCTTCCGCGTTTACAATGAGAAGGCTGGAATGAAGCCGCCCACAGCTTCGTTCCAGCCCGCCCCCAGCCGCCGAAGGCACACGATTGGACACCGGGCCTCCCGATCGCACGGGAGGCCCGGTAAGAGCCGCAGGAGGCGGCGGGAGGGGGGGATGTCCCCTCCCGCTCCTCCGGTATAACAGCCGAGCGGCTTTTAGCCACATCAATTGTTATACTCGGGTAGCCGATCGCCCGCTGTAAACAACGGTACCGGGATGATGCCTGCAGCTGCGGGCATCATCCCGGTATAACCCCGGAAAGCCGAGTACGCATATCTGCATACGGTCGGCGGGAAGGGGTTATGTAACCAAATGATTTTTCTATAGATGAGGGATCCCTTGAAGACTGCATATGCTGAGTGACTATTCTATTATGCTGAGTGACTATCCTATTCCTCCTCAATTTTCATGATGATAGCTTCTAAGAATATTTTCGGTTCAGGGCATCAACACCACTACCTAAGGCCCAATTTTTCTGCCCCTGTTTAACAGGGGCGTGTAATTACAATTTTTGATCAAGTATTTAGCAGTAGGGCTCGTTCCTGCGCTCAACAAGAGTATCTGTGAGGGGTTTCAGTGTTGTGCCACCACCACCGCCGCCTAAGGCACAATTTTTCTGCCTTTGTTTAACAGGGGAACGTAATTACAATTTTTGATCTAATATTTCACAGCAGGGCCTGTTCCTGTGCTCAACAAAAGTATCTGTGAGGCTTTACAGCAGGGGTCTCAAACTGGCGGCCCTCCAGCTGTTGCGAAACTACAAGTCCCATCATGCCTCTGTCTGTGGGAGTCATGCTTGTAACTGTCAGCCTTGTGATGCTTCATGGGACTTGTAGTTTCGCAACAGCTGGAGGGCCACCAGTTTGAGACCCCTGCTTTACAGTGTTGTGCCACCACCACCACCACCGCCTAAGGCCCAATTTTTCTGCCCCTGTTTAACAGGGGCATGTAATCACAATTCTTGATATAATATTTCACAGCAGGGCCCGTTCCAACGCCCACCAAGATTAACTGTGAGGGCTTACAGTGTTCTGGTACCACCAACACATAAAGCCCAATTTTCCGCAGAATGTATAGGACAGGCTGTAAAGTATATACAGGCGGTCCCCTATTTGCAAACATCCAACTTATAAATGACTCCTACTTACAAACGGAGGCAGACAACAGGAAATGAGAGGAAATCTACCCCATGGAAGGGAAATTCTCTCCTGTAAGAGTTAATATGGGAAAAAGGTGTCTCCCCACTGATGCTTTATCACCAATCCTTGTTTCCCTAATAACCCAAAATTTTCCAAATCCAATTCTTATTGGGACAGAAAGTGAGGTGAAATCTTCTGAACAGGGGCACAGGCAGCAAAACAAATGTTATAGGGGTGATAACCCTTCCCTATGTTATCCAAAGAGCTTAAAAATAGATTTTTTGGCTGGAGCTACACTTACAAAATGTACCTGTTCCAAATTACAAACAGATTCAATTTAAGAACAAACCTATAGTCCCTATCTTGTTTGTAATCCGGGGGCTGCCTGTATACTGCTGCTGTTCAGAGTATATAGGGCCTGGGGGCCCCACGCCTTTTTTTTTTTTTAATTTAGGTGCGGGATTCACCTTAATATCCATACCAGACCCAAAGTGGAGAGAGAGGAGAGAGAGAGAGGAGGGGGGGGCAACATTACATTACAGCCGCAAGCAGTTTTAAATGACTTTTTTCCTTTAGAAATGTCATTTTGTACAGGGACTGCTCTAAACATGGGAAAAATACTATAGACACCCCCCAGGCATGATATTTAAAGGAATATTAGACTTTTATTGTTTCACTTTAAGCATTATTAAAATCACTGCTCCTGAAAAAACGGCCATTTTTAAAACTTTTTTTTGCATTAATTCATGTCCCCTGGGGCAGGACCCAGGTACCCAAACACTTTTTATGACAATAACTTGCATATTAGCCTTTAAAATTAGAACTTTTGATTTTTCACGTTCGAGTCCCATAGACTTTAACGGGGTTCGCGTGTTCTCACAAATTTTTGGTCTGTTCGCATGTTCTGTCACGAACCGAACCGGGGGGGTGTTCGGCTCATCCCTATTTTTCAGTATCTGCCTGGAGTTCAGCTTTATGTAACTAGGAAGTGAGTGAAACTAAAAATATATTGGGTGTGATACAATCATTAACCTTAATAGTATATCAGGGTAAAGTGAGCCTGATGAATCAGTTTGGAGGACTGTCCTGAATACTTTCATTCATAAAATGACAGGCTATGATGAAATATTTTGCAGCACAATATTTTGGCCCTAGATCTCAGTTACAGAGGGATGGAGCAGTTTCTTCACTATTTATCAAGAACCTACATTCCTGCAGTGTCTTCATCCAACCCAATATATAAAAACTAGAAATAGAAATGGTGAAATGCACACCAAAAATTTCATATAATTTAATTTATAAATTTTTCAGTGTGCGGAGAAAACAAACAATAAAATAAGCCTACATTGTCTGTGCACATCTCCAACGAGGTAGGATGCCCTCCAGGGGGCAGCTTAAGGGCAGCCACCTTATTGCATCACATCGCAGAGCTAAGCAGGTGCAGGGCACTGCTGACTCCTTGCATATTTTGAAAAGTTCTTTGGTGTGGGCCTTTTTTGACACGTGTGCAGCTGATCGCACCATTGCTGTTTGCAACATATGTCTGAAGCGTATCAAGCGTGGTCAAAACAGCAGCCGCTTGGGCACCATATGCTTGACTAGACATATGATGACCTCCCATGCAGTCCATTGGCAACAGCACCTAAAAGACCCATGTCACGGAACGTCCCACACTCCGCATGAGTGCTTCCGTCAGTATACCACTTCCTCCCAGTCTGGACTCAGATATCAGATATTCCAACTGCTCCCAAGCACAAAACAAGGCGAGACTTGCTTAGATGCTAACATGGACTGTTTTTTTTATTTACAATCAAAATTACAAGACTTTATATGCCGTTGGAACCTCCTCTAACAATACAACTGTAACCTAATTAACATGAGCTAGTTTACTAAATCACTTAACCAGACTAGGTGACTATTCAATACACATTACCATAAACATCAACACAGGGTTAATTAGAACAAACAACAATGTGTGGAATACCCTTAGAACCTGTGGTAAGCCAGACTAGACTCATTTACACTAAACACATTATAGCAGACAACAAGACAGGTAGTTGGAAATGATGACACCAGCATCTCCTCACAGTATGTGTCCCAACAGTATGAATCAGTCTTATCAGCAGGGGGGCTACTGGAGGAATCCCCCCTCCCTCTACAGGGACACACATCCCAAATGACCACAGCAAAGAGTCTACAACAGAATAAGATAACATACAATATACAGTATACATATATACACGATTGAGTCTGATTAGTACAGATCAGACTGGATTTCTAATTCACCTTGCAGAGTATTGTTCTCTTAAAATCCAGGGCCCATAATCTGTTGGCAAGAGGCTCACATTAAGTCCCCTCCAATAGCCTCTGTCCCGGTGAGTCTGTCACATTTCTCCCCCATCAAAGGTTGACTAACAAGGTCCCAGACCTCCACCTGGTCTGGACATGCGTTAGTCAGGCAGAGTGAACTCACATAGTCTTCCCGCATGATCTCCTTTCTTGGCTGCAAGGAATAGTTGATCTCAGTAGGTGTGGGGCAGAGGTCATTTACTCTCTGTCTGGCTGCCAGCGCTTCAGCTGGGTGGTTTTTAACATTCCTGGGCTCGGTCTGCTGCTGGGCAGAGGGGCCGATCACCCCAGCTTCCTGAAGTTGTAGAGAGACACCAGGTGCTAGGCAGAGGCCAGCGGTGCTCTGCCCTGTTGCCAGCGATTCAGCTGGGAGTAGCAGCTCCACTGCATCAGCTTGTCATCGGAGAGAAGGGCCAACTGCCCTGGCTCCCTGGATCTCCACAGTTGTTGCCGTTGCTGGGCAGAGGTTGCTAGCACTCTGCCCTGTTGCCAGCACTTCTGCTGGGGACTTCACACCCTCTGCTCCGGCTAACTGTTGGGGCAGGAGGCTGGCTTCCTCCACTCCCAAACTGTGTAGCTGCCATTGGAAAGGGGAGCCGGCTGCTTCCTTTTCCATTCCCTCATCTGGCTGCTGGAATGACATGTCTGTGGTACTGTCTCCCAGGTGCACGGATCTTTGCTGGGGAGGAAAGACGACTTCCTCCACCCTGGCCAACTGTTGGGGAGGGACGAAGAACACCTCTCCCTTCTCCCCCTGTATCTGCTGCTGGGAAGTGATTGCCACCTTCTCACCCTGAGCCTCCGAAACTGCCACAGGTGTGGGGCAGTGGTCTAGGACCCTCTGTCTGGTGACCAGCACTTCAGCTGGGGAAGTTCCGTGTAACTCCACAGATACTGCTGTTGGTGCTGGGCAGAGCACAGTGAAGTTTGGCCCTAATACCAGCTCTTCTGCTGGAGGCTCATCAGGTTGTTCTTCCTCAGCAGAAAAGTCTATTAAATCCCCTATCTCTATAACTGGTGTCTGGGGATAGAGGTTCACCATCTCCTGTCCATGGAACCCAGAAGATGTTATCAGTGCTGGGCAGAGGTTAGCAGAGCTCTGCCCTGTGGTCAGCACTTCAGGTTTTCCACTGCCGATTCTCTGGCATGCTGCTGAACGTGTTCTAGTAGTTTCCTGTATGCCCTTTCCAGATGCTGTTCCTTCCTTAGCAAATGGTCCAGATCAGGTTTGAGCTCTGAGACCCCTGCAAGACCGAGCATAGCCTCTTTATATTCTCGCAGGTCCTCAAGATCAGGTTCCCCTTCATCGACAAACATAAAATGATCTGTAAGGCTCTCCCACAGCAATCCAGGGCCTCCAAAGTCATATCCCTCCGGAGAGCATTCTGTTGTCTCCCGTAAATATCCCTGCTCTGCCTGCCATTGCAGAGCCCGATAATGATTGTCCAGCTCTATCTCCTGCTGGACAAGCCTGTCCAACTCAGTCACCCATTGCTCCTGGGGCCGCTCTCCCAGGAATGCCATCTGCAATGCCCGTTGGTCACTGGCCCGTTGCTCTTGGGTTGGAAAGCACTTGCCCTGTTTTATACCAGCGAGCTGAAGGGCTCCAATCCAGAGCTCTACCCGAATTTGCTGCCTAAGCTCCAGGTATTCATCCTCAGACACAGTCCTGGTGTATGTTGAAAGGATGATCCGCAGCAGCCCCGGGAACTCTGATGCCAGGTCCATATCTCCGCTGGGGTGACTGAAGTCTGCTATCCTGATCTTGGATCCAGGTGGAGGTTTAGACTGCAGGAAGCTTCCCGCTGCTTGCCACCAATGTCATGGAACGTCCCACACTCCGCTTGAGTGCTTCCGTCAGTATACCACTTCCTCCCAGTCTGGACTCAGATATCAGATATTCCAACTGTTCCCAAGCACAAAACAAGGCGAGACTTGCTTAGATGCTAACATGGACTGTTTTTTATTTAGAATCAAAATTACAAGACTTTATATGCCGTTGGAACCTCCTCTAACAATACAACTGTAACCTAATTAACATGAGCTAGTTTACTAAATCACTTACCCAGACTAGGTGACTATTCAATACACATTACCATAAACATCAACACAGGGTTAATTAGAACAAACAATAATGTGTGGAATACCCTTAGAACCTGTGGTAAGCCAGACTAGACTCATTTACATTAAACACATTATAGCAGACAACAAGACAGGTAGTTGGAGTTGATGACACCAGCATCTCCTCACAGTATGTGTTCCAACAGTATGAATCAGTCTTATCAGCAGGGGGGCTGCTGGAGGAATCCCCCCTCCCTCTACAGGGACACACATCCCAAATGACCACAGCAAAGAGTCCACAACAGAATAAGACAACATACAATATATACATATATACACGATTGAGTCTGATTAGTACAGATCAGACTGGATTTCTAATTCACCTTGCAGAGTATTGTTCCCTTAAAATCCAGGGCCCATAATCTGCTGGCAAGAGGCTCACATTCAGTCCCCTCCAATAGCCTCTGTCCTGGGTGAGTCTGTCACAACCCACATCAAAGAACAAGGCTGACCTCTCCTTGCTCCTCATCAGCTGGGATCTCCAACCCCACTATACCTCCAGTCCTTTCAGAAACCTGCACTGAGAGGAATGAAGGTATAGAAATAGGTGTCCCAAGTACTTGTGGCCAATGTGCTAGCGGTACACCATCCTCAGATTTTAGCAGGCAAATTTCCCTAACCCAGTTGCTAAACCGTCGAAAGAAATTCGGTCCCAGCCATCCACATGCTCAGCGTCTAAATGCTAGCTTGGCCAAATTGTTAGCACTGCAAACTGCTGCCTTTTCAGCTGGTAGACTCTGACCCCTTTCATGAATTTGTGGAATGTGCGGTACCTCAGTGGCAGGTTCCCAAACACCATTTCTTTTCATGGAAGGCCATTCCGGCTCTCTACCAGCATGTGGAAGGCAATGTCTTGGCCTCGTTAGACAGGGTGTTCAGCAGTAAGTGCATATTACTGCTGACTCATGGTCCAGCAGGCATGGACAGGGACATTACCTTTCTTTCACGGCACACTGGGTAACTCTGCTGGCAGCTGGGAAGGATGCAGGACAGGGTTCAGTATTGTTGGAGTGTCACGTACCTGGTGGAGATCAAGCTGGAGAGGGGGCTTCTCATGCACCTCCTGTCTGACACCCCTGGTAGTGATGACAGGGAGTAAAGGACACAGAGTGGCATGAGGGCCGATGTAGCTGCTGGTGCTGGCTGGGCTTTAGCAGGAACCAGGTGGCTGTAGAGCGCTGGGCAGGCTCTGGGAACTGGAGCTGCGAATCACTGGGTTAGCAGATGGAGGCGAAGCCGGGACGAAAGCCAGGAGGTCATCAACAGCCAGACAGGGCAGGTACCAAGACAGGAGGCAGAGGCAGAGACGGGATACAAGCCGGGTTTGGTACACAGACGGGCAGCAAGGTGCAGGAACATCAGGCAGAAGCGGAGTCAAACACAAGCCGGGATCAGTTAGGCAGGCAGAGGTCAAGGAGAAGGTTCAGGTATAGCCGAGTCAAGACACAGGTAACTGGAACAGATCAGGTAAGCAGGCACTAGCTGAAAGACCACTCAGCAAAGTTCATGTGTCAGTGCTCAGTTTAAATAGGCTACTTGGCGCCCAAACGTGCACGTGTGCGTGCGCGCGCATTAGCGCGCACCTGTGTGCACGCCTGTGCATGCCCGCACATGCGCCAATGCAAGTCCTTCTTTACACTGGTGTGCCCGTACTTGTGCGCAGGTACGCGTCTGTTAGCCAGACTTCTCTTACATGGAACTTGTTCCGCCACCACGCCTCCAAAATGCTAGTGGTGATTCTGCCAAAGCTCTCTCCTCCACCCCCTCCTCTTCTTCTTCCTCTATGGCCTCTTCCTGTGCAGATTTCTCCTCTGAGCCAGTGGTGCTCCATAGGCGTTCAAGGGGCTACGCAAGCACTCAGGCAAAAAGATGCCATGCGGTGCTTGAGTTGGTATGCTTAGGGGACAGGAGTCACACTGGGGCAGAGATTCTGTCAGCTCTGCAGGGGCAGGCTCAGAGGTGGTTGACGCCACACCAGCTTCAACCAGGAATGGTTGTATGCGACAATGGCACCAACCTCCTCTCCGCCCTCCGACAGGGACACTTGACCCATGTTCTCTGTTTGGCTCACGTCCTGAATTTGGTGGTACAGCAGTTCTTGAGCAGGTACCTGGGCTTACAGGATCTCCTGAGGCAGGCCAGGAAAGTCTGTGGTCATTTCCGCTGGTCATATAATCCCAGTGCTCGGCTGGCTGACATTCAAAGAGAATGCAACCTGATAAGAACCGCCTCATTTGTGACATGCCCACCAGGTGGAACTCAACATTGGCAATGCTGCAGCGGCTGCACATGCAGCAGAGGGCCATCAATGAGTACCTGTGTGAGTATGGCACCAGGACAGGGTCAGGGGAGCTTGGCTTTTTTTCGCCACGCCAGTGGCTACTGATCAAGGAAGCATGCACTGTCCTGTCACCTTTTGACGATGCCACGAGGATGGTGAGCAGTGACAGTGCATGCATCAGTGATACTGTCCCTCTTGTCTTCCTGTTGGAGCCCTCGCTTCGTGGAATAATGGACAGGGCACTTGAGGCAGAACAGCAGGAGGAAGAGGAGGACTTCCTTACCCCTCAAGGCCCCCTTTATCCAGATACTAGTATTCCTGCAGGCCCGCCGATCACACAGGAAGAAGAAGAGGAGAAGGAGGATTGTGTCAGCATGGAGGTGGAGGATAACACTCTGCATAAGCAGCAGTCTTCAAGAGATCGTTTGCAGTCCCCAGAAACCCATGGAGTTGTACGTGGCTGGGAGGAGGTGGTTGAGGATCATGTGATCCTTAGTGACCCAGAGGACTCAGGATCGAATGCCTCTGCAAACCTATGCTGCATGGCCTCCCTGATCCTGCAAAGCCTGCAAAAGGACCTTAGGATTTGTGGTATCAAGTAGAGGGATCATTACTGGCTTCAACCCTTCTTGATCCACGTTACAAGGGTAAGGTTGCAGAACTTATCCAGCCTTCGCAGAGGGAGCAGAGGATGAAACATCTTCGGGAGGCCTTGCAGAAAGGTTTGTGCAATGCGTTTCCAGAGCCTGGGAGGTTACAATTTACTGGTGCTGGACAACATGTTGCTGAGGCTTTGTTCAGTCACAGAAAGAGCGGTGGAGAAGGTGGCCGGCTGACCAATGCCTTCAGGCAATTATTCAGTCCTCAGCGCCCAGGTCTGATTGGTTCCAGCAACCATCGCCAGCGTCTGAATTACATGGTGCAGGAATATCTAGGTCCAAGATCAGACTTGGAGACCTTTCCACCAGAACATCCACTGGGTTACTGGGTCTTGAGGATCGACCACTGGCCAGAGCTTGCTCAATATGCAATTGAGTTACTGGCCTGTCTTGCATCCAGCGTTCTTTCTGAACGCACATTCAGTGCTGCTGGAGGCTTTGTAACTGATCACAGAGTGCGCCTGTCCACAGACTCTGTTGATTGGCTCACATTCATAAAAATGAATCAGTCTTGGATCACCAGCTACCAAGCACCTGATGCTGATGTAACTGAATGATTTTTCTATAGATGTGGGATCCCTTGAAGACTGCATATGCTGAGCACGTAATTACAATTTTTGATCAAATATTTAACAGCAGGGCTCGTTCCTGCGCTCAACAAGAGTATCTGTGAGGGGTTTTAGTGTTGTGCCACCACCACCACTAAGGCCTAATTTTTTAGCCCCTGTTTAACAGGGGCACATAATTACAATTTTTGATCTAATATTTCACAGCAGGGCCTGTTCCTGTGCTCAACAAAAATATCTGTGAGGCTTTACAGTGTTGTGCCACCACCACCACCACCGCCTAAGTAAGGCCCAATTTTTCTGCCCCTGTTTAACAGGGGCATGTAATTACAATTCTTGATATAATATTTCACAGCAGGGCCCGTTCCAACGCCCACCAAGAGTAACTGTGAGGGCTTACAGTGTTCTGGTACCACCAACACATAAGGCCCAATTTTCCGCAGAGTAGATAGGGCAGGCTGTATACAGGCGGTCCCCTATTTTCAAACATTCGACTTACAAACGACTCCTACTTACAAACGGAGGCAGACAACAGGAAGTGAGAGGAAATCTACCTCTAGGAAGGGAAATTCTCTCCTGTAAGAGTTAATATGGGAAAAAGGTGTCTCCCCACTGATGCTTTATCACCAATCCTTGTTTCCTTGTTTCCCTAATAACCCAAAATTTTCAAAATCCACTTCTCATTGGGACAGAAAGTGAGGTGAAATCTTCTGAACAGGGGCACAGACACTAAAACAAATGTTACAGGGGTGATAACCCTTCCCTATGTTATCCAAAAAGTTTAAAAATAGATTTTTTGGCTGGAGCTACTCTTACAAAATGTACCTGTTCCAAATTACAAACAGATTCAACTTAAGAACAAACCTAAAGTCCCTATCTTGTTTGTAACCCGGGGACTGCCTGTATACTGCTGCTGTTCAAAGTATATAGGGTCTGAGGGTCCCACACCTTTTTTTTTTAAATTTGGGTGCGGGATACACCTTAATATCCATACCAGAGCCAAAGAGGAGAGAGAGGAGAGAGGGGGGGGCAACATTACATTACAGCCGCAAGCCGTTTTAAATGACTTTTTTTCCTTTAGTAATGGCATTTTGTACAGGGACTGTTCTAAACACGGGCAAAATGCACGACTTTGCAGGCATATTATAGACATCCCCCAGGCACGATATTTAAAGGAATATTACACTTTTATTGTTTCACTTTAAGCATTATTAAAATCTTTGCTCCCGAAAAAACGGCCATTTAAAAAAAATTTATTTGCATTGATACATGTCCCCTGGGGCAGGACCCGTGTCCCCAAACACTTTTTATGACAATAACTTGCATATTAGCCTTTAAAATGAGCACTTTTGATTTTTCACGTTCGAGTCCCATAGACTTTAACGGGGTTCGCGTGTTCGCACAAATTGTTGGTCTGTTCGCATGTTCTGTCGCGAACCAGGGGTGTTCGGCTCATCCCTATTTTTCATTATCTGCCTGGAGTTCAGCTTTATATAACTAGGAAGTGAATGAAACTAAAAATATATTGGGTGTGATACAATCATTAACCTTAATAGTATTTCAGGGTAAAGTGAGCCTGATGAATCAGTTTGGAGGACTGTCCTGAATACTTTCATTCATAAAATGACAGGCTATGATGAAATATTTTGCAGCACAATATTTTGGCCCTAGATCTTAGTTACAGAGGGATGGAGCAGTTTCTCCACTATTTATTAAGAACCTACATTCCTGCAGTGTCTTCATCCAACCCAATATATAAAAACTAGAAGTAGAAATGGTGAAATGCACACCAAAAATTTAATATAATTTAGTTTATAAATTTTTCAGTGTGCGGAGAAAACAAACAATACAATAAGCCTACATTGTCTGTGTCTGTCTGTGTTAAAACTGTTATTGACATTGACACGCATATGAATGTGAAATATACCTTGTAGGCAGGTAGTGGGCTGCAGTATGTCTGCCAACCCAAAGTGGTGCTATGTCATTCTTTCAGGCCGAGAGGAGACAATATGGGACTATTCTTTCCTCTTTAAGGGTACCAGGTGACTGTCTTGGGGAGGCTGGCACCCCCTATTGGATGTCGAAATCCTGTGAGTTGTGGGTGGCCACCTTGACTCAGGACTGCTTAAATAGCAGGTTCTGCATCACTTGGTGCATCCACAGTGTCGAACCCTGCTGATTAGGGAGACAGCGGGAGCAGCATTAGAGAGGTACTGGTCGAAGAGGAAAAGAATAGATTTCTCATTTCAGTGTTTCTTCTGTAAGCTTCTTGTTACCGTCTCCCAAACAGAAGCCAGATAACTTCAAAGACTTTCAGGGGATGCAGTGCGACCTGGTAATATGATACCTTCTCCAATGAAAGTGCTCATCTGGAATTTTGTGATCTATAAAAGTATTTCATAACACATCTGGAAAAGTGCCTTTGTCACATACCTGACGCTGGAGCCCAAGATGACATGGGTGGCCTTTTGCGCTACTCCTGTCCAAACAGCCCTGGTGGTGGCCAGGGCTGGACTGGGACAAAAATTTGGCCCTGGACTTCACCCAGACTGGCCCACTTTGACAGGTCTCTCCCATGCCGGCTTGCCACCCAAGCCCCCCCCCCCCCACTAGCCATTAGCCGTACTACATTATTTCTCTTATAGACAGTACCAGTGGGGAAGCTAGACATTATTTCACCTGGGGCAAAGAATCAGTTTGGCGCCCCCCCCCCCAATGGAACAAGATTAGGCAGGAAAGTGAGGCCGCCCTCCTTCCAGATCGTATGATGAGCTTCTCAGTGTTGACCCCTGAGCATCATGTCTGTATTCAGGCGCGCTGCATAACTAGCCAGGGAGAGGAGGTGAGCACTGCGGGGGAGGGGACAGAGGACCGGAGGGAGGCAGCGGTCCACTGTCACTGAAATCGGCCCACTGAGCCATCGGCCCACCGGGAAACTCCCTGTAGTCCCAATGGCCAGTACATGCCTGGTAAGGCAGTGGAAGGGCACAGGTACCCGGAAAACAAAGAAATTTCCAAACTCAACTTACCGACCAGCCTGCGACCAACCAAATTGACCTGTCCAACAGTATGCATTAAACAGGGGTTTAGATTCACACATTTGCAAATGGATGCGTAAACCACAGAGCAAGGCACCCCATTTTCTGTAGACCTAAACTATAATTTCTGTCAGTCTCCAACAATGGAAGCACATGCATTTAGATGGACAGGTGCAGGGCAGATAAACCTGAAGGGAGTTCACCCCTTCTTAAAGGCACAGGGGCATACTGAACACCCTGCCCATAGCACTATGGCAGCAAAGGTGTCAATGCGTTGCCTGGCCAATATAATTCATAGTTCAAACAGATGGTTACTGCCCCCACCTGTAACTGGTCACTGCAGCAATGAGCATTGGAAAGACAACACATATAAAAAAACAAAGAAATTTACAAGCTCAACTTACCGGCCAGCCTGTGATCAACTGAATTGACCTGTCCAACAGTATGCATAAAAACAGGGGTTTAGTTACACACTTTTGCAAATACATGCGTAAGCCACAGAGTCCCGGCAAGGCACCCCTGCTTCTGTGGATTTTTGTAATATATGCATTGCCTTTCCAATGCTCATTGCTGCAGTGACCAGTTACAGGTGGGGGCAGTAAGTACTTGTTTATAACAGGTACCAGGAAGTCAGTTCAGCGAACGTGAACCTAGGGATGCTGAGATTGGATGAGCAGAAACGAGGAGTCAGGTCACAAGCCAGGTTCCAAAACAGCCAGGCAGGAAGGTACAGAATTACGATCAGAATCCAGGTCAGAGACAGGCAGGGGTCGGCAAAGTGTTGGCAGCAAGGTAAAAAATCAACATGCAGAATCTTAGTCAAAAGTCCTGATTGGGGTCAGTAACACGAATCAGTAGTAGACGTAACAGACAAGGGGAATTTGAAGAGAAGTGTCAAAGGTAGACGGGTCAGCAACAAGATCAGTAGGTTTTCAGAAGTACAGAACACAGGGATGAGAGCTGAAGGCAATACAGCGATAAATCTAGGCAGACCTCAGGTTTAGGCATATGTAACACCCTCCTAGTTGCTAGGTGAGGTAAATATAGTTTGGCTTTTCTCTAGGCAGAGGAGCAGGGGTTAATTTGTTTTTAGACTGTGCAGTGCTTCAAGGCTGTGGCACTGTGACCTACTGGAGTCAAGCCATCAGACAGTTGCAAATCAGTGGTCTTGCTATCAGACAAGTTTTTTTGGTTGAATATTCAACACAGAAAAACGGAATATAACGTAATGTAATATATAAATGAATGATTACACAGAGTTGTCACACATACATCACCCTCGCTAACATTTACATTATGGTATGATTTTACTGTGGACATTTAAACATACAGGGCCCCAAATATGAACCCATTGGCTAGAACTGACTTTTTTTGTAATACTTCAAAGTGGGTCAGAAACAAAATCTCCCATTGGACCAAAATGTTTACAATGCAGATGTGTCATACACACCCCCCTCTATGATATCTTACAATACGGTATGATTTTACTGTGGAAATTTAAAGATACAGAGCCCCAAATACCAACCCATTGGTTACAAACTGACATTTTCGCAATACTTCAAAACGAGTCAGAAACAAAATCTCCCATTGGACCAATATGTTTACAATTCAGATGTGTCATACACACCCCCCTCTATGATATCTTACAATACGGTATGATTTTACTGTGGACATTTAAAGATACAGGGCCCCAAATATGAACCCATTGGTTAAAAAGTGAAATTTTTCCAATACTTCTAAAATGGGTCAAAAACAAAATCTCCCATTGGACCAAAACGTTTACAATGCAGATGTATCATACACACCCCCCTCTATGATATCTTACAATACAGTATGATTTTACTGTGGAAATTTAAAGATACAGGGCCCCAAATACCAACCCATTGGCTACAAACTGACACTTTTGCACTACTAAATGGGTTAAAAACAAAATCTCCCATTGGACCAATACGTTTACAATGCAGATGTGTCATACACACCCCCCTCTATGATATCTTACAATACGGAATGATTTTACTGTGGAAATTTAAAGATACAGGGCCCCAAATTCCAACCCATTGGCTACAAACTGACTTTTTTGTAATATTCAAAGTGGGTCAGAAACAAAATCTCCCATTGGACCAAAACGTTTACAATGCAGATGTGTCATACACACCCCCCTCTATGATATCTTACAATACGGTATGATTTTACTGTGGAAATTTAAAGATACAGGGCCCCAAATATGAACTCATTGGTTAAATAGTGACATTTTTCCAATACTTCAAAAATGGGTCAAAAACAAAATCTCCCATTGGACCAAAACGTTTACAATGCAGATATGTCATACACACCCCCCTCTATGATATCTTACAATACGGTATGATTTTACTGTGGAAATTTAAAGATACAGAGCCCCAAATACCAACCCATTGGCTACAAACTGACACTTTTGCACTACTAAATGGGTGAAAAACAAAATCTCCCATTGGACCAAAACGTTTACAATGCAGATGTGTCATACACACCCCACTCTATGATATCTTACAATACGGTATGATTTTACTGTGGAAATTTAAAGATACAAAGCCCCAAATACCAACCCATTGGCTACAAACTGACACTTTTGCACTACTAAATGGGTTAAAAACAAAATCTCCCATTGGACCAAAATGTTTACAATGCAGATGTGTCATACACACCCCCCTCTATGATATCTTACAATACGGAATGATTTTACTGTTAAAAATTTAAAGATACAGGGCCCCAAATATCAACCCATTGGCTACAAACTGACATTTTTGCAATACTTCAAAATGAGTCAGAAACAAAATCTCCCATTGGACCAAAACGTTTACAATGCAGATGTGTCATACACACCCCCCTCTATGATATCTTACAATACGGTATGATTTTACTGTGGAAATTTAGAGATACAGAGCCCCAAATACCAACCCATTGGCTACAAACTGACATTTTCGCAATACTTCAAAGCGAGTCAGAAACAAAATCTCCCATTGGACCAAAACGTTTACAATGCAGATGTGTCCTACACACCCCCCCTCTATGATATCCTACAATACGGTATGATTTTACTGTGGACATTTAAAGATACAGCGTCTCAAATATGAACCCATTGGCTACAAACTGACACTTTTGCACTACTAAATGGGTTAAAAACAAAATCTCCCATTGGACCAAAACGTTTACAATGCAGATGTGTCATACACACCCCCCTCTATGATATCTTACAATACGGAATGATTTTACTGTGAAAATTTAAAGATACAGGGCCCCAAATTCCAACCCATTGGCTACAAACTGACTTTTTTTGTAATACTTAAAAGTGGGTCAGAAGCAAAATCTCCCATTGGACCAAAACGTTTACAATGCAGATGTGTCATACACACCACCCTCTATGATATCGTACAATACGGAATAATTTTACTGTGGAAATTTAAAGATACAGGGCCCCAAATTCCAACCCATTGGCTACAAACTGACTTTTTTTGTAATACTTCAAAGTGGGTCAGAAACAAAATCTCCCATTGGACCAAAACGTTTACAATGCAGATGACGTCACAGGGAAGTCCCGTCAAGTCACCGTGCGTCAGAGGGGGGCGGGGTTACCGGGTGGCCCCACCCCCCGTTATTTAAGAACTGTCAGATGAGGAGTGCCGTCACACAGCGGGAGCCTCCCTCCATGCCAGCATGGGTGCGGAGCGGCCCGGAGAAGAAAATGAAGAAGAGAAGAAGAAAAGAAGAGAAGAAAAGAAGAAGAGAAGAGTGGGAGCCTCCCCCCCATGCCATGGGTGCGGAGCGGCCCGAGGAGAAGAAGATAGAAGACGCCGCGGAGGAGATGCTGGACGAGAACGCCGGAGGAAGAACCAGAAGAGCCAGAAGAACCAGAAGAACCAGAAGATGAAGGAAGATAGAAGAAAGAAGAAGCATTTAAATAAAGGAATTGTCAAAAACTGTCTCTTGTCATTTTTAACATTTTTGACAGTTTTTTAGTGAAATGGTAGGGGTAAGTACCCCCTTACCATTTCACACGGGGGGGCCGGGATCTGGGGGTCCCCTTGTTAAAGGGGGCTTCCAGATTCCGATAAGCCCCCCGCCCGCAGACCCCCACAACCACCGGCCAGGGTTGTGGGGATGAGGTCCTTGTCCTCATCAACATGGGGACAAGGTGTTTTGGGGGGCTACCCCAAAGCACCCTCCCAATGTTGAGGGCATGTGGCCTGGTACGGTTCAGGAGGGGGGGGCGCACGCTCGTCCCCCCTCTTTTCCTGCGGCCTGCCAGGTTGCGTGCTCGGATAAGGGTCTGGTATGGATTTTTGGGGGGACCCACGCCGTTTTTTTTTTTTTTGGCGCGGGGTTCCCCTTAAAAATCCATACCAGACCTGAAGGGTCTGATATGGAATTTAGGGGGAACCCCACGTCATTTTTTTAAAATTTTGGCCGGGGTTCCCCTTAATATCCATACCAGACCTGAAGGGCCTGGTATGGAATTTAGGGGGACTCCCACGTCATTTTTTTTTTTTAAATTTTGGTTCGGGGTTCCCCTTTGGGGAATTCCCATGCCGTTTTTATCAATGAACTTCTATGTGTATTGTCGGCAATGCAATGCAATAGCCGCGGGTAGTTTTAAATGGGTTTTTTCCTTCAAAATGTCATTTTGCTGTCAGACTGTTCTAAACACAGGAAACATGCGCCCCTTTACAGGCATACTATAGACACAACCCAGGTACGAAATTTAAAGGGATATTACACTTTTATTGTTTGACTTTAAGCATTATTAAAATCACTGCTCCTGAAAAAACGGCCATTTTTAAAACTTTTTTTTGCATTGATCCATGTCCCAGGGGCAGGACCCAGGTCCCCAAACACTTTTTATGACAATAACTTGCATATTAGCCTTTAAAATTAGCACTTTTGATTATTCATGTTCGTGTCCCATAGACTTTAACGGTGTTCGCGTGTTCGAACAAACTTTTTTCCTGTTCGCATGTTCTGGTGCGAACCAAACAGGGGGGTGTTCGGCTCATCCCTAATTTACACCTCTTCACACATAAGGCCTCATGCACACAGGGCATTTTTACAGCTGTTTTTCGCAGCATCAGACTTCTTTTTGCAGCTTAAATGTTATTCTATGGACTCATGCACATACAGGCTTTTAGGAGCTGTAAGTGGCATAGGCATTTTCAAGCTGCAAAAAAAACCCCAGGGCCAGCGCTTTCTGAGGAGAGGCATTTTAACGCTGGATACAGCTGCATTAAGCCTCGCCAAGCATTTTTTGACATGTCAAAATCCATGGTTCCCTATGAGATCCCATTAATTTGAATAGAAGTCGCACCAGAAATTGGATCATGATGATCCAACTTGCGGTGCGGCTTGTGCGCTGAGGATCTTGAAGGGGGAACCCTCACCAAAATGAAAAAAAATAACGTTTCTGGGGTACCCCCTAAGATCCATACCAGACTCTTATCTGAGCACGCAGCCCGGCAGGTCATGAAAGGGGAGGGGGGACGGCGAGTGCTTCCCCCCCGGACCATACCAGGCCTCATGCCCTCAACATGGGGGGTGAGTGCCTTTGCCCCTCCACCCCAAAGCACCTTTTTCTCATGTTGATGGGGCAAGGGCCTCTTCCCGACAACCCTGCCCAGTGGTTCTCGGGGTCTGCGGGTGGGGGGCTTATCGAAATCTGGAAGCCCCTTTAACAAGGGGGGCCCCCAGATCTCGGCCCTCACCCTATGTGAATGAGTTTGGGATACATTGTACCCCTACCCATTCACCCCAAAAAATAAAGAGTCAAAAAAACAAAACAGTACTAAGGTTTTTGACAAAGTAATTATTGAAGCAGCTCCGGCGTCTCTTCTTCTGATTTCTTCTCCCTTCGGTGATGTCTTCATCCTCCGGTTTGTCTCCCTCCACTGATGTCTTATTCCGTTGCCGGTCCTCCTTGCTCTGCTGCCTTCTGCCCTGCTGGGTCTTCTCTCTCCGCTGTCTTCTCCCTCTGCTGGTTCTCCTCTCTCCGCTGTCTTCTCCCTCTGCCGGTTCTCCTGTCTCCGCTGTCTTCTGCCTCTTCTGGGTCTCCTCTCTACACTATCTTCTCCCCCGTTCTTCCTCCGATGTTCTCTCAACGCTCTCTCCCGCTGTAATGCTAGGGCCACCGTGTGCCATTGCTTATATTGCCATGGGGCGGGGCCACACGGTGATGTCATCCGGAGGCCTCGCCCCCTTGTGACACCGCCCCATAATGCCCAGGCGGTAATTTTACAAGGGGTGGGGCCTCCAGATGACATCACTGGGAGGCCCTGCCAAATGGCTATATAAGTAATGGCACACGGCAGCCCTAGCATTACAGCAGGAGAAAGCGTTGAGAGAACTTTGAAGGAAGAACAGGGGGAGAAGATAGCGGAGAGCAGAGAACCAGCAGAGAGAGAAGACAGCGGGGAGAGGAGAAACGGCAGTGAAAGAAGACATCAGCAGAGGGAGAAGAACCAGACGTTGAAGACATCGCCTGAGGGAGAAGAAATCGGAAGGAAGAGGCCCCCTGCCCACAGACCCCGACAACCAATGGCCAGGGTTGTCAGGAAGAGGCCCTCCTCCCAATCAACATGGGAACAGGGTGCTTCAGGGTGGGGGGGCGCAGGCCCCCCCTGCCCCAAAGCACCACCCACCCACAAATGTTGAGGGCATGTGGCTTAGTATGGTCTAGGACGGGGTTTGTGCGTTCGTTCATTTCCCCTTTTCCTGACCTTCCAGTCTGTGTGCTCGGATAAGGTTATGGTATGGATTTTGGGGGGCCCCACGCCATATTTTGGCGTGGGGGGTTCCCCCCCAAGACCATACCAGGCCGAAGAGGTATGTATTTTAAGGGGAACCCCCCACGCCAAAATATTTTTTTTTTGACAAGGGTTTATCATGATCTGACTTCTATTGGTGCGACTTCTATTCAAATCAATGGGCTTTCATAGGGAACCATTGATTTTGAATAGAGGCAGAGGAACGCTGCTAAAAGCTAGCGTGGCTAAGCGTGCATTAACACCAATGTAAGAAGCTACTAAAAGTATGTTTTTACAGCCGCTTATTCCTGGCATGGGTTTTCTAACATCCTGTGTGAATGAGGCCTAGGTCCAATGGTTTTATGCCCCCCCTAAACAGGGAGTGGATTGTTCCGTGATGATGTGGCTAAACTTATTTTATCTGTTGAATTTCTGTAGAACTGGCTGATTTACTGCTACGAACATTTTTCAGTACCCTTTGTTTTTCATACCTTTTAAAATTTATTTTTCTCCATTTTTCTATACCAGTGTTAATTTTGAACACAAATTTTCATTTAAATTTAGTTTTGACTAAAATGCCATTTCGTTTTAGTCATATTTTAGTTATCTCAATTGTTTTAGTCTAGTTTTAGTCGACTAAATAACATAAGATTTTAGTTGACTAAATCTATAGTAGATTTAATCAATTAAAATGTAATGACCGAGATTACATACCTTTAGGTTTGCCACCAATCCGGGTTTCACCCGGACAGTCTGGGTTTGGAGTCGGGTGCCCAGATATCAGGCTACCTGAAACCCGGACACCCGACTTAGTAGAGACCGGGTGGCAGCCTTTAATGAACTCAATGCAGCAAGTCATTGCGGAACCGCAGGGCAGCCCGCGACGGGTGCTGGTGCACAGGGCACACAGTTCGTGACCCCCTTTGGGCCGGAGCCGGTCCGGAGGGGGTCGCGGAGTGTGTGACTTGTGCGTTGGCACAGTGCACACACCTGTTACGGGCAGCCCTGCAGTTACGAAATGACCGGACACACTGAATTCACATCAGTGCGGCCGTTAATTAAAGGTTGCCATCCGGTCCCAGCTGAGTCGGGTGTCTGGGTTTCAGGGCACCCGACTCCAAACCCGGGCTGTTGGGGGAAAAGCCAGATTGGTGGCAACCATACAGGTATGTAATCTCGGTCATTACATTTTAGTTGGTTAAATCTACTATAGATTTAGTCGACTAAAATCTTATGTTATTTAGTCTACTAAAACTAGTCTAAAACTAAAACAATTCTGATGACTAAAATATGACCAAAACGAAATGGCATTTTAGTCAAAACTAAAACTAGATCAAAATTTGCGGTCAAAATTAACACCGGAATTGAAAAATGTAAAAAAAAATATTTAAAAAAAAAAAAGGCAAGAAAAACAAAGGGTAACATTTTCGTAGCAGTAAATCAGCCAATTCTACAGATATTCAACAGATAGAATAAGTTCAGCCACATCATCCCTGAACAATCCACTCCCTGTTTCGGGGGGGGGGGGGCATAAAACCTTTAGACTTATGTTGCTTCAATGAGAGATTTTATTTTTTATTTACAACTTTTGAAAAGTGTTGCTTCTATAACCAGTGGGTTGGTATTTGGGGTTCTGTATCTTTAAATTTCCACAGTATAATTATACCATATTAGATATTAGATAAGATATCAAAGAGAGGGGTGTGTATGACACATCTGCATTGTAAACGTATTGGTCCAATGGGAGATTTTGTTTCTGACTCATTTTGAAGTATTGCGAAAATGTCAGATTGTAGCCAATGGGTTGTTATTTGGGGCTCTGTATCTTTAAATTTCCACAGTAAAATCATACCGTATTGTAAGATATCATAGAGGGGGGTGTGTATGACACATCTGCACTGTAAACGTATTGGTCCAAAGGGAGATTTTGTTTTTAACCCATTTAGTAGTGCAAAAGTGTCAGTTTGTAGCCAATGGGTTGGTATTTGGGGCCCTGTATCTTTACATTTCCACAGTAAAATCATACCATATTGTAAGATATCATATAGGGGGGTGTGTATGACACATCTGCATTGTAAACGTTTTGGTCCAATGGGAGATTTTGTTTTTGACCCATTTAGAAGTATTGGAAAAATGTCACTGTGCAACCAATGGATTGGTATTTGAGGCCCTGTATCTTTAAATTTCCACAGTAAAATCATACCGTATTGTAAGATATCATAGAGGGGGATGTGTATGACACATCTGCATTGTAAACGTTTTGGTTCAATGGGAGATTTTGTTTCTGAATCATTTTGAAGTATTGCGAAAATGTCAGTTTGTAGCCAATGTGTTGTTATTTGGGGCTCTGTATCTTTAAATTTCCACAGTAAAATCATACCGTATTGTAAGATATCATAGAGGGGGGTGTGTATGACACATCTGCATTGTAAACGTATTGGTCCATAGGAGATTTTGTTTTTAACCCATTTAGTAGTGCAAAAGTGTCAGTTTGTAGCCAATGGGTTGGTATTTGGGGCCCTGTATCTTTAAATTTCCACAGTAAAATCATACCGTATTGTAAGATATAATAGAGGGGAGAGTGTATGACACATCTGCATTGTAAACGTTTTGGTCCAATGTAAGATTTTGTTTATGACTCATTTTGAAGTATTGCAAAAATGTCAGTTTGTAGCCAATGGGTTGATATTTGGGGCTCTATATCTTTAAATCTCCACAGTAAAATCATACCATATTGTAAGATATCATAGAGGGGGGTGTGTATGACACATCTGCATTGTAAACGTTTTGGTCCAATGGGAGATTTTGTTTTTGACCCATTTAGAAGTATTGGAAAAATGTCACTGTGCAACCAATGGATTGGTATTTGGGGCCCTGTATCTTTAAATTTCCACAGTAAAATCATACCGTATTGTAAGATATCATAGAGGGGGATGTGTATGACACATCTGCATTGTAAACGTTTTGGTCCAATGGGAGATTTTGTTTCTGAATCATTTTGAAGTATTGCAAAAATGTCAGTTTGTAGCCAATGTGTTGTTATTTGGGGCTCTGTATCTTTAAATTTCCACAGTAAAATCATACCGTATTGTAAGATATCATAGAGGGGGGTGTGTATGACACATCTGCATTGTAAACGTATTGGTCCATAGGAGATTTTGTTTTTAACCCATTTAGTAGTGCAAAAATGTCAGTTTGTAGCCAATGGGTTGGTATTTGGGGCCCTGTATCTTTAAATTTCCACAGTAAAATCATACCGTATTGTAAGATATAATAGAGGGGAGAGTGTATGACACATCTGCATTGTAAACGTTTTGGTCCAATGTAAGATTTTGTTTATGACTCATTTTGAAATATTGCAAAAATGTCAGTTTGTAGCCAATGGGTTGATATTTGGGGCTCTGTATCTTTAAATCTCCACAGTAAAATCATACCATATTGTAAGATATCATAGAGGGGGGTGTGTTTGACACATCTGCATTGTAAATGTTTTGGTCCAATGGGAGATTTTGTTTCTGACTCATTTTGAAGTATTGCGAAAATGTCAGTTTGTAGCCAATGGGTTCATATTTGGGGCTCTGTATCTTTAAATTCCCACAGTAAAATCATACCGTATTGTAGGATATCATAGAGGGGGGTGTGTATGACACATCTGCATTGTAAACATTTTGGTCCAATGGGAGATTTTGTTTTTGACCCATTTTAGAAGTATTGGAAAAATGTCACTGTTTACCAATGGGTTCATATTTGGGGCCCTGTATCTTTAAATTTCCACAGTAAAATCATACCGTATTGTAAGATATCATAGAGGGGGGTGTGTATGACACATCTGCATTGTAAACGTATTGGTCCAATGGGAGATTTTGTTTTTAAACCATTTAGTAGTGCAAAAGTGTCAGTTTGTAGCCAATGGGTTGGTATTTGGGGCTCTGTATCTTTAAATTTCCACAGTAAAATCATACCGTATTGTAAGATATCATATAGGGGGGTGTGTATGACACATCTGCATTGTAAACGTTTTGGTCCAATGGGAGATTTTGTTTTTGACCCATTTAGAACTATTGGAAAAATGTCACTGTGCAACCAATGGGTTGGTATTTGGGGCCCTGTATCTTTAAATTTCCACAGTAAAATCATTCCATATTGTAAGATATCATATAGGGGGGGGTGTATGACACATCTGCATTGTAAACGTTTTGATCCAATGGAAGATTTTGTTTTTGACCCATTTAGAAGTATTGGAAAAATGTCACTGTGCAACCAATGGGTTGGTATTTGTGGCCCTGTATCCTTAAATTTCCACAGTAAAATCATTCCGTATTGTAAGATATCATAGAGGGGGTTGTGTATGACACATCTCCCATTGTAAATGTTTTGGTCCAATGGGAGATTTTGTTTCTGACTCATTTTGAAGTATTGCGAAAATGTCAGTTTGTAGCCAATGAGTTGGTATTTGGGGCTCTGTATCTTTAAATTTCCACAGTAAAATCATACCGTATTGTAAGATATCATAGAGGGGGGTGTGTATGACACATCTGCATTGTAAACGTATTGGTCCAATGGGAGATTTTGTTTTTGACCCACTTGGAAGTATAACAAAAAACGTCAGTTTGTAACCAATGGGTTCATATTTGGAGCCCTGTATCTTTAAATGTCCACAGTAAAATCATACCGTATTGTAAATGTTAGAGAGGGTGATGTATGTGTGACAATTCTGTGTAATCATTAATTTTATATATTACATTACGTTATATTTCGTTTTTCAGTGTTGAATATTCAACCAAAAAAACTTGTCTGATAGCAAGACCACTGATTTGCAACTGTCTGATGGCTTGACTCCAGTCTGTGACCTCCCCCTGGCTTATAGCACTCACTGGATAGTTCTAGAACTTAGAGGGTGGAGGAACAGAGGCTGTAGCCTGAATATTTATGGAGTTCCCATCAATCCTTGACAAAGCAAGGCTCAGCAGGTGGGGGTAACAACCCATAAATAGTCAGAAACCCGGCAGTCAAGAGAGCTGGGCTGCTCTACTCCTGGGCAAGAGGAAGGACAGGAGAAGGAGAGAGAGAGAGAAAGAGAGAAGGGACAGCTGGAACTCACACCCTTTACCAGCCTCAGCTAGACCTAGCTGAAGCCCTACTGAAAGCAAGTCACAACCTGTATAGCAGTGTGCCCATACAGCAGCAGGATTCCAAGAACTAGTGAGTAGGGATGAGCCGAACACCCCCCGGTTCGGTTCGCACCAGAACCCGCGAACGGACCGAAAGTTCGCACGAACGTTAGAACCCCATTGACGTCTATGGGACTCGAACGTTCGAAATCAAAAGTGCTCATTTTAAAGGCTAATTTGCATGGTATTGTCCTAAAAAGGGTTTGGGGACCCGGGTCCTACCCCAGGGGACATGTATCAATGCAAAAAAAACTTTTAAAAACTGCCGTTTTTTCGGGAGCAGTGATTTTAATGATGCTTAAAGTAAAAAAAAAAAAGTGAAATATTCCTTTAAATATCGTACCTGGGGGGTGTCTATAGTATGCCTGTAAAGTGACGCGTGTTTCCCATGTTTAGAACAGTCCCTGCACCAAATGTCATTTTTAAAGGAAAAAATCTCATTTAAAACTGCTTGCGGGTTTAATGTCATGTCGGGTCATGGCAATATGGATGAAAATCAGTGAGACAAACGGCATGGGTACCCCCCAGTCCATTACCAGGCCCTTTGGGTCTTGTATGGATATTAAGGGGAACCCCGCACCCAAATTAAAATAAGGAAAGGTGTGGGGCCACCAGGCCCTATATACTCTGAACAGCAGTATACAGGCGGTGCAAACAAGACAGGGACTGTAGGTTTGTTGTTAAGTAGAATCTGTTTGTAATTTTGAACATTTTTAACGTGTTTAGCTCCAGCCAAAAAATCTTTTCTAAGCTTTTTGGAAAACATAGGGAAGGGTTATCACCCCTGTGACATTTGTTTTGCTGTCTTTCCTCCTCTTCAGAAGATTTCACCTCACTTTTTTGTCCCAATGAAAAATGTTTTTTGAAAATTTGGGTTTTTTTGTGGAACAAGGATTGGAAAGCATCAGTGGAAAGGAGAAATTGTTTTCCCATATTAACTCTTACAGGAAAGAATTTCCCTTCCTAGGGGTAGATTTCATCTCACTTCCTGTTGTCTCCTTCCGTTTGCAAGTAGGAGTCGTTTGTAAGTTAGATGTTTGAAAGTAGGGTCCTGCCCTATATACTCAGCAGAAATTTGGGCCTTAGGTGTTGCTGTGGCCACAACACTGTAAGCCCTCACAGGGCCCTGCTGTGAAATATTAGATCAAGAATTGTAATTACATGCCCCTGTTGAACAGGAGCTGAAAAATTAGGCCTTAGGCACTGGTGCTGGTGCCACAACACTGCAACCCCTCACAGACACTCTAGTTGGAACGCAGGAACGAGCCCTGCTGCAAAGTATTGCTTCAAAAATTGTAATTACACGCCCCTGTTAGACAGGGGCAGAAAAATTGGGCCTTAGGCACTGGTGCTGGTGCCACAACACTGCAACCCCTCACAGACACTCTAGTTGGAACGCAGGAACGAGCCCTGCTGCAAAGTATTGCATCAAAAATTGTAATTACATGCCCCTGTTAGACAGGGGCAGAAAAATTGGGCCTTAGGCACTGGTGCTGGTGCCACAACACTGCAACCCCTCACAGACACTCTAGTTGGAACGCAGGAACGAGCCCTGCTGCAAAGTATTGCATCAAAAATTGTAATTACACGCCCCTGTTAGACAGGGGCAGAAAAATTGGGCCTTAGGCACTGGTGCTGGTGCCACAACACTGCAACCCCTCACAGACACTCTAGTTGGAACGCAGGAACGAGCCCTGCTGCAAAGTATTGCATCAAAAATTGTAATTACACGCCCCTGTTAGACAGGGGCAGAAAAATTGGGCCTTAGGCACTGGTGCTGGTGCCACAACACTGCAACCCCTCACAGACACTCTAGTTGGAATGCAGGAACGAGCCCTGCTGCAAAGTATTACATCAAAAATTGTAATTACACGCCCCTGTTAAACAGGGGCTGAAAAATTGTGCCTTAGGCACTGGTGGTGGCGCCCAGAACCAAAAATGTTCTTACAAGCTATCAGCGTGATGATTGAGGAGGAAGAGGATAATTACTCAGGGATAGTCACTCAGCATCAGCATAGGCAGTCTTTGAAGGGATCTGAGATTTCAAAAAAAATTATTCGGTTACATCAGCATCAGGTGCTTGGTAGCTGGTGGTGATCCAAGACTCATTCATTTTTATGAAGGTCAGCCGATCGACCGAGTCGGTGGACAGACGCACCCTGTGATCGGTTACCACGCCTCCAGCAGCACTGAATGTGCGTTCCGAAAGAACGCTGGATGCAGGACAGGCCAGTAGCTCAATTGCATACTGTGCAAGCTCTGGCCAGTGATCCATCCTCAAGACCCAGTAACCCAGAGGATTTTCGGTGGGAAAGGTGTCCAAGTCTGATCTTGCCCCTAGGTATTCCTGCACCATGTAAAACAGACGCTGGCGATGGTTGCTGGAACCGATCATACCTTGGGGCTGCGGACCAAAAAATTGTCTGAACGCATCGGTCAGACGGCCACCTTCTCCACCGCTCCTTCTTTGACTGACCGAAGCCTCAGCAACACGTTGTCCAGAAACAGGAGTTTGTAACCTCCCAGTCTCTGGGAACGCGTTGCACAGACCTTTCTGCAAGGCCTCCCGAAGATGTTTCATCCTCTGCTCCCTCTGCGATGGCAAGATAAGGTCCGCAACCTTACCCTTGTAATGTGGATCAAGGAGGGTTGCCAGCCAGTATTGGTCCTTCTCCTTGATACCACGAATACGAGGATCCTTACGCAGGCTTTGCAGGATCAGGGAGGCCATGCAGCGTAGGTTTGCTGAGGCATTCGGTCCGGAGTCCTCTGGGTCACTAAGAACGACATGGTCCGCAGCCACCTCCTCCCAGCCACGTACAAGTCCATGTGTTTCTTGGGACTGATCCCTTAAAGACTGCTGCTGATGCTGAGTGCCAGGCTCCACCTCCATACTGACACAATCTTCCTCCTCCTCCTCTTCCTCCTCGTCCTCTTCCTGTGTGATCGGCGGGCACGCAGGAACACTGTCTGGATAAAGGGGGCCTTGAGAGCTAAGGAAGTCCTCCTCTTCCTGCCTCTGTTCTGCCTCAAGTGCCCTGTCCATTATTCCACGCAGCGTGTGCTCCAACAGGTGGACAAGGGGGACAGTGTCACTGATGCATGCACTGTCACTGCTCACCATCCTCGTGGCCTCCTCGAATGGTGACAGGACAGTGCATGCATCCCTGATCATGGCCCACTGGCGTGGGGAAAAAAAACCAAGCTCCCCTGACCCTGTCCTGGTGCCATAGTCGCACAGGTACTCATTGATGGCCCTCTGCTGCGTGTGCAGCCGCTGCAGCATGGCCAACGTTGAGTTCCACCTGGTGGGCATGTCACAGATTAGGCGGTTCTTGGGCAGGTTAAACTCCTTTTGGAGGTCCGTCAGCCGAGCACTGGCATTATATGACCGGCGGAAATGCACACAGACTTTCCTGGCCTGCCTCAGGACATCCTGTAAGCCCGGGTACCTGCCCAAGAACCGCTGCACCACCAAGTTAAGGACGTGAGCCAAACAGGGCACATGGGTCATTTGTCCCTGTCGGAGGGCAGAGAGGAGGTTGGTGCCATTGTCGCAAACCACCATTCCTGCCTTAAGTTGGCGTGGCGTCAACCACCTCTGAACCTGCCCCTGCAGAGCTGACAAAACCTCTGCCCCAGTGTGGCTCCTGTCCCCCAAGCACACCAGCTCAAGCACCGCATGGCATCTTTTGGCCTGCGTACTTGCGTAGCCCCTTGAACGCCTACGGAGCACCGCTGGTTCCGAGGAAGAGGCCATGGAGGAAGAAGAAGAGGAGGGGGTGGAGGAGAGAGGTGTGTCACAATCAGCATTTTGGAGGCGTGGTGGCGGAACAACCTCCAACACTACTGCACCTTGTCCTGCATCCTTCCCAGCTGCCAGCAGAGTCACCCAATGCGCCGTGAAACTTAGGTAACGTCCCTGTCCATGCCTGCTGGACCATGAGTCAGCGGTAATATGCACCTTACCGCTGACCGCCCTGTCCAGCGAGGCATGGACATTGCCTTCCACATGCCGGTAGAGAGCCGGAATCGCCTTCCGTGAGAAAAAGTGGCGTTTGGGTACCTGCCACTGAGGAACCGCACATTCCACAAACTCACGGAAGGGGGCAGAGTCTACCAACTGAAAAGGCAGCAGTTGAAGTGCTAGCAATTTTGCCAAGCTAGCATTCAACCGCTGGGCATGTGGATGGCTGGGAGCAAACTTCTTTCGGCGGTGCAGCAGCTGGGGCAGGGAAATTTGCCTGGTACAATCTGACGTCGGTGTACCAAAAGCAGATTGCCCACAAGTACTTGGCTGTGACACACCTAATTCTACACCTTCATTCCTCTCACTGCAGGTCTCAGAGAGGACTGAAGGTCTAGTGGGGTTGGAAATCTCAGCTGATGAGGAGCAAGGAGAGATCCTCTTTGTTCTTTGGTGTGGGTCTTTTAGATACGCTTGCCAACGAACTGCATGGCAGGTCAACATATGTCTGGTCAAGCATGTGGTACCCAAGCGGGAGATGTTTTGGCCACGCGAGATACGCTTGAGACATATGTTGCAAATAGCAGCGGTGCGATCTGATGCACTCGTCTCAAAAAAGGCCCACACCAAAGAACTTTTTGAATAACGCACAGAGACTGCAGCACCCTGCACATGTGGAGCTTTGGGGTGTGATGCAGTCAATGTGCTGCCCTTAGGCTGGCCCCTGGAGGGCATCCTGCCTCGTTGGTGATGTGCCGCCGCCTCCTCCTCCTCCTCCTCCTCCTCCTCTCTCCTATCAGGCACCCACGTTGAGTCAGTGACCTCATCATCCCCTCCCTCCTCATCACTGGAGCAAACCTGGCAGTATGCTGCAGCAGGGGGAGCATGACTGCCAGATTGCTGTCCTTCTTGGGCACCCCCTCTGTCCGTGCTCATGTTACTGCCTTCATCGAGCTCAGTATCGTCATCAGAGCCTTCCAAACGCTGGGCATCCTCCTGGAGCATGTACCCAACACTGTGGTCAAACAGTTCGAGGGAATCCTCATGAGGACATGGTGGAGCTAGGGAAGGAGTCACTGATGACATTGAGCTGAGGGAAGAGGCCGCTGCTTTGCCAGACAAAGCACCCTGGGCATGGGTGAGAGAGGATGAGGAGGATGAGGACGGCTTGGTCATCCACTCGACCAAGTCTTCCGCATGTTGCGGCTCAACACGGCCAGCTGCCGAAAAAAAGGCCAAGCGTGTCCCATGGCCATGTGCTGATGAGGATGCACCGTCTCCACGACCAGCACTAGACACAGAGCCTGCTTGCCCTCTCTTATTGGCTTGTGACTGTCTGCCTCTCCTTCTTGGCCTTCCAGACATACTAATGGCCTGTAGCTGCACTAAGCTGGGATAGAACACCTGTAATTTTCTTCAAGTAGCTTTATATACTGTAACCAGACAAGCCTGCCTGTCAGTAGGAAGATAACAGGAACGGATCTAGCTGAACACTGTGAGCAGGACGCACTGTACTAAATGTAAATAGTCTAGCTGCCTGACCGTGGTACTAATAGGATCAAATAGAACACCTGTAATTTTCTTCAGGTAGCTTTATATACTGTAACCAGACAAGCCTGCCTGTCAGTAGGAAGATAACAGGAATGGATCTAGCTGAACACTGTGAGCAGGACGCACTGTACTAAATGTAAATAGTCTAGCTGCCTGACCGTGGTACTAATAGGATCAAATAGAACACCTGTAATTTTCTTCAGGTAGCTTTATATACTGTAACCAGACAAGCCTGCCTGTCAGTAGGAAGATAACAGGAACGGATCTAGCTGAACACTGTGAGCAGGACGCACTGTACTAAATGTAAATAGTCTAGCTGCCTGACCGTGGTACTAATAGGATCAAATAGAACACCTGTAATTTTCTTCAGGTAGCTTTATATACTGTAACCAGACAAGCCTGCCTGTCAGTAGGAAGATAACAGGAACGGATCTAGCTGTACACTGTGAGCAGGACGCACTGTACTAAATGTAAATAGTCTAGCTGCCTGACCGTGGTACTAATAGGATCAAATAGAACACCTGTAATTTTCTTCAGGTAGCTTTATATACTGTAACCAGACAAGCCTGCCTGTCAGTAGGAAGATAACAGGAACGGATCTAGCTGAACACTGTGAGCAGGACGCACTGTACTAAATGTAAATAGTCTAGCTGCCTGACCGTGGTACTAATAGGATCAAATAGAACACCTGTAATTTTCTTCAGGTAGCTTTATATACTGTAACCAGACAAGCCTGCCTGTCAGTAGGAAGATAACAGGAACGGATCTAGCTGAACACTGTGAGCAGGACGCACTGTACTAAATGTAAATAGTCTAGCTGCCTGACCGTGGTACTAATAGGATCAAATAGAACACCTGTAATTTTCTTCAAGTAGCTTTATATACTGTAACCAGACAAGCCTGCCTGTCAGTAGGAAGATAACAGGAACGGATCTAGCTGAACACTGTGAGCAGGACGCACTGTACTAAATGTAAATAGTCTAGCTGCCTGACCGTGGTACTAATAGGATCAAATAGAACACCTGTAATTTTCTTCAGGTAGCTTTATATACTGTAACCAGACAAGCCTGCCTGTCAGTAGGAAGATAACAGGAACGGATCTAGCTGTACACTGTGAGCAGGACGCACTGTACTAAATGTAAATAGTCTAGCTGCCTGACCGTGGTACTAATAGGATCAAATAGAACACCTGTAATTTTCTTCAGGTAGCTTTATATACTGTAACCAGACAAGCCTGCCTGTCAGTAGGAAGATAACAGGAACGGATCTAGCTGAACACTGTGAGCAGGACGCACTGTACTAAATGTAAATAGTCTAGCTGCCTGACCGTGGTACTAATAGGATCAAATAGAACACCTGTAATTTTCTTCAGGTAGCTTTATATACTGTAACCAGACAAGCCTGCCTGTCAGTAGGAATTTAACAGGAACGGATCTAGCTGAACACTGTGAGCAGGACGCACTGCACTAAATGTAAATAGTCTAGAAGATAACAGGAACGGATCTAGCTGAACACTGTGAGCAGGACGCACTGCACTAAATGTAAATAGTCTAGAAGATAACAGGAACGGATCTAGCTGAACACTGTGAGCAGGACGCACTGCATTAAATGTAAATAGTCTAGATAGAAGATAACAGGAACGGATCTAGCTAAACTGAATACAGTGTATATATATATATGCAACACCTGGGATGCATATATATACACAATACACTGTAAGTGCAGCTAACTGACTGACTGTTCTGCCTAATCTATCTAACTCAAATCAAATGACACTGTCTCTCTCTCTCTCTATCTCTCAGCACACCGGAACACACACTACACAGGGCCGCCGTGCAGGCGGCCTTATATAGTGTGGGGTGTGTACTAAATCCCCTGAGCCATAATTGGCCAAAGCCACCCTGGCTTTGGCCAATTACAGCTCTCTCTACTGACGGCACTGTGATTGGCCAAGCATGCGGGTCATAGTGCATGCTTGGCCAATCATCAGCCAGCAATGCACTGCGATGCCGCAGTGAATTATGGGCCGTGACGCGCCACACGAATTTAGCGCGAACGGCCCATAACGTTCGCAATTCGGCGAACGATCGAACAGCCGATGTTCGAATCGAACATGGGTTCGACTCGAACACGAAGCTCATCCCTACTAGTGAGTAACTTTGATTTCAATTTACCCCAAGCCTGTACAGAGAAGACAGTAAGGCAGCAATACTTTACATGTCTAGGACTAGGGGACAGCTTAGAGCCAGTGTAAAGCAGCCAGAAGCACCTGGTGAGTGTGAATGTCCTTGCATGATACTACAACATACATATAGGTGAATATCTACAAGTGGTGTAGATGTGTCTCATTGGAGACTCTTTGAACCATTCAAAAAAATAGTAATCTATCAACAATACAGAATATACGAAAAAAAGGGGCAGAACCCAGAATATAGAACTCAAATGCTATGCCTTATCCCTACAGGCTTTTGGGGACACATTCACATATACCATACATGAAAGCAGAATGGATACAAAATGGTCAGAGGTTGGTTATTAGAGATATGTGAACTCAAAAGTCTCTAAGGGTTAACAGTTCTTAAACGTGGAAGGGGTTCAAAGACTTGTGTCCATATCCTGCACAGCCACGTACATGTTAAGCCCAGGGTAGGTCTTCGTATAAACCCATACTTTCAACTGGAAGAGATAAAATTAAATGCCCTTACCAGAACAGATGGACCCACAGGCCGTTGGCGGTGAGTAGGGATGAGCTTCGTGTTCGAGTTGAACCCATGTTCGACTCGAACATCGGCTGTTCGATCGTTCGCCGAATTGCAAACGATATGGGCCGTTCGCGCCAAATTCGTGTGGCGCGTCACGGCCCATAATTCACTGCGGCATCGCAGTGCATTGCTTGCTGATGATTGGCCAAGCATGCACTATGACCCGCATGCTTGGCCAATCACAGCGCCGCCTTAACAGAGAGCCATAATTGGCCAAAGCCAAGGAGGCTTTGGCCAATTATGGCTCAGGGGATTTAGTACACGCCCCACACTATATAAGGCCGCCTGCACGGCGGCCCTGTGCAGTGTGTTCCGGTGTGCTTAGAGAGAGAGAGAGACAGTGTCATTTCATTTGAGTTAGCTAGATTAGGCAGGACAGTCAGTCAGTTAGCTGCACTTAAAGTGTGTTGTGTATATATATGCATCCCAGGTGTTGCATATATATATATATACACTGTATTCAGTTTAGCTAGATCCGTTCCTGTTATCTTCTAGACTATTTACATTTAGTGCAGTGCGTCCTGCTCACAGTGTTCAGCTAGATCCGTTCCTGTTATATTCCTACTGACAGGCAGGCTTGTCTTGTTACAGTATTTTGAAGAAAATTACTGGTGTTCTTTTGATCCTATTAGTGCCACAGTCAGGCAGCTAGACTATTTACATTTAGTGCAGTGCGTCCTGCTCACAGTGTTCAGCTAGATCCGTTCCTGTTATATTCCTACTGACAGGCAGGCTTGTCTTGTTACAGTATTTTGAAGAAAATTACTGGTGTTCTTTTGATCCTATTAGTGCCACAGTCAGGCAGCTAGACTATTTACAGTTAGTGCAGTGCATCCTGCCCACAGTGTTCTGCTAAACCTACAAGTAAGTGGGGTGCGTCCTGCTCACAGTGTTCAGCTAAACCTACAAGTTAGTGGGGTGCGTCCACCTCACAGTGTTCAGCTAAACCTACAAGCTAGTGTGGTGCGTCCTGCTCACAGTGTTCAGCTAGATCCGTTTCTGTTATCTTCTTACTGACAGGCAGGCTTGTCTTGTTACAGTAAATACAGCTACCTGAAGAAAATTGCTGGTGTTCTTTTGATCCTATTAGTACCACAGTCAGGCAGCTAGACTATTTACAGTTAGTGCAGTGCGTCCTGCTCACAGTGTTCTGCTAAACCTACAAGTTAGTGGGGTGCGTGCTGCTCACAGTGTTCAGCAAAACTTACAAGTTAGTGGGGTGCGTCCACCTCACAGTGTTCAGCTAAACCTACAAGCTAGTGGGGTGCGTCCTGCTCACAGTGTTCAGCTAGATCCGTTCCTGTTATCTTCTTACTGACAGGCAGGCTTGTCTTGTTACAGTATTTTAAAGAAAATTACTGATGTTCTTTTGATCCTATTAGTACCACAGTCAGGCAGCTAGACTATTTACAGTTAGTGCAGTGCGTCCTGCTCACAGTGTTCTGCTAAACCTACAAGCTAGTGGGGTGCGTCCTGCTCACAGTGTTCAGCTAGATCCATTTCTGTTATCTTCTTACTGACAGGCAGGCTTGTCTTGTTACAGTAAATACAGCTACCTGAAGAAAATTGCTGGTGTTCTTTTGATCCTATTAGTACCACAGTCAGGCAGCTAGACTATTTACAGTTAGTGCAGTGCGTCCTGCTCACAGTGTTCTGCTAAACCTACAAGTTAGTGGGGTGCGTGCTGCTCACAGTGTTCAGCAAAACCTACAAGTTAGTGGGGTGCGTCCACCTCACAGTGTTCAGCTAAACCTACAAGCTAGTGGGGTGCGTCCTGCTCACAGTGTTCAGCTAGATCCGTTCCTGTTATCTTCTTACTGACAGGCAGGCTTGTCTTGTTACAGTATTTTAAATAAAATTGCTGGTGTTCTTTTGATCCTATTAGTACCACAGTCAGGCAGCTAGACTATTTACAGTTAGTGCAGTGCGTCTTGCTCACAGTGTTCTGCTAAACCTACAAGTTAGTGGGGTGCGTCCACCTCACAGTGTTCAGCTAAAGCTACCTGTAGAAGGTTGGTGGTGTTCTCATACTACAGGCAGGCAGTTGATTTTGCTAGCTGCAGTATCAGTACATATATATATATATATATATATATATATCCCAGCTTAGTGCAGCTACAGGCCATTAGTATGTCTGGAAGGCCAAGAAGGAGAGGCAGACAGTCACAAGCCAATAAGAGAGGGCAAGCAGGGTCTGTGTCTAGTGCTGGTCGTGGAGACGGTGCATCCTCATCAGCACATGGCCATGGGACACGCTTGGCCTTTTTTTCGGCAGCTGGCCATGTTGAGCCGCAACATGCGGAAGACTTGGTCGAGTGGATGACCAAGCCGTCCTCATCCTCCTCATCCTCTCTCACCCATGCCCAGGGTACTTTGTCTGGCAAAGCAGCGGCCTCTTCCCTCAGCTCAATGTCATCAGTGACTCCTTCCCTAGCCCCACCATGTCCTCCTGAGGAGTCCCTCGAACTGTTTGACCACAGTGTTGGGTACATGCTCCATAAGGATGCCCAGCGTTTGGAAGGCTCTGATGATGATACTGAGCTCGATGAAGGCAGTAACACGAGCACGGACAGAGGGGGTGCCCAAGAAGGACAGCAATCTGGCAGTCATGCTCCCCCTGCTGCAGCATACTGCCAGGTTTGCTCCAGTGATGAGGAGGGAGGGGATGATGAGGTCACTGACTCAACGTGGGTGCCTGATAGGAGAGAAGAGGAGGAGGAGGAGGAGGAGGCGGCACATCACCAACGAGGCAGGATGCCCTCCAGGGGCCAGCCTAAGGGCAGCACATTGACTGCATCACACCCCAAAGCTCCACATGTGCAGGGCGCTGCAGTCTCTGCGCGTTATTCAAAAAGTTCTTTGGTGTGGGCCTTTTTTGAGACGAGTGCATCAGATCGCACCGCTGCTATTTGCAACATATGTCTCAAGCGTATCTCGCGTGGCCAAAACATCTCCCGCTTGGGTACCACATGCTTGACAAGACATATGTTGACCTGCCATGCAGTTCGTTGGCAAGCGTATCTAAAAGACCCACACCAAAGAACAAAGAGGACCTCTGCTTGCTCCTCATCAGCTGAGATTTCCAACCCCACTAGACCTTCAGTCCTCTCTGAGACCTGCACTGAGAGGAATGAAGGTATAGAATTAAGTGTGTCACAGCCACGTACTTGTGGGCAATCTGATTTTGGTACACCGACGTCAGATTGTACCAGGCAAATTTCCCTGCCCCAGCTGCTGCACCGCCGAAAGAAGTTTGCTCCCAGCCATCCACATGCCCAGCGGTTGAATGCTAGCTTGGCAAAATTGCTAGCACTTCAACTGCTGCCTTTTCAGTTGGTAGACTCTGCCCCCTTCCGTGAGTTTGTGGAATGTGCAGTTCCTCAGTGGCAGGTACCCAAACGCCACTTTTTCTCACGGAAGGCGATTCCGGCTCTCTACCAGCATGTGGAAGGCAATGTCCATGCCTCGCTGGACAGGGCGGTCAGCGGTAAGGTGCATATTACCGCTGACTCATGGTCCAGCAGGCATGGACAGGGGCGTTACCTAAGTTTCACGGCGCATTGGGTGACTCTGCTGGCAGCTGGGAAGGATGCAGGACAAGGTGCAGTAGTGTTGGAGGTTGTTCCGCCACCACGCCTCCAAAATGCTAATGATTGTGACACACCTCTCTCCTCCACCCCCTCCTCTTCTTCTTCCTCCATGGCCTCTTCCTCGGAACCAGCGGTGCTCCGTAGTCGTTCAAGGGGCTACGCAAGTACGCAGGCCAAAAGATGCCATGCGGTGCTTGAGCTGGTGTGCTTGGGGGATAGGAGCCACACTGGGGCAGAGGTTCTGTCAGCTCTGCAGGGGCAGGTTCAGAGGTGGTTGACGCCACGCCAACTTAAGGCAGGAATGATGGTTTGCGACAATGGCACCAACCTCCTCTCTGCCCTCCGACAGGGACAAATGACCCATGTGCCCTGTTTGGCTCACGTCCTTAACTTGGTGGTGCAGCGGTTCTTGGGCAGGTACCCGGGCTTACAGGATGTCCTGAGGCAGGCCAGGAAAGTCTGTGTGCATTTCCGCCGGTCATATAATGCCAGTGCTCGGCTGACCGTCCTCCAAAAGGAGTTTAACCTGCCCAAGAACCGCCTAATCTGTGACATGCCCACCAGGTGGAACTCAACGTTGGCCATGCTGCAGCGGCTGCACACGCAGCAGAGGGCCATCAATGAGTACCTGTGCGACTATGGCACCAGGACAGGGTCAGGGGAGCTTGGTTTTTTTTCCCCACGCCAGTGGGCCATGATCAGGGATGCATGCACTGTCCTGTCACCATTTGAGGAGGCCACGAGGATGGTGAGCAGTGACAGTGCATGCATCAGTGACACTGTCCCCCTTGTCCACCTGTTGGAGCACACGCTGCGTGGAATAATGGACAGGGCACTTGAGGCAGAACAGAGGCAGGAAGAGGAGGACTTCCTTAGCTCTCAAGGCCCCCTTTATCCAGACAGTGTTCCTGCGTGCCCGCCGATCACACAGGAAGAGGACGAGGAGGAAGAGGAGGAGGAGGAGGAGGAAGATTGTGTCAGTATGGAGGTGGAGCCTGGCACTCAGCATCAGCAGCAGTCTTTAAGGGATCAGTCCCAAGAAACACATGGACTTGTACGTGGCTGGGAGGAGGTGGCTGCGGACCATGTCGTCCTTAGTGACCCAGAGGACTCCGGACCGAATGCCTCAGCAAACCTACGCTGCATGGCCTCCCTGATCCTGCAAAGCCTGCGTAAGGATCCTCGTATTCGTGGTATCAAGGAGAAGGACCAATACTGGCTGGCAACCCTCCTTGATCCACGTTACAAGGGTAAGGTTGCGGACCTTATCTTGCCATCGCAGAGGGAGCAGAGGATGAAACATCTTCGGGAGGCCTTGCAGAAAGGTCTGTGCAACGCGTTCCCAGAGACTGGGAGGTTACAAACTCCTGTTTCTGGACAACGTGTTGCTGAGGCTTCGGTCAGTCAAAGAAGGAGCGGTGGAGAAGGTGGCCGTCTGACCGATGCGTTCAGACAATTTTTTGGTCCGCAGCCCCAAGGTATGATTGGTTCCAGCAACCATCGCCAGCGTCTGTTTTACATGGTGCAGGAATACCTAGGGGCAAGATCAGACTTGGACACCTTTCCCACCGAAAATCCTCTGGGTTACTGGGTCTTGAGGATGGATCACTGGCCAGAGCTTGCACAGTATGCAATTGAGCTACTGGCCTGTCCTGCATCCAGCGTTCTTTCGGAACGCACATTCAGTGCTGCTGGAGGCGTGGTAACCGATCACAGGGTGCGTCTGTCCACTGACTCGGTCGATCGACTGACCTTCATAAAAATGAATGAGTCTTGGATCACCACCAGCTACCAAGCACCTGATGCTGATGTAACCGAATAATTTTTTTTGAAATCTCAGATCTCTTCAAAGACTGCCTATGCTGATGCTGAGTGACTATTCCTGATTAATTATCCTCTTCCTCCTCAATCATCACGCTGATAGCTTGTAAGAGCATTTTTGGTTCTGGGCGCCACCACCAGTGCCTAAGGCACAATTTTTCAGCCCCTGTTTAACAGGGGCGTGTAATTACGATTTTTGATGTAATACTTTGCAGCAGGGCTCGTTCCTGCATTCCAACTAGAGTGTCTGTGAGGGGTTGCAGTGTTGTGGCACCAGCACCAGTGCCTAAGGCCCAATTTTTCAGCCCTTGTTTAACAGGGGCGTGTAATTACAATTTTTGATGCAATACTTTGCAGCAGGGCTCGTTCCTGCATTCCAACTAGAGTGTCTGTGAGGGGTTGCAGTGTTGTGGCACCAGCACCAGTGCCTAAGGCCCAATTTTTCAGCCCTTGTTTAACAGGGGCGTGTAATTACAATTTTTGATGCAATACTTTGCAGCAGGGCTCGTTCCTGCATTCCAACTAGAGTGTCTGTGAGGGGTTGCAGTGTTGTGGCACCAGCACCAGTGCCTAAGGCCTAATTTTTCAGCTCCTGTTCAACAGGGGCATGTAATTACAATTCTTGATCTAATATTTCACAGCAGAGCCCTGTGAGGGCTTACAGTGTTGTGACCACAGCAACACCTAAGGCCCAAATTTCTGCTGAGTATATAGGGCAGGACCCTACTTTCAAACAACTAACTTACAAACGACTCCTACTTGCAAACGGAAGGAGACAACAGGAAGTGAGAATAAATCTACCCCTAGGAAGGGAAATTCTCTCCTGTAAGAGTTAATATGGGAAAAACATTTCTCCTTTCCACTGATGCTTTCCAATCCATTGGGACAAAAAGTGAGGTGAAATCTTCTGAAGAGGAGGAAAGACAGCAAAACAAATGTCACAGGGGTGATAACCCTTCCCTATGTTTTCCAAAAAGCTTAAAAAAGATTTTTTGGCTGGAGCTAAACACGTTAAAAATGTACCCGTTCAAAATTACAAAGAGATTCTACTTAACAACAAACCTACAGCCTGTATACTGCTGTTCAGAGTATATAGGGCCTGGTGGCCCCACACCTTTCCTTATTTTAATTTGGGTGCGGGGTTCCCCTTAATATCCATACAAGACCCAAAGGGCCTGGTAATGGACTGGGGGGTACCCATGCCGTTTGTCTCACTGATTTTCATCCATATTGCCAGGAGTCAGGACCCGACATTACATTAAACCCGCAAGCAGTTTTAAATGAGATTTTTTCCTTTAAAAATGACATTTGGTGCAGGGACTGTTCTAAACACGGGAAACACACGTCACTTTACAGGCATACTATAGACACCCCTCAGGTACGATATTTAAAGGAATATTTCACTTTTTTTTTTTTTACTTTAAGCATCATTAAAATCACTGCTCCCGAAAAAACGGCCGTTTTTAAAAGTTTTTTTTGCATTGATACATGTCCCCTGGGGTAGGACCCGGGTCCCCAAACCCTTTTTAGGACAATACCATGCAAATTAACCTTTAAAATGAGCACTTTTGATTTCGAACGTTCGAGTCCCATAGACGTCAATGGGGTTCTAACGTTCGTGCGAACTTTCGGTCCGTTCGCAGGTTCTGGTGCGAACCGAACCGGGGGGTGTTCGGCTCATCCCTAGCGGTGAGTCATACAGGCTTTTACTGTCTAAGCGGTAGGGTTAACGGTGGTTGAAAGTATGGGTTTATACGAAGACATATGCAGCCTGTGCCCATCATATACAGCCTCTGTGCCCATCATATGCAGCCTCTGTGCCCATAATATGCAGCCTGTGCCCATCATATGCAGCTTCTGTGCCCATCATATGCAGCCTGTGCCCATCATATACAGCCTCTGTGCCCATCATATGCAGCCTGTGCCTGTCATTTTCAGCTTCTGTGCCCATCATATGCAGCATGTGCCCATCATATGCAGCCTGTGCCCATCATATACAGCCTCTGTGCCCGTCATATGCAGCCTGTGCCCATCATACAGCCTCTGTACCCATAATATGCAGCCTGTGCCCATCATATGCAGCTTCTGTGCCCATCATATACAGCCTCTGTGCCCATCATATGCAGCCTATGCCCATCATAAACAGCCTCTGTGCCCATCATATGCAGCCTATGCTCATCATACAGCCTCTGTGCCCATCATATGCAGCCTGTGTCCAACCTATGCAGCTTCTGTGCCCATATTATGCAGCCTGTGCCCATCATATGCAGCTTCTGTGCCCATCAAATACAGCCTCTGTGCCCATCATATGCAGCCTGTGCCTATCATAAACAACCTCTGTGCCAATCATATGCAGCCTATGCTCATCATACAGCCTCTGTGCCCATCATATGCAGCCTGTGCCCATCCTATGCAGCTTCTGTGCCCATATTATGCAGCCTGTGCCCATATTATGCAGCATGTGCCCATCATATGCAGCTTCTGCCCAACATATGCAGCCACTGTGACAAGCTCCCCCCCCACTCGCCCGCCACCAGGGCGGCACTTACCCCATCTGGGTGATGGCAGCGAGCTGGGGGATTGGCAGGTGACGGCTCCTGCATCCCATGCGTCTCCTCCTTCATTTCGGCCCTGCGCTGTGTCCTCGACTCCTCGTCCTCTCCTCCAGTGTCATCGGCGGCGGCGGAGGAGTCCACTCCTGATGCTTCCTCCCCTGTGAGTGTGTCTCTTCCGCCAAAGCGCCAGGCATCCTGATTGGCGGGGAGGCACTGTGGTGTAAAAATAGTAAAAATTAATTTACTATGGTCACACAACAGGGTGGGATCAGGGCGCACTCTCTGCTCCCCGAGACCACCCTTTTTTGAAGCCAATTAGAGCCTCAGGCTCTAATCAGGTGTTTAAAAAAAAACACCCCTACCCACACTGCCATAGGAGTCCATGTGGCCGGCGTTCTGAAAGGGGCCGGGCACATGGATCGGGAAGTGGCGGCAGAGATTAGGGGGACGGTGCCCATGTGCCCACAATGCACGGGCCGCCCCTGATCCTTCTTCTAACTCTGTGATTCTGTTTTTTGCAGGGGGGGGGGGTTTCTGACATGTTGGTGTTATATCTTTCACTTGGATGTTATATGTTATAATTTGCACAGCTGGATAAAACAAAAACTGTGTCTGTCTTCATTTCAGGCTGCATAGCAACAAAATGTGATTATTTTATATGGGGGTTATTCTTTTCTATACCCACTGTACATACAAAACAATTGTTCTCCATGTGCCCCATTGGTGATCTGCATTGATGTGTGACTGGGCCCTGTCTTCTTCTGCTGCTGAACATCTGATGGGGATTAACAGTTTTGGGTCTCTAGGCTCAGCTGCAACAAAGATGATCTAATACCCCTACCCACTCCGGCCCGCTCCTCTATTGAAAAAAGAATGGAGGAGAATATCCTGTGACTGATCAAACTCTCCTCTATTCACCTGGAGGGTCTGGTATAGATTTTGAGGGGGACCCCACGCCATTTTTTTAAAAAATTTTGGCCGGGGTTCCCCTTAATATCCAATCCAGACCTGAAGGGCCTGGTATGGAATTTAGGGGGACCCCCACGTCATTTTTTTTTTATTTTGGTTCGGGGTTCCCCTGTGGGGAATTCCCATGCCATTTTTATCAATTAACTTTTATGTGTATTGTCGGACCGGCAATTCTTTAATAGCCGCGAGTAGTTTTAAATGACTTTTTTTCCTTTGAAATGTCATTTTGCTGTCAGACTGTTCTAAACACGGGAAACATGCTCCCCTTTACAGGCATACTATAGACACCCCCCAGGTACGAAATTTAAAGGCATATTACACTTTTATTGTTTCACTTTAAGCATTATTAAAATCACTGCTCCCGAAAAAACGGCCGTTTTTAAAACTTTTTTTGCATTGATCCATGTCCCCTGGGGCAGGACCCGGGTCCCCAAACACTTTTTATGACAATAACTTGCATATAAGCCTTTAAAATTAGCACTTTTGATTATTCATGTTCGTGTCCCATAGACTTTAACGGTGTTCGCGTGTTCGAACAAATTTTTTGCCTGTTCGCAAGTTCTGGTGCGAACTGAACAGGGGGGTGTTCGGCTCATCCCTAATTGCTGGACCGACATTTCATTAAAGCCGCGAGTAGTTTTAAATAACTTTTATTCCTTAACCACTTCAGCCCCGGAAGAATTTACCCCCTTCCTGACCAGAGACTTTTTACAATTTGGCACTGCGTCGTTTTAACTGCTAATTGCGCGGTCATGCAATGCTGTACCCAAATGAAATTTGCGTCCTTTTCTTTCCACAAATAGAGCTTTCTTTTGATGGTATTTGATCACCTCTGCCGTTTTTATTTTTTGCGCTATAAACGGAAAAAGACCGAAATTTTGAAAAAAAATGATATTTTCTACTTTTTGTTATAAAAAAAATCCAATAAACTCAATTTTAGTCATACATTTAGGCCAAAATATATTCGGCCACATGTCTTTGGTAAAAAAAATGTCAATAAGCGTATATTTATTGGTTTGCGCAAAAGTTATAGCGTCTTCAAACTAGGGTACATTTTCTGGAATTTACACAGCTTTTAGTTTATGACTGCCTATGTCATTTCATGAGGTGCTAAAATGGCAGGGCAGTACAACCCCCCCCCAAATGACCCCATTTTGGAAAGTAGACACCCCAAGGAAATTGCTGAGGTGCATGTTGAACCCATTGAATATATATTTTTTTTTGTCCCAAGTGATTGAATAATGACAAAAAAAAAAAAAAATTACAAAAAGTTGTCACTAAATGATATATTGCTCACACAGGCCATGGGCATATGTGGAATTGCACCCCAAAATACATTTAGCTGCTTCTCCTGAGTACGGGGATACCACATGTGTGGGACTTTTTGGGAGCCTAGCCGCGTACGGGGCCCCGAAAACCAAGCACCGCCTTCAGGATTTCTAAGGGCATAAATTTTTGATTTCACTCCTCACTACCTATCACAGTTTTGAAGGCCATAAAATGCCAAGATGGCACAAAACCCCCCCAAATGACCCCATTTTGGAAAGTAGACACCCCAAGCTATTTGCTGAGAGGCATGTTGAGTCCATGGAATATTTTATATTTTGACACAAGTTGCGGGAAAGTGACAATTTTTTTTTTTTTTTTTTGCACAAAGTTGTCACTAAATGATATATTGCTCAAACATGCCATGGGCATATGTGGAATTACACCCCAAAATACATTCTGCTGCTTCTCCTGAGTACGGTGATACCACATGTGTGGGACTTTTTGGGAGCCTAGCCGCGTACGGGGCCCTGAAAACCAAGCACCGCCTTCAGGATTTCTAAGGGCGTTAATTTTTGATTTCACTCCTCACTACCCATCACAGTTTCGAAGGCCATAAAATGCCAAGATAGCACAAAACCCCCCAAAATGACCCCATTTTGGATAGTAGACACCCCAAGCTATTTGCTGAGAGGCATAGTGAGTATTTTGCAGCTCTCATTTGTTTTGAAAATGAAGAAAGACAAGAAAAACGTTTTTTTTTTTCTTTTTTCAAATTTCAAAAGTTTGTGACAAAAAGTGAGGTCTGCAAAATACTCACTATACCTCTCAGCAAATAGATTTGGGTGTCTATTTTCCAAAATGGGGTCATTTGGGGGGGTTTGTGCCATCTGGGCATTCCATGGCCTCCGAAATTGTGATAGGCAGTGAAGACTGAAATCAAAAATTTATGTCCTTAGAAAGCCCGAAGGCGGTGCTTGGTTTTCGGGGTCCCGTACGCGGCTAGGCTCCCAAAAAGTCTCACACATGTGGTATCCCCGTACTCAGGAGAAGCAACAGAATGTATTTTGGGGTGTAATTTCACATATTCCCATGGCATGTTTGAGCAATATATCATTTAGTGACAACTTTGTGCAAAAAAAAAAAAATTTGTCTTTTTCCCGCAACTTGTGTCACAATATAAAATATTCCATGGACTAAACATGCCACTCAGCAAATAGCTTGGGGTGTCTACTTTCCAAAATGGGGTCATGTGGAGGGGTTTTGAACTGTCCTGGCATTTTATGCACAACATTTAGAAGCTTATGTCACACATCACCCACTCTTCTAACCACTTGAAGACAAAGCCCTTTCTGACACTTTTTGTTTACATGAAAAATTTTTTTTTTTTTGCAAGAAAATTACTTTGAACCCCCAAACATTATATATTTTTTTAAAGCAAATGCCCTACAGATTAAAATGGTGGGTGTTTCATTTTTTTTTTTTTTCACATAGTATTTGCGCAGCGATTTTTCAAACGCATTTTTTGGGGAAAAAACACACTTTTTAAAATTTTAATGCACTAAAACACACTATATTCCCCAAATGTTTGATGAAATAAAAAAGATGATCTTAGGCCGAGTACATGGATACCAAACATGACATGCTTTAAAATTGCGCACAAACGTGCAGTGGCGACAAACTAAATACATTTTAAAAAGCCTTTAAAAGCCTTTACAGGTTACCACTTTAGATTTACAGAGGAGGTCTACTGCTAAAATTACTGCCCTCGATCTGACCTTCGCGGTGATACCTCACATGCATGGTGCAATTGCTGTTTACATTTGACGCCAGACCGACGCTTGCGTTCGCCTTTGTGCGAGAGCAGGGAGGGACAGGGGTGTTTTTTTTTTTTGTTTTTTTTTTCTTTATTATTTTTTTGCTTTTTTATCTTATTTTTAAACTCTTCCTTTCATTTTTATTTTTTTTAAAATAATTTTTATTGTTATCTCAGGGAATGTAAATATCCCCTATGATAGCAATAGGTAGTGACAGGTACTCTTTTTTGAAAAAAATGGGGTCTATTAGACCCTAGATCTCTCCTCTGCCCTCAAAGCATCTGACCACACCAAGATCGGTGTGATAAAATGCTTTCCCAATTTCCCAATGGCGCTGTTTACATCCGGCGAAATCTAAGTCATGAAATGCTCGTAGCTTCCAGTTTCTTAGGCCATAGAGATGTTTGGAGCCATTCTGGTCTCTGATTAGCTCTATGGTCAGCTGGCTGAATCACCGGCTGCATTCTCAGGTTCCCTGTTGGGACAGGAGAGCCAGAGAAAAACATGGAAGATGGTGCCGCTAGGATTGCTTTTAAATGAAAGCCGACCGCTGGCTGAAAAGAATGATACCAAGATGATACCTAAACCTGCAGGCATCATTCTGGTATAACCACTCAAAGTCCAGCAACATACCAGTACGTTGCTGGTCCTTGTTGGGCATACATTGTAAACTTTTTTTTCATGCAGCCTGTGGGCTGAACGAAAAAAAAATATTGATCGGTGGGTATGCCCACTATTAGAATACCTCTCTTCATCCACCCACTTCTAATGATGGGCATACACGCACCGTTTATATATGCCGAAGCATGGGGGTATCCTCCCGCAAAAGGCAGGGGCAAATCGCTCCTCCACCCACTGCTGCCCCCACGCTTCGGCATATATGCTGAAGTATGTAACTGTGGTGGTGAAATCACCTCCGACAGCGCTGGAGTCACGGCTTTATGTATCATGGGAGCAAACGCTGTTGCTGTCAAGATAAATAAATCCGCACTGCAACTGAATGGCGTACCTGCTAAGCAAATGATGGTTAACAAAAAACAAAGTAACATTACAGTATAACAGTAATATTTACCATACCTGCAAAGCAAAATACAAAAAAAAACATAGTAAAAAATAAAACATTTAACGCAACCTGTACCTACCTAAAAAATATACCGTATTTATCGGTGTATAACACGCACCGGTGTATAACACGCACCTCAATTTAGGAGGGAATTTTGAGGAAAAAAAACTTTTAGGAGGGAACTTGAAGGGAAAAAAACTTACATTTAAATGCCCATCATTGCAGCCTTCTCAGTAAAGCCTTGCCCCAGTGCAGCCATGTCAGTGCAGCCATGTCAGTGCAGCCATGTCAGTGCAGCCTTGCTAGTGCAGCCATGTCAGTGCAGCCTTGCCAGTGCAGCCATGTCAGTGCAGCCATGTCAGTGCAGCCATGTCAGTGCAGCCTTCCCCAGTGTCCAGTGCAGCCTTGCCCCAGTCCAGCCTTGCCCCAGTCCAGCCTTGCCCCAGTGCAGTCTTGCTGAAGCCTCTGAGCTTCAAAATCGCCGACCGCGATTTGAAAATGGCGCCGCCGGCGCCGAAATACACAGAGCCGGTCCTCGGCTCTTCTCGGCGGCTCTCGTTCACTTTCGGCTCCCCTCGGACGGTGAGCAGAGCTATCCGAAACTAGCCGGATGTTCGGGCGGCGCTCGAGTGAAACCGAAAGCGGCCGAGAAGAGCCGAGGACCGGCACTGTGTATTTTGGCGCCGGCGGCGCCATTTTCAAATCGCGGTCAGCGATTTTTCCGTTCTGACAGGTCAGGATCGCAGGGGATCGGCGTATAACACGCACCCGCGATTTTCCCCTGATTTTAAGGGGAAAAAAGTGTGTGTTATACGCCGATAAATACGGTATATGCCGAAGCATGGGGGCATCCTCCCGCAAAAGGCAGGAGCAAATCGCTCCTCCACCCACTGCTGCCCCCATGCTTCGGCATATATGCTGAAGTATGTAACTGTGGTGGTGAAATCACCTCCGACAGCGCTGGAGTCACGGCTTTATGTATCGTGGGAGCAAACGCTGTTGCTGTCAAGATAAATAAATCCGCTCTGCAGCTGAATGGCGTACCTGAAAACAAAAAAGTGGTTAACAATAAAAAAACAAAGTATAAAAAAATTGCATACCTATAAAGCAAACATGATAAAAACATAACAATAAAACATTGCAGTATAGAATGCAGAACAATAGAGAGAGAATAGAGAGAGAACAATAAAACAACAACTATTTTTGTTTTTTTTATTTTATATATTTTTTTGTGTTTTTTTCTTTTTTTTTACTTTTTTTTGTTTTTTTGTTTTTTTTACACTTTTTTTTGTAACTTTAACTTTTTTAACTGGTACCAGGTTTGGGTCTCTCAAAATGCGACAGCATCTTGGGAGACCCTGTGAAAGTGTGTCCTAGTCTGTGCAGTGCTGTACCCTACGCTAATACTCCACTAGTGTATGGTAGCGTTCAAAACATTCAGCAATGCAAAGACCAGGATTGCCAGGACAGAGGGGACAATAATACCGGGTGTCACGCCTAAATCCGCGCTTGCTGCAGACACGACATCTTTTTTGGGGGGTTCGTTGGGTAGGGGTACTCGGGAGGGCATAAAGAAAATGCCTCTCATGCAGCCGGCTTACTGCATTTGGTTGGGGAAGGTGAGGTGGAGCACCATCTGGAAACAGAAGGGCTCTGACGATCTCTTCCTGGAATTTAAGGAAGGATCCAGTCTGTCCTGAAGCTCTGTATAGCACATGAGCGTTCAGCAAAGCCAATTGAAATAAATAAACAGACACTTTTTTGTACCAGCGTCTGGCCTTACGGGCAATTAGGTACGGTGCCAACAACTGGTCGTTGAGGTCCACCCCTCCCATATTAAGGTTATATTCGTGGACACGGAGGGGTTTCTCCACAACACCAGTCGCCGTAGGAATTTGGACCGTCGTGTCTGCATGAAGGGAGGTAAGAACGAAAACATTCTTATTGTCCCTCCACTTCATAGCGAGGAAGTTATTACACTTCAAGCAGGCTCTCTCCCCCAGCCTAAGACGGGAATCTACAAGCCGCTGGGGAAAGCCCCGGCGATTAGATCGCACGGTGCCACATGCTCCAATCTGATGAACAAACAAGTGACTAAAAAGTGGCACGCTCGTGTAATAATTGTCCACGTACAAGTGGTACCCCTTTCCGAATAAGGGTGACACCAAGTCCCACACTATCTTGCCAGCGCTTCCTATGTAGTCAGGACAGTTTGTCGGCTCTACGTGACTATCTCTTCCCTCGTAAACCATAAAACTACATGTATAGCCTGTGGCCCTGTCACAGAGCTTATACATCTTGACCCCATATCTGGCACGCTTGCTGGGAAGGTACTGTTTGAATGACAAGCGGCCAGAAAACTTAATCAGGGACTCATCAACGCAGACAACTTGATGGGGGGTAAACAAGTCTGCAAAACGTTGGTTGAAGTGGTTTACGAGGGGCTGAATTTTGTAGAGCCGATCGTATCCAGGGTCTCCACGAGGGCGACAGAGTTCATTGTCGTTGAAGTGCATGAACCGCAAAATCTGCTCGTATCGTGCCCTGGCCATGGAAGCAGAGAACAAGGGCGAATGGTAAATTGGGTCAGTGGACCAATATGACCGCAACTCACTCTTTTTATTCAAGCCCATGAGGAGGGAAAGGCCCAGAAAGATCTTAAATTCGGAAACCGTAATTGGTTTCCAATCTCTGGCAAGGGTGGACTGGGGAATAGTGGCGATGTGTTGACCAGCGTACAAATTGCTTTGGTCCACAATAGATCTATAGAGCTCTTCGGTGAAAAACAGCTAATAAAAATCCAGTGGCATAAAGTCAACTGTTTCCACCTGAATTCCGGGTTGGCCAGTGAATGGGGGAAGTACGGGTGCTGCAGAAGTGGTGGGTACCCAATTCGGATTGGCGAATGCAGCAGGAAGGGCACTATGGGCACGACGGGCCTGTGTTCGTCTTCTTGGTGGCAGCGGGACACTACTTGTGCTTGCCACCTCGCCAGCTTGAACTGCACTTATGGGACTCGCCACGTCACCACGTGATACTGCAGTGCTGGATGTACGACCAGGGTGTACTAGGCCGCTGGTCCTTTCCAGTTCACCAGAAGGAATAGCGGCACTAGTACTTCTCTGCTCCATACGAGAGCCCTGCGGTTCTTGCACTTCAAGGACAGAAGAAGAAGTTCGGGGTCTGGTACGCCTGACCTTAGCAGGGACCACAACTCCGTCGTCAGAGCTATCTGTCATGGAGCCGCTGTCCTCTACAGGATCGTATTCTGAGCCTGAATCTGACAGATGAGTGACTTCCTCTTCACTATCTGTCATGCTCAGAAACGTGTAGGCCTCTTCACTAGTGTACCTTCGATTTGCCATTTTGGGCTCTAAATTTAGGGGTACACTAGTGAGACTCACAGGCAAAAAAGCTCCTGACTGTTAGCGACTGATTCAAAACGCTACCAAAAAACTGTTAGCGATCGCAGGGATCAGGCCTGACTCTGCGAACGCTGCAGTTATGTGTGCTTAGTGTTTTGTGTCAGTGATCGATCGATACTGCACTTGGGTGGACTGAGCTGGGCTGGGCCGAGGAGCAAAACGCAGGTGCTAGCAGGTATCTGGGCTGATCCCGCTAACACTGCGTTTTTTTGGGGGACCCTAAACTGCTGGGGAGTATAGATCTGATCGGATCAGATATCGATCCGTTCAGATACTATAGCACTAAGGGAGGTGTATGCTGCGTACGTGAGTTTTAGCGGTACTGGCGCTAACCTGACGCTGCCTGGGGCGACGCAGACCTTATCTGATCCTAAAAGCTTAACTTCTATCACCGCCGGGCAATTAGGGGGTTAAACCTTTATAAGGTAATAAACGGCGGGTGCCCTAAAACTATAATAAACTATAATAAACTATAATAAACTACAAAAAACAAACTAGCTAACCAGCGTCACCCGTAACACTTATACGGTGATCGCTGGTGAAAGGGTTAACTAGGGGGCAATCAAGGGGTTAAAACCTTTAGCAGGTAGTATATGGGGGTCCCTGTCGCTATAAAACACTGACAGCGAACCTATATACTTACCTCCCTAACTAGCGTCACCTGTGTCACTAATGCAGCGATCAGAAAAACGATCGCTTAGTGACACTGGCGACAGGGGGTGATCACGGGGTTAACCTTTATTAGGGGGGGTTAGGTGGGTACCCTGGACCTAAAGGGGGGTACCCTAGACCTAAAGGGGGCTAACCTAACTGCCCTAACACTTATAACTGTCACAAACTGACACCAATGCAAAAAAAAAAAACTGCTATTGGTATCAGAGTGACAGGGGGTACAGGGGGGTGATTGGGGGGTGATCGGGGTGTGAAGGGGGGTGAAAAGTGTGCCTGCGTGTTCTACTGGAAGTGTAGTGTTGGTGCACTTACTTGGATGTCTTCTCTCCTCGGCGCCGGATCGAAAAGACCGGCTCGAGGAGGGATGACATCACTTCCTCTCCCTCTGTTTACATTACAGAGGGAGAGGAAGCATTTGATTCGCTGGGAGGGATCGGGAGGGGGTGGTCATCAATGGATGGCCTCCCCCTGACCTCTCATCGCCCACGAACAAGAGCCAACCGCCTATGGCACCAGGGGGGGGTCTGATCGGACCCCCCGCCCGCGGGAAGGCATCACGTATCAGGTACGTGATTTTGCCTGCCCGTGCCATTCTGATCAGGTATATAGGCGTGAGGCGGTCGGCAAGTGGTTAAGGGCCAGTTCACACCACATGCAGTCCAGTCCGTTTTTTTTCTGCATCAAAAACGCACGGAAAGTAGGTTATATGGTTTTCAATGGCATAGTTCACACCAGTGCTTGCAGTTCCAGTGAGTTTCCAGTTCCCCCAAAAAAAAAGTAGAACATGCTGCATTTTTTATGCACTGGACTGTACTGGAACGCTGTAAAATGCATCAAAAATGCACTGGAACGCACCTAAATGCACCAAAAACGCACTGTAACACACTTGTCTTTATTTAAGGTTAAGAAAAAAGAGGGGGGGAAGCACTGGACTGCATAAAAAATGCACCAAACACGCACTGGTTTGCATAAAAAACGTGCATGCAGAAAAGCACCTGGAACGCATCCGGACTGCGTTTCTATGGTGTGATCTGGCCCTTAGGGCCCTTAGGGCCAGTTCACACCATAGAAACGCAGTCCGGACGCGTTCCAGGTGCTTTTCTGCATGCACGTTTTTTATGCAATCCAGTGCGTTTTTGGTGCGTTTTTGATGCAGTCCAGTGCTTTTTTCCCCCCCTCTTTTTTCTTAACCTTAAATAAGGACAAGTGCGTTCCAGTGCGTTTTTGGTGCGTTTTACAGCTTTTCAGTACAGTCCAGTGCAGAAAAAATGCAGCATGTTCTACTTTTTTTTCTGGAACTGGAGCGCACTGGAACGGCAAGCACTGGTGTGAACTATGCCATTGCACACCATATAACCGAATTTACATGCATTTTTGATGCATAAAATATGCACTGGACTGCATTGGTGTGAACTGGCCCTTAAGCAATTTGGCATATTTAAAGGCATTTCTCCTTGTTTTGTTTTTGGGGTTGTCCAATTGGTGACATTGATATATGTCCCTTAGGGTGGGATCTGGGCCCCATACTCATTTTAAGGCCAATAACTAGAAGATAAGCCAGCCAAGTGGGAACTAGTAAAATTGCTAAGTCAGTTCCGTTAGACTGCAATGGTATTTGTTGTATAACTTTTGCACGTTAGTCTCTTTAGTTGCCCCCCTGGACTGGGGTTTTTTTGTCCCATCTGTAATTTTGGTGCATGCTGGATGATGTGCTTAATTTTGGACAGTGGGGTGGCTTATTTTGTGCTAGCTGCATTTGGGTTGTTCTGGGCATGCTCAGGGACTTTGGTTTTTTTTAGTGGTGCCTTTTGTGTGTGAACAGCACTTGGATGTTTCTGGGCATGGTCAGAGTGTGTTTTTTTGGTTAGTAATTTAAGGACATCCTTAACAGGTGTACCCACTTTGAAGTTCAGTCTCTACATTGGGTGAACTTGCATTTTGTGTGTTTAATGGACTGTCCATGTGTTTGCAATTGCCTCATTAGCACACAAACCTATGTTATATAAAGCTTGCCGATAGCAATCTTTACTTTGCCTTGAAAAGAGCCAAGATTGTGTGTGGGGCTGGCAAGAGAGTACATTTGGGTGTCCTTACTGAGTTTCTAACACATGTATTTTCTATTTGTATTTTGTGTGTTATGTTGTTGCAAAACAGATGTGTTTTTATGCAATTTATTTGTTACTTTGATTTGCTGGGTTTTTTTTTTGGGTGGTGGTTATTTTTTATGTTGGCAATTTTTGTTGTTTTTACGTTGTTCACTTTGATTTAACTGTCTGTGCTGCCTTATTTTTAAAATTCTTTCTCAAGATGTTGTGCCTAATGTTGTTTTAATTCTTAATAGATGTCCATTTGTGGGTGCACTCCTTTTAACTCCTGTTAATTTACACTGCAAAAGGGTCAAACCTCAAACCTATTCTGTTAGTGTCTCAAATTAACATACATGTGTGTATTTTGCTTTCCTTGCTTCTTTTCCAAGTCCTGTTTTTTATTTATTTATTTATTTGTTTTTGGACCAATAAAATTGTTTTAAATTCTTTGTTTTATGTGTGTTCTTTTCATGCAATGGATTTCCCAGCTGCAGCTTAAAGTGGAGTTCCACCCACTTTTACAACTCTTCAGCATCCCTCACTAAACTGTGCACTGTAAACAAATTGGATATTTTTAAAAAAATTTTCTCAGCACTTACTGTATATCTGCTGTATTAATTCTTTCACTTCCTCCTCCCTGGCCGCGGCCCATCGCATCATTTCCTGTTTGCAATGCCTTCTGGGAAGGGGCGGCAACTTCCTGAAACTGCCGTTGCTATGGAGACCTGACCTAAACCTATTACACTGCTTGTGCTGCACTGAGCATGTGTGAAATCTGCAAGGATGAGATCCAGGAAGAAATACAGTCTGGCTTTAGATGCCCAGACTTAAGATGGCCACGGCCTGCTGTAAGTTTATAAAATAACAAACTACTGCTATAAACTAACAAAACAGACCTTAGTTTACAGACTAACTTTACTAGAATACATTAAGCTTGTGTATTATAGGGGTATTTTTATTTAAAAAGAATAATTTCGGCCGGAACACCACTTTAACTAGGCTGATTGGCATGTCTTGGACAAATCCCTTTTTCATTTTTTTTTTAGTTTTAAGTTACTTTCCTGGTGCCTTAATAGTAGCACATGCATGGATTGTGCGTATGCTGCCATGGATAGTGACCAGGAAAGTAACATTTCAGAGTGGTAAGTATTCAATTTTCTTTTTTGAGCAGTGGTTTTCAGCCTCAGTCCTCAAGTACCCCCCTGACAGGACATGTTTAGGAAATTTTATCTTATCTAAAATAGCTGCCTTTATATAAAGAGGACAGGAACAGTCAACCTTTAGCACCGCATCCCATAAAGAAATACACAAAAGAAAGGGGGATGGGGTAAAGTTACCCCAGGGACTTTAAAGGTGCTTAAATACTAAAGTTGGTGGAGTAAAAAAGTATGTATGCAAAGTCTAACCGTACAAAAATGTATTTATTGTGTTTAATACATATTATCAAAAATTAAAAACAGGTCTCTCAATATCCATATCTGGCTTTACAAAGACAATAAGAAAAACCACTTAGTAGATACCACTCGACATGTTTCGCTCTTTATGAGCTTCATCAGGAGTTCTGGTAAACATGTGGTAAACATACTAAACATACTATTTTTTTTCCCCTTGCAGCATACATATATTTCACAACTTCTTTTCCTTCTTTATGAAATTGCCAACAACTGGTCAGTGCTAGGTCTCTTCTCAGTGAGAGTCTAAGCAGCTGCCTTTATTTTTGTAATAAGTCTTTAATAGCCTCTAACAATCTACCCTTGATTCAACATAAGGTAATTATTGTCTGACCCTTGGATGTTTAATCCTAAGTGTCTTATAAATTACCTTTTATTATTATAATTCTTATTTATTTTTTATCTCTATTCAAGATAACAGCGAACAGCACACAACCACCAGACTTCTTCTTGACCCCAATCACCACTGACACGACTAAAAACATTATGAGAAGCCTTCGAGACAGCACATCACCAAACGACATCATTCCCACGAAACTCCTGAAAGAATGCTCCGACATCCTGGCTCCCATTATAACACACCTCATAAATCAGTCATTCAAAGAAGGGATTGTACCAACCACCCTCAAGCAAGGCATCATCAAACCCCTGCTAAAGAAACCCAATCTCGACCCTAAAGACCCTAACCACCGCAGACCGATAACAAACCTCAACGCCATCTCCAAGATTATGGAGAAAGCGGTAGTACAACAGCTACAACGCCACCTGGACACGCATCAACTTCTGGACACTCTACAATCAGGTTTCCGCCCAGGCCATGGCACGGAAACTGCACTTCTTAAAATATGGGACGATGCACTCGAAGCAGCAGATGACGGAGAACCATGTCTCCTGGTACTGTTAGACCTCAGTGTAGCATTTGACACAGTGGACCACAATACACTACTTGTCCGGCTCACAGAAGTAGCAGGAGCCACAGATTCTAGTCTAAAATGGTTCGCATCATTCTTAGAGAACTGCTCGCAGACAGAGAAACTAGGAGCATTCACCTCAGAAACCCGGGCAATCTCCTGTGGAGTCCCTCAGGGCTCACCCTTGTCGCCAGTGCTATTCAACATTTACATCCGCCCTCTCCTCAAAATCATCAAAAAATCAGATCTCTGCTTCCACTCATACGCAGACGATACCCAAATCTACTTTCGGATCACCGGACAAAAAGACCACCATCAGCAACTTGAGAAATGCCTCACTTTAATAGATGACTGGATGACCATTAGTTCCCTAAAACTCAAAGGGTCAAAAACAGAACTTCTCTTCCTACACGCTAACCAAAATCTCAAAACCAAGACTCCATGGACACCTCCCGCCATCTTTGGACAGACCGTTACTCTGAGCACCAAAGCCAAAAGTCTTGGATTTATCTTTGACTCAGAAATGACAATGGATGCACAAATAGGATCAGTAGTTAGCGGATCTCACCATCTCCTCCGCCTGTTACGCAGACTCATCCCCTTCATCCCAGAAGATGACAAAGCAGCAGTAGTTGGAACAATCATCAATTCCCGTCTCGACTACGCAAACTCACTCTACTTAGGATTACCCCAATATCAGCTTACGCGCCTACAGGCCATTTAAAACGCGGCGGCAAGACTACTAACAGGAAAAAAACCCTGGGAGTCCATCTCCCCATCCCTGAGGAGCCTACATTGGCTAACAGTAAAGAATCGGATCACATTCAAGACCCTCTGCCTCACCCACAAATGCATACAAGGAAACGCCCCTCAATACCTCCGAGAGAAAATAAAACATTACTCACCGAATCGCAATCTGCGATCATCAAGCCAAAACCTCCTCCTAGTTCCCAAATACCGCTACAAAACAAGGGGAGAACGAAGATTCGTAGTCCAGGGACCTTGGCTTTGGAACTCTCTTCCTACTCACATCCGCACGGAAGAAAACCATCTGGCTTTCAGGAAAAAACTCAAGACTTACCTCTTCTAATGAAGCTGACAACACAAACGCATCAGCGCCTTGAGGCGATTCAGTTCGCATTTGCAGCGCTTTACAAATCATTCATTCATTCATTCAATTCCCAGCAAGGTTATATTTACACTTAGCCCCTTTGTGACCAACAATGTGGGAGGTCCAGGCAGAAGAGACTTATCTAATTCTGTGAATGCTATTCATCGCGTTCATTAATCTACAACAATTGTTTTACCTTCATTTATCAATTGGCTTGGTAAGACTGTCTTTATCATGATTATCTATTGGTTAGCAGCTTCTCCTTGCTGTGTTGATTTCTATTTCTATTCATTTTTTATTGATCAATTGATTATGATTTCAATAGCCTTATGAGGCTTCCTGATTGAATTTTGTTATCCATGTATGCAGTAATTATTCTACCTGTGTGCTTTTTATCTATAATCATTTCAATTTTCACAATACGTAATATTTACTCTGTTTCTCTCATCCCTAGTATACCACATGTTTACCAGAACTCCTGATGAAGCTCATAAAGAGCAAAACTAGTCGAGTGGTATCTACTAAGTGGTTTTTCTTATTGTCTTTGCAAAGCCAGATATGGATATTGAGAGACCTGTCTTTAATTTTTGATAATATGTATTAAACACAATAAATACATTTTTGTACGGTTAGACTTTGCATACATACTTTTTTACTCCACTTACTTTAGTATTTAAGCACCTTTAAAGTCCCCGGGGTAACTTTACCCCATCCCCCTTTCTTTTGATTATCTAAAATAGCTGTCCAAAATACAAAGCCATTGACTTTGATTTAAAGCACCTGTGCAAGATGAAGGAAAACCTGCAAACGTGGCCTGTTGGGGGGAGGGGGGGGGGTACTTGAGGACAGGGTTGAGAAGCTCTGATTTAGAGCACTGAACTAAAATCAAGCTGAAGACAATCCTATTCTAATTGTGGACATTTGAGGGAAATCAAGATTTTTATTTTTTTTAATTTTTTTTTAAAGGTTGGGCTTTGTGTCCCTTTTCTTAAAATTTGGCTTCACTTCCTGTCACATAGCCAAACAGGAAGTGAGAGTAAAACCCTAATATTTTTCCTTGGGGACACACAGGTCAATCTAACTAGTGCCCTCCATTATGCAAATTGCACTCTAGCACTTTGCTGTGTACACCCCAAATTATTAGGTATTTTGGGGTTTATTAAAGGCAAATCCTTTCTGCAATACAAGTTTAGTTGATGAAAATCAGAGGGGTAGCATTGGTGATTTTATCATCCAATCATGCAGAGGCAAAGATGCTGTTTTTTTTCTTTTCCTTGCATGTCCCCCTCAGATCTCCAGCAACTGCACTTCTGAGTGCACTTGTAGTGCAAAGTGGATTTACCTTTTCGTAAATAAACCCCAAGATACATAATAATTTGGGATGTACATGGCAAAATGCTAGTGCAATTTCCCAAATGGGGAAACTATTTGGATTGACCTGTGTCCCCAAGGACATACATTGGTAGGGTTTTACCCTCACTTCCTGTTTGGCTATGTGACAGTAAGTGAATAATTTTGAATGCGAAATTAGCAAAATTTGGGAGGTGTCTTCACCCTATCAGTGGTGTAGACATCCCCCAAAACTTATAATCCCTCTGCAGTCTATCCCCAAGCAAAAATAAGAAAGGATTTTAATGAGTTTAACTTTGCAAAGACACATTCCTAAGTTCAATTGTGATGCATGTTAATGGCCCATTTAGACCTTTAATAGAAAGTCATCAGTTGCCTTTGACTCTAAACATTATTTTGGCCAGTCCTAGAAATCTGCATCTGTTTTTCTATTAACCACTTGGTGTCTGTGCTATAGCCAAACGACGGCCACAGCGTGGACCTGAATTTCTTGGAGGCTGTCATAGGACGGGCTCCCCGTATGCTCCCTGCTGCATGAGCACTGAGTAACTGAGACTCGGGTGGTCACAGATCGAAGTAAGGGCCGATCTGTTTATTTTTTCTACTAACGCTGACAGCAGGATAAGGATAAAAGCTGATCACCGGCTTAGGTGCAAGGGACATTGGTCCCGAAGAGGCAATTCTGCCTCATCTGTGCCCACCAGTACTACCTTCCAGTGCCACCTATCAATGCCCACCAGTGATCCCAAGCAGTGCTGCCTATCAGTGTAACCAATCAGTGCCGCCTCATCAGCGTATATCAATGAAGGATAAAAATTACCTGTTTGCAAAATTTAATATCAAAATTTACAAAATTATTTTTAAAAATCTGTCTTTTTGAACAAAAGAAAAAACCACACAGGTGATCAAATACCACCAAAAGAATGCTCTATTTGTGGGAACTTAAAAAAAAAACAAAAACATTTGGCTAAGTATGACTGCGCAATTGTCATTCAAAATGGATCAGCGCTGAAAATTGGTCAGGACAGCAGGGGGGTTAAAGTGCCCAGTAAGCAAGTGGTTAATTTCCATGCCAAATATGGATTTCTGTAATAAAGATGTGTGCCTGCTGTGTATACGGCATGTGCGTAAGCAAGTCGCACACATATGAACGGTACTCATTGTAAATCATGGGGTACAACTTGTGATGCAACTTTTCAGTCCCAAGTGGCCTTAGGCTCTCTTTCCACTACTGTGAGTTGTTGTGCGACTTGACACATGTGAAGTCGCAGGACAAGTCAAAACACATGTATTTCAATGTTCCCCCGTTCTAATTGGTGCAACTCCAAAAAAAGTTCTTGCACTACTTTGTTCCAACTTCAGTGCGACTTTTTCTCAGATGTTTTGAATTAGTTGCGTGGCATTAAGGCTCGGTTTCCACTATTGCAAGCCCAAAGTTGCGTGTTTTTTGCCGCGAGTTTCCCGCAACTTTTTGCCAAAACTTGAAGCATTGCCTGTGTCTTTTTGAGGTCTATGGACCTGAAGTCGCATCAAAGTGGGACCAAAGTAGTGCAGGGACTACTTTGAAGTTGCTGCGACATAAAGTCGCACACATATGAACGGTACTCATTGTAAATCATGGGGTAGAACTTGTGATGCAACTTTTCAGTCCCTAGTGGCATGACAAGTTGCAATAGTGGAAAACAAGCCAAAAAAGCACATTGTAAATCACGCAACTTTGGGGTCGAAATAGTGGAAAGAGAGCATTAGGCTAAAGCGGTAATAGGAAGATGCACTGTAAGAATTACTTCTAATTGTAGAAAATCAAACAGGCTCTTGCACTGAATCTAATTTATAGAATATCTAACTGATTGGCTAGAGTATGGTGACCTTTAAAGATATGAAAACTTGAATTACTGGTGTTTAAGCCTCATATACACGATGGGACTTTGTACCCCGTGTACGGAGCCCGCTCTGCTCAGCGGGGGATCGCTCCGTCGATCCCCGCTGGGCAGGCAGATGACAGGTGTGTCTCTGCACACTGTGCAGGGACAGACCTGTCAGAGTGCCGCTCTCCTCTATGGGGGATCGGATGATGATGGACCGCAGAGTCCGTCGTCACCCGATCCGATCCGCAGATGGATGGAAAAATAGGTTTTTCCTCCGTTACACTTTTTAGGATTGGAGTGGGTCGGATGTCAGCGGACATGTCACCACTGACATCCGACCCTCCATAGAGGTCTATGGAGTGTTTCTGTTCAGGTCCGTCCGTGTGAGGGGAGCATTAGGCCCCTTTCACACTGGGGCGGTGCGGGCGGCAGCGTTAAAACTGCGCTATTTTTTGCGCTGCTTTACCGGCGGTATTAGGCTGCTAGCGGTTTTAACCCCCGCTAGCGGCTGAAAAGGGGTTAAATCTGCCCACAAAATGCCACCGCAGCGGCATTTTGCTGGCGGTATAGCCGCGCTGTCCAATTGATTTCAATGGGCAGGAGCGGTTTATACACCGCTCCAAAGATGCTGCTAGCAGGACTTTTTTTAGGCCCCTTTCACACTGGGGTTTTTTTAGGCGCTATGGCACTAAAAATAGCGCCTGAAAAACGCCCTAAAGAAGCAGCTCCATTCACTCCAGTGAGGGCTTTCACACTGGAGCGGGGCGCTGGCAGGGCATCACAAAAAGTCCTGCCAGCAGCTTCTTTGGAGCGGTGAACTCACTGCTCCTCCCCATTAAAATCAATGGGGCAGCGCTGTGATACCGCCGGCAAAATGCCAATCCAGCGGCGTTTTGCGGGCGGTTTTAACCCTTTTTCGGCCGCTAGCAGAGGGGTTAAAACCGCCCCAACAGTAAAGCGGCGCTAAAAATAGCGACGCTTTACTGCAGACACCCCCCCGCCCCAGTGTGAAAAGGGCCTTAGGCTCTATTCACACTAATGCGTTTTTGATGCATTTTGCAGAAATGCATGGGAATTTTTTAACATGGGTTCCTATGGAACATGTTCACATCAATGCATTTTTGTGCCTCTGTGTTTTTGGAAAGGGTCGGGGACTTTTTTCCCGCAAAATGCAGCGTTTTGCTTGTAATAGATTTCAATGGACCTGCATCCAAAATGCAAGTACAGCGTTTTTACCGCGATTTGCATTTTTTTATTTCTTTTTTTTACACTGTATATAGCTGGTTGCTAAGAAGGGGGCCGGGAAACCGGCCTCCGCAACCTATGAGTCATCAGCTGTCAGCTGACTTCCCGCTCAATGTAAAAAAAAAATCGTGAAAAAAAACAGCGTGGGGTCCCCCACCAGGTCCATACCAGGCCCTTGGGGCAAGGTGCTTTGGGGTGGGGGGCGCAGAGCCCCCCTGCCTCAAAGCACCCATCCCCCCATATTGAGGGCATGCGGCCTGGTATGGTTCAGGAGGGGGGGGGCGCTCGCTCGTCCCCTCCCTTTCCTGACCTGCCAGGCTGCGTGCTCAGATAAGGGTCTGGTATGGATTTTGGGGGGACCCCCACGCCATTTTTAAAAAAAATTTTGGCATGGGGGTCCCCTCCGAATCCATACTAGACCCAAGGGCCTGGTATGGACCTGGGGGGGGGGCTCCACGCTGTTTTTTTTTTTTCTTTTTTTCTTTTTTTTTTTTTTTTTTTTCGATTTTTTTTAGCCGGCATTTTTTTTTTCACATTGAGTGGGAAGTCAGCTGATGACTCATCAGTTGTTAAGGATGCGGCGGCCAGCTTCCTGGCCCTCTCCTTAGCAACTGACTATATACAGTGTAAAAAAAAGAAAAAAAAAGCAAATCGCAGAAAAATCGCGGTAAAAACGCTGGTCCAAAAACGCGGCAAGCACCGCAAAAAGCACTGCAGAAACACTCAAAAGCAACATGCACAGATGTGAATTGAGCCCAGGGGCGGATCCAGGGGGGGCAACGGGGCAATTTCCCCCTTGAGAATGTTGGTGAGTGGGCAGGCAGGCGTCACCGCGGGTGAGAGAGCCGGTGGGCGGCTCCACGGCTGAGAGCACGGGCGGCTCCGTTGGTGAGCAGCTGTGCAGCTCAGTGACAGTGTGTGAGTGGCTGCTGGCCAATCAGGGAGTTGGCTTGCATTCAGCGCTGTCCTGGGAGTTCATTCACTGTCACAGGACACAGGGGGCATCGGCCAACCAATCAGAGCGCGATCTGGGCACAAGGGGGGCAGCGGGCAGCCAATCAGAGCATGATTCGGACACAGGGGGGTCACCAGTTGAATAAGCCTGACTCTGGGACACAGCAGACAATTATAGCAGGCAAGTGACAATCAGCAACGTGTGTCATGGGACGTGGCAAGTGACAATCCGCATCTAGTGACAGGCGACGTGGCAAGTGACAATCCGCAACGTGTGGCAGGTGACAGTGGCAAGTGACATGCTCGGGGCTCCCACTGATTCTATGGTGAGTTGAACCATTTCATTTTTTATAACAATGTAATAATAGTAATAATGCGCTTCAATCATCCTGACACCATAACAACCATGGTGCTGTGATGATTGAAGCGCTAACACCAGCCATTTCCCCGTTAAATTTACCCCCAAAAAAAGTATTTTCTGGCAGTGCCCCTCCCGAGACTAGGCTCTGGATCCGCCCCTTATTGAGCCTTACTGACCTGCTAGCGCACCGCTCCAGTGTGAAAGCCCGATTCACACTGGAGTGAATAGAGCCACTTCTTTAGGGCGTTTGTAAGGGGCTATTTTTAGTGCCATAGCGCCTGAAAAATGCCCCAGTGTGAAAGGGGCCTTAGGCCCCTTTCACATGGACGGCTATACTGCCGCAGTTAAAAGCATGTTTTTTTTCTGTGAAATTTAACTCCAGGCACTGCGATCAGCTGCATTGGTACAGTGCGATTAGCTGCGGTTTGCCATTTCCATAGCAACCCGACAGGGTACCGACTGTATTGAACGTGGATCCGACTTGGATCCCCACCAATGCCCGGCACTGTTTGGTATGAATCTTGAGGGGGAACTCCACGCCTGGCAGAAGAACCAGAGCGGAAAAGAACCGCGACAGCGACAGAAGAACTGGACAGCGGGAGAAGACTGGGCTCCTCCACTAGCAAAAGAGCGGCAAAAGAGCAGAAGATAGCGGAGGAGCCCGGCAGAAGAGCCGGAGAGCGTGGAGAAGAACCGGAGACCTGGAGAAGATGCGGAGAGTGTGGAAGAGACCCCCGAAGTCAGAAGAAGACACCCGGAGCTGCTGCCTAATAAATTACTTTAAAAACCTGTGTATTGTGTTTTTTTTAATTGACACTTTTTTCCTAGGTGAATGGGTAGGGGTACGATGTACCCCATACTCATTCACATAGGGTGGGGGCCCGGGATCTGGGGGCCCCCTTATTAAAGGGGGCTCCCGGATTCCGATAAGCCCCCGCCCGCAGACCCCGACAACCAACGGCCAGGGTTGTCGGGAAGAGGCCCTTGTCCTCATCAGCATGGGGACAAGGTGCTTTGGGGTGGGGGGGCCGCAGCGCGCCCTTCTTCCCCAAAGCACCCATCCCCCATGTTGAGGGCATGCGGCCTGGTTGCTCGTCCCCACCCCCTTTCCTGACCGGCCGGGCTGCGTGCTTGGATAAGGGTCTGATATGGATTTGGGGGGGACCCCCATGCCATTTTTTCGGCGTAGGGGGTTCCCCTTAATATCCATACCAGACCGAAGGGCCTGGCATGCACCCGAAGGGGGAACCCATGCCGGTTTTTCTCGCGCTGCTTTAATAGCAAGATGTATTTTTCCTATTGCAGCGAGTGTGAGATGTACCTCGCCGAAACATTCTCGCGTGCAGGTACTCCTGTGTGTGCGCTGGTTCACACGCTGGATTAAGGATCTATCCAGCGCACCAATTAAGGTCTGGACCAGTGCAGTGCATTCAGCTTAGTAAATGACCCCCATTGTGTACACTTGGCACCCGCTTGGGGGTTATTTCGTGATTGGGATCTACTGAGAGGTCTCTGACGCAGTGGAGGGATCTGCCAGCCATTTAGACCAGACTTTGCTGTATTTGTTGGGGCAGCCTCTGTTGTCATATGTGTCTTTATACAGGGGTAAGCTATTGTTAATTAATTGTTTCCACAGAGAGAGAGGAGGGGGGGTTGGTTTGCGCCAACTAAGGGCGATGGCTTTACAGGCATAGAACAGGAGCAATCCCACCAGTGTGCACACCACCCTGTCATGATCTTCACCGATCATAAGAATCTAGAATACCTCAGGTCAGCCAAACGATTAAAACCCAGACAAGCCCGCTGGGCTCTTTTTTTTTTCTAGATTAAATTTTCACATATCCTACAGACCTGGCTCCAAAAACAGAAAGGCAGATGCACTCTCTCGGATGTTCCTTGAAACCTCTCAGGCAGCGGAACCTAGCACTATCTTGTCTCCACAAAATTTCTTATTGGCCATCCAAACTGACTTAATAACTTCTATTAAATCAACGTCCAGTCACTGTACCGACCCAGAAGTACCTTCCTTGGAAAAACATGATGACCTACTCTGGGCCCGAGGAAAAATCTTTGTTCCACTAGAAATAAGACCCTTGGCTCTTAGGACTTTTCATGACCACAAACTAGCAGGTCACTTCGGGGCACAAAAGAACGCTGAACTCGTCTCCCAATCTTTTTGGTGGCCAGGCTGGAGACAGGACTGTAAGGATTATGTCTCTTCTTGCTCTCTTTGCCAGCGCAGTAAGGGTCCAAACACCAAATCCTGGGGTCTACTCAAGCCTCTGTCCATTCCAGAACGGCCGTGGGCGGAAGTCTCCATGGACTTCATTGTGAATCTACCTTCTTCGGGGGCGTTTACCACTATCTTGGTCATTGTCGACCGTTTTACTAAAATTGCTCATTTTTTGCCCATGGTGGGTACGCCTTCTGCTGCAGATACAGCTAAAAAAAATTTTAAAGAAATTACAAGACTTCATGGTGTACCTAGAAGCATCATCTCGGATAGAGGTGTCCAATTTACCTCCAAGTTCTGAAGGGAACTTTGTAAAGCCCTGGAAATAAAGATTTGTCTCTCCTCTGCCTATCACCCACAGAGCAATGGCCAAACGGAGAGAACAAATCAAACTCTAGAGCAGTACCTCCATTGTTTTTGTTCCGGTTCCCAAGATGATTGGTCCAATCTTCTGCCATTCGCTGAGTTTGCGTACAACAACTCCATCCATACAGCTACCAATCAATCACGTTTTTGGTCAAACTTCGGTTTCCACCCTTCTTTTCTTCCAAACACCATTCCTGAGATATCTGTCCCTGCGGTATAGGAAACTATACAAAGAGCTCAGGACAATTACAAGAGACATTATGATAAAGGAAGGAAGGAGAACCCAGTCTTCAAAATTGGCGAGGAAGTTTGGCTATCAACTACTAATCTCCAATTAACTCTTCCCTCACGGAAGCTGGGGCCAAGGTTCATTGGACCCTTTAAGATCAAAAGGGTGATCAACCCTGTGGCCTTCGAGCTAGCACTGCCCAACTCTTACAGAATACGTCCAGTATTTCATGCCTCCTTATTAAAGCCTGTTGTTTCCAGCCCCTTCTCTGGGAGAGAAGAACTCCTGGGAACCCGCTAGGAATCTGCACGCTCCTCTCTTGATCAGAGCATTTCATCAAGAACATCCCGAATTGATGTTTGGGCGTCCGGAGTGCGCCCCTCGGGGGGGGGGGGGCACTGTCAGAAAAATAATCAACCTGGCCGAATGGGTTTCCGGAACGAACGCATGTGCAGTAAAACGATGCGGCGCTCGTGGCCCAATGGCCCTGAGGAAGTCATGTGATATGACGTAACGCGTAGGACGTAACCGGATACACAATAGCGCGGACCGAAAGTGACGTAGCGGGGATTGAAACCACGCTGTTTTTACTGCTGTTCAACACTACTTCTTTTACCTCAATGTAAGCAGATATATTTTTAATAAAAGTCTTTGGCCATACGTTATTACACTATTGGAGTCCCCTCCTTTTGATTATCCCCTATGTGGAGTCCATTTACCGGAGGAAGCGCCTCCTCCCCATAGACGCATCAGAACGTCAGCATCGATCGGACCAGAACGAGTACAGTTCCTAACGGATTCATAAAGGCACTTTTATTGTGTCATCAAGGTGAGAGTTCTGGGAGCCCCGAGTGGGTATCCAACACCACGAAAGTCACCAGATCTCCTATCAACGCACTTGCACTTTTAAAGTCACATTTTATATGTACCTATTTATTTACTTCACTTGATTTAACAGCACTAAAGTCACTTGTTATTCACCCATGGACTATCATATATTTAGTTATTAATTGTGGATTCATATTTATGTTATCTCATCACCTAGTGTATTATTTCCTTCATTATTAGCAAGTTCATTTAGAGGTGTTGTGCGAAATCTCATACACAGTTATTCTCTATTGTGCAATTATTAGTTTATGTAGTGAGTGGTGTTCACTATTTTTTGATTTTGCAGCATTACACACTTCATTTCACACGGTTTAGTAGCGCAGAAGTCTATCTTAGGATATTTTTACAACTTTGTAAAGCCCTGGAAATAAAGATTTGTCTCTTCTCTGCCTATCACCCACAGAGTAATGGCCAAACGGAGAGAACAAATCAAACTCTAGAGCAGTACCTCCATTGTTTTTGTTCCGGTTCCCAAGATGATTGGTCCAATCTTTTGCCATACGCTGAGTTTGCGTACAACAACTCCATCCATACAGCTACCAATCAATCACCTTTTTGGTCAAACTTCGGTTTCCACCCTTCTTTTCTTCCAAACACCATTCCTGAGATATCTGTCCCTGCGGTATAGGAAACTATACAAAGAGCTCAGGACAATTACAAGAGACATTATGATAAAGGAAGGAAGGAGAACCCAGTCTTCAAAATTGGCGAGGAAGTTTGGCTATCAACTACTAATCTCCAATTAACTCTTCCCTCACGGAAGCTGGGGCCAAGCTTCATTGGACCCTTTAAGATCAAAAGGGTGATCAACCCTGTGGCCTTCGAGCTAGCACTGCCCAACTCTTACAGAATACGTCCAGTATTTCATGCCTCCTTATTAAAGCCTGTTGTTTCCAGCCCCTTCTCTGGGAGAGAAGAACTCCTGGGAACCCGCTAGGAATCTGCACGCTCCTCTCTTGATCCGAGCATTTCATCAAGAACATCCCGAATTGATTTCCTGTTTGGGCATCCGGAGTGCGCCCCTCGGGGGAGGGGCACTGTCAGAAAAATAATCAACCCGGCCGTATCGGCTGAATGGGTTTCCGGAACGAACGCATGTGCAGTAAAACGATGCGACGCTCGTGGCCCAATGGCACGACGTGCGCGCGTTCGTATAAGCACACGCTCAATGTGATGCTCTGGCTGCCTATTTAAAGACACTCAGGTGCTCAGACAGTTTGCTGGTTTGTCTTCAGCTTCCTGTCTGAGTTGTTTCCTGTTTCCTGCCTACTGAATCACTGCTTGACCCGGATCGTCCCTGACTACTCTGCCCTTCTCCTGGACCCGACCTACGGCTTGTTTATACAGATTCTGCCTTGTCTTCAGTGTTTGACCCCCTTGCTTGTGACCCGGATTTGCCTGCTATCTCCTGTGCCTGAACCTTTGCTTGTGACCTGGATTTGCCTACTATCTCCTGTGCCTGAACTTCTGCTTGTGACCTGGACTTACCTGCTTTCTCCTGTGCTTGACCCTCTGCCTGTGTCCCGGATCTGCCTGCTAACCTTGTGTTTTATTCTCAGCCTGTTTCAGACCTTCTGAATTGCCAGTCTCTGCACATCTACCAGGACCCTTCAAGGAGTATTACGCAAGTCCCATCCAACCTGCTGGTAGCCTGTGCCTCTTCGTGCCATCCGCTCCCTGTTCCACCTCCAGGGGGCGGACTGCGCTTAGTCGCAAGGGCGAATCGCTCTCGGCATCTTGGGCTCGGTAAGTACTTACCTGACATGAATGCTTCCAACTTTATCATACATCCCTAAAATATTAGCCCATATTTTTAACCATTTCCCCATTTTCATCATATGTGCTGACCATTTTCCATTCTTCCCCAAATAACCATGCCACTGCCTTCCACGTGAACTGACTCTGGCCTGTTTACTTACTATGCCTCTGCCTACCGTTTGGACTGCTTCCACGTGAACTGACCCTGGCCTGTTTTGTGACTATGCTTCTGCCTACCGTTTGGACTGCTTCCACGTGAACTGACCCTGGCCTGTTTTATTAACTATGCTACTGCCTACCGCTTGGACTGATCTGTTGCCCTGCTACTGTAGTACACAGGGGTCTCACATATGTGAGGGGCTCCAGAATTGTTTTTCCGGATGGAGAAAACAATTGTTTTTGTTTTCTCCAGGTTTCGGAATTTCCGGATTAGGGTCTGGAGTCCGGAGGCTTCAAAGAGATTTGGGTGGGTCGAAGCCTCTACCCCTGTGCCCCTGTGCACAGGTCTTACCTGATTGCGGCCCTCAGCCTGCTGCTGACTTACTGCCACCATGCCTCTGCCTGTCGCATGAATGGACCACACCACTACTTGGACTATGCAAATAATTAGCTGTAGCAAAAGGCAGTATGTTTATGAAGGGCTGGAGAGCGGTACAATAATGAGTGTCTGCAGGTAACAGTGTACCAGGACCAATATTATGGCTGTGCTGGCTGTCTCTGTCTGGACAATTTCTATGGACTGTGCTGTGCTGACAATATCCTTGTGCTGACTATAGACAATATTCCTGCCTGCTGCTTGGATAATTACTATTGCTGTCGCTAAGCACATCCCTGCCTGCTGCCTGGACCAGTGCTCTCCTCTGTGGATACTACTAAAAGCACAGGTAATGCTTTTTTTTTTACCCTTTCCGCAATAGAATTTATTTTGGATTGTAATTCTTGGTATGCGCATGCTATGTGTTAGAAATATGAAGGGTTTTCAAAAATGATAGGTTGCCAGGAAAATTATATATATCATTTATGCTCCTAGAATGCCTGATGGTGCTACTTGGATGTTGGGCCTCTGTATGTGGCCAGGCTGTGTAAAAGTCTCACACATGTGGTATCGCCATACTCAGGAGTATCAGAATGTATTTTGGGGTGTCATCTTTGCTATGTACATGCTATGTGTTGGAAATATCTGATAAATGGACAACTTTGTGTAAAAAAATGCGTTTTCATTTTTTTTCCACATTTTCCAAAAACTTCTGGGAAAAAATGAACTCTTCAAAAGACTCATCATGCCTGATAGATTATACGTTGGGGTGTTTGCTTTCCAAAATGGCATCATTTTGGGGGCAATTCCATTATTCTGGTGCTCCAGGGCCTTCAAAAATGCAATACGTGGTTGAGAAATGAGATGTGTCATTTATGCTCATAGATCGCCTGATGGTGCTACTTCAATGTTGGGCCTTTGTATGTGGCCACGCTGTGTAAAAGTCTCACACATGTGGTATCGCTATACTCAGGAGGAGTAGCAGAATGTATTTTAGGGTGTCATCTTTGCTATGTACATGCTATGTGTTGGAAATATCTGATAAATGGACAACTTTGTGTAAAAAAAAATGCGTTTTCATTTTTTTCCACATTTTCCAAAAACTTCTGGAAAAAAATTAACAGTTCAAAAGACTTATTGTGCCTCATAGATTATATGTTGGGGTGTTTGCTTTCCGAAATGGGGTCATTTTGGGGGCAATTCCATTGTCCTGGTGCTCCAGGGCCTTCAAAAGTGTAATAGGTGGTTGGGAAATGAGATGTGTCATTTATGCTCGTAGAACGCATGAAGATGCTACTTCAATGTTGGGCCTTTGTATGTGGCCAGGCTGTGTAAAAGTCTCACACATGTGGTATCGCCATACTCAGGAGGAGTAGCAGAATGTATTTTAGGGTGTCATCTTTGCTACGTACATGCTATGTGTTGGAAATATCTGATAAATGAATAACTTTGTGTAAAAAAAAATGCGTTTTCATTTTTTTCCACATTTTCCAAAAACTTCTGGAAAAAAATGAACCGTTCAAAAGACTCATTATGCCTCATAGATTATCCGTTGGGGTGTTTGCTTTCCAAAATGGGGTCATTTTGGGGGCAATTCCATTGTCCTGGTGCTCCAGGGCCTTCAAAAGTGTAAATGGTGGTTGAGAAATGAGATGTGTCATTTATGCTTGTAGAACGCATGAAGATGCTACTTCAATGTTGGGCCTTTGTATGTGGCCAGGCTGTGTAAAAGTCTCACACATGTGGTATCGCCATACTCGGGAAGAGTAGCAGAATGTATTTTGGGGTGTAATTTGTTGTATGCATATGCTCTGAGAGAGAAATAACCTGTTAATATGACAATTTTGTAAAAAAAAAAAAATAAATAAAATCTTCATTTTGCACAGAATTGTGAAAAAAAGTTACAACTTAAAATTAAAATTCACCATGCTACTTACTTAATACCTTGGAATGTCTACTTTCTAAAAAGGGGTCATTTAGGGGGTATTTGTACTTTCCTGACTTGTTAGTGTCCCAAGAAATGAGATAGACCGTCAGTACATCAGGTGTGATCAGATGTGATCAATTTTCAGTGATTGGCACCATAGTTTGTAGACTCTATAACTTTCACAAAGACCAAATAATTTACACTAATTTGGGTTATTTTTACCAAAGATATGTAGCAGTATAAATTTTAGCCTAAATTTATGAAGAAAAATTTCTAATTTGCAAAATTTTATGACAGAAACAAGGAAAAAGGCATTTTTTTCACAAAATTTACGGCCTTTATTATTTATAGCACAAAATATAAAAAACCCACTAGTTAATAAATACCAACAAAAGAAAGCTCTATTTGTGTGAAAAAAATGACGCAAATTTCATATGGGTACAGTGTTGCATGACTGAGTAATTGTCATTCAAAGTGTGAGAGCGCTGAAAGCTAAAAATTGGTCTGGGCAGGAGGGGGGTGTAAGTGCACTGTATTGAAGTGGTTAAAGAGTCTTGCCCTTAGAGGGTTAAACATTGAGCTGGATCTCAATTGTTTTATAAACAACTTTTAATATAATTTAATGGGTTTGTTAGCCTCATTTTAGGAATGGGTTCCTCTTGTTTAAAATGTATGAAGGGAAATATTTTGTGCTTTTATAAGAAATAATTAAATATTATATACTGTATGCATTTTTTAATTCAGTTTGTTTATGTTAATTGGTCTGCTAATGCGCTTCTATACTAATTATATAGCTTGCATTTCTCTGGTTTGGTGGAAGAATTCAAGATTACAATTTTGCATAATATTGTTTGAGACATCACGTCTTTCATATGGACTATTTAGTCATGGATTATGCTCACATTTATATTTATGTATTATCAGTCTGTCTGTTACCATTACTTATCACTTGGTGTTTTATGATTTTAGTTACTAGCGCCACTATTTAGTTTTATTTATTTGTATGGTAAATGCTTTTTTCAAATTTTGGTTTATTCAATATTTAGTGCGTCCCTGGCACAGTGGTGGTACCTCAAGTGTGGGTCACTGTTAATTTTGGCAGCAAATTTCGATTTAGTTTTAGTCTTAGGACTAAAATGGCATTTTAGTCTTCTGCAATTGTTTTAGTTTTAGTCGTATTTAGTCGATTAAATATCCAGTACATTTTAGTCGACTAAAATTCATTTTAGTCGTCTAAAATCTAATGGGTGTAATTAAATTGTAATGCATTAGTTAACAATTCTCCATAATTTCCAAACTCATTATATACTGCTGGAGTGAAAAATCAAATATGTTATTATTTATGGTATTGAGGTATGAACATGCACTACAGACCAGTGTTAATTTTGAAGTCAAATTTCAATTTAGTTTTAGTCTAATGCCCCGTACACACGGTGGGATTTTCCGATGGAAAATGTCCGATCGGAGCGTGTTGTCGGAAATTCCGACCGTGTGTGGGCTCCATCGGACATTTTCCATCGGATTTTCCGACACACAAAGTTGGAGAGCAGGAGATAAAATTTTCCGACAACAAAATCCGTTGTCGGAAATTCCGATCGTGTGTACACAAATCCGACGGACAAAGTGCCACGCATGCTCAGAATAAATAAAGAGATGAAAGCTATTGGCCACTGCCCCGTTTATAGTCCCGACGTACATGTTTTACGTCACCACGTTCAGAACGATCGGATTTTCCGACAACTTTGTGTGACCGTGTGTATGCAAGACAAGTTTGAGCCAACATCCGTCGGAAAAAATCCTAGGATTTTGTTGTCGGAATGTCCGAACAAAGTCCGACCGTGTGTACGGGGCATTAGTCTTTTGACTAAAATGCCATTTTAGTTTTAATTGCATTTTAGTCTTTTGACTAAAATGCCATTTTAGTTTTAGTCGTATTTTAGTCAACTCAGTTGTTTTAGTTTTAGTCGTATTTTAGTCGACTAAAATAATATTAATTTATTTATTATATTTAGTCGACTAAAATGTTTTAGTCGTTCTATTCGACGAAATTAACACTGATGTGGGTGTACGGATACTGTTGGACCAATAGATTTTATTTGAGGTGATGGCAAGGGACTCTGCTTAAGAATTTGCTAGGGATCTGTCAGACCTCTACTTACCAGATCGGTGAGTCCACTTGGGCAGAGGGTAGACTCCCTTACGCGTCCGACTCACGGCCCCTGGTAGAGTATACAGGAAGCACAGGAATGCAGAGTGGTATGGGAGCCTGATGTAGAAGTCCAGATGCCGGAAGAGAAGTGAACTTTAAACAGCAGGCAGGAATCGGGAACACTGGCAACAGGTGCTGAGCAGGAGCAGAGCAGGGAAGTCCGGGTACAAGCTGGGTTCAGCAACAGGCAGGCTACGAGGTACAATGGAGCAGGCAGAAGAGTAGTCAAACAGGAAGAGGTCAGGTGCGGGCAGAGTTCAGAGGAATCCAAGAAACAAGCCGGGTCGTCAGGAGATCAAAGCACAGGTACAGGAAACAGGAACAAGGCACGGAAGAGCTGTTGATCAGGCAGCACCGAGCAGAGTGTGAAGCAAGCCTAAATAAGGCGATTGGCGCCAAACGCCACGCACGTGTGCGCGCCGACGCGCAAAGGCGCACGTGCACCCCCGAACACTGGCGCGCACACCAGCACCCACAGGAGCACGCCGACCAGTGCCCACAAGCACACGTGCGCGCACCAGGGTCAGCCGGAACATGCCCACCAGCGTCAGCAGGAGCGCGCACACCAACGCGCACAGGAACGTCCGCTCCAAGCGCACCGGCGCGCACCGGCGCCCAACCAGGTAACATCTCTGACAGTGCCCCCTCCTCAAGGCCAGTTGAGCTAGTTTGGTGGCATGCGAGTCCTTGAAAGCCTGTAAGAGTTCTCTGGCATGAAGGTTACTCTCGGGTTCCCATGAGTTGTCTTAGGGACCGTACCCTTTCCACTTGATGAGGTATTGGGTTTGATTGCGTCTCCTCCTGCAATCTAGAATTGCTTCCACTTCAAATTCCTCCTCATTGTTAACTATAATAGGCTAGGGTGGGCCGGTGCTACGGCCAGCAAAGGAATTTGGAGTAACGGGTTTCAGGAGAGACACGTGAAAGACTGGATGCACCTTCAGAGAGCTGGGCAGGTCAAGTTTGTAGGCAACGTTATTAATTTTTCTTTTCACCAAGAAGGGACCCAAGAATCTGGGACCCAGCTTTTTAGAAGGACAGGCTAATTTCAGGTTGGCGGTGGACAACCACACTTGGTTGCCAGGTTCCAAAACAAGTTCCCCGCGCCTCTTCTTGTCAAACATTCTCTTATAGTATTCCTGGGCCTTGGCCATGGTATCCTGTAGTAGTTTATTGTTGACTGAGAAGAAATCCAAGGTTTTGGAGGCTGCAGGAAAGGTACATTCGGGTATTGACCCAGGCAGGAAGGACTGGTGGAAGCCATAGTTGGCGTAGAATGGTGTCTGATTGGTAGACGAATGCAGGGAGTTATTATATGAAAACTCTGCAACAGGGAGCAAGGAAGCCCAATCATCTTGAGGAAAGGCCGAAAAACAACGGAGATATTGCTCCAGAGTCTGATTGGTCCTTTCAGTTTGCCCATTTGACTGGGGATGGTATGCTGAAGAAAATGCCAATTTGATTTCCAAGGAGCCACAGAGGGCTTTCCAGAACCTAGAGGTAAACTGGACACCTCTGTCGGATACAATATTCGTTGGGACCCCGTGCAGTCTTATTATTTCTTTAATGAAGATAGTAGCTGTCTACATGGCTGAGGGGGTGCCCTTCATGGGAAGAAAATGGGCCATTTTAGACAGTCTATCTACCACAACAAAGATGGAGGAAAAGCCTTCTGATGGGGGAAGTTCAACGATGAAGTCCATCGAGATCATACTCCACGGTCTCTCCGGGACCGGCAGGGGTTTTAATAGGCCCCAGGCTCTTGTCCGGCTGTTCTAGCTTCTGGCGCAAGTATTGCATGACTCGACATAGTCCTTGCAGTCCTTAATGAGATGAGGCCACCAAAAGGTACGTTGTATCAGGTCAGTTGTTTTCCGTGCACCAAAATGCCCAGCCAACTTATGGTTGTGGCAAAGTTCCAACACATGTACCCTTAGGTCCTCAGGGACCACAATTGTGTCTTTGTGCCAGAACAGGTCGTCCTTAACACAAGTCTCAGCAGGGGGGGTCATCCCCATAGAGGCCCGTCTAATTCGGGAGACAAGGTCCTCTTGCAGAAGCAGGAAGTTCCCAGAGGGAAGAATGGTTTCCGGAGGTAGAGTTTTCTCAGAGTCATTGAACATGCGGGAGAGCGCATCTGGCTTGACATTTTTAGATCCGGGTCTGTAGGTAATGTGGAACTGGAATCGTGGTCTTAGTCTCTTGGTTGTTCTCAGGTACTCCAAGTTCTTATGGTCCGTATAGACCAGAATGGGATGAGCAGCACCCTCCAGTAGATAACGCCACTCCTCCAAAGCCGTCTTAATGGCCAGGAGTTCCCGATCCCCCACATCATAATTCCTTTCGGATGATGAAAGTTTACGTGAGAAGAACCCCACTGGATACAGGAGTGCCTTGGCGCCTTGCCGCTGGGAAAGCACTGCTCCTACCGCAACTTCAGATGCGTCAACCTCCAAAACGAAAGGTAACGCCGGATTAGGGTGTTTTAGGATAGTGGCTGAAGTGAACAGTGCTTTGAGTTCTTCGAATGCCAACTGCGCTTTGGGAGTCCAGCAGAATCGGGTTCCTTGTCTGGTAAGCTTGGTAATCGGAGCGTTTATTGAAGAAAATCCCTTGATGAATTTCCTATAGAAATTGGCAAAGCCAATGAAGCGCTGTACCCCTTTTCTATCTGCAGGTGCAGGCCAATCCAGGATGGCAGATACTTTTTGAGAGTCCATCCTAATGCCCTCGGCCGAGCTGACTAGGCCCAGAAACTGAACACATTAGAGCTCAAACTCGCATTTCTCGAGTTTGGCGTAAATTCCATGTTGCCTAAGTCAAGTGAGAACATTCCAGACATGCCTGCGGTGATCGACCACAGAAGCGGAGAAAATCAGGATATCGTCCAAGTAAACTATGACGCACAGGTCAAGGTAATCACGGAAGACGTCATTAACAAAGTGCTGGAATGTCGCTGGAGCATTACACAGCCTGAAGGGCATGACGAGGTACTCGAAGTGCCCGAATCGAGTACGAAAAGGCCGTCTTCCACTCGTCACCCTTTCTGATACGGACCAAATTGTAGGCTTCGCGGAGGTCCAACTTAGTGAAAACTGTTGCGGTTCCCAGCCTTTGAAAGAGTTCGGGTACTAAGGGTAGCGGGTATCTGTTTTTAATAGTAATTTTATTCAATGTCGAATTTTAGTCGATGCAGGGACGTAAGGAGTGATCCTTTTTCTCGACAAAGAAGATGCCTGCACTGGCTGGGGAGGTGGAAGGATGAATGAACCCTTTCTTCAGGTTCTCATCTATGTAATCCTTCAGGGTGCCCAACTCCTGCTCAGTTAATGGAAAGATCCTCCCGAAGGGGACTTCGGTCCCGGGTAGAAGTTCTATCGAACAGTCGTAAGTCCTGTGAACTGGAAGAGTCTCAGCTCCCTTCTTGCTAAACACATCCAGAAAATCCTGGTAGGGTTCAGGAACAGACTGGCGTAATTCAGTGTCTGAGTCTAGACAAAGAAGCTGGGATGTTGTTGCGGATTTTCCATGTAAACAGTGTTGCTGGCAGTATTCGGAGAGGAATTGAATTTCTCCCGTAGTCCAGTTAATACTGGGGTTGTGTGCCTGAAACCTGGGCATTCCTAGGATGATTGGGAAGAGAGGAGAGGAGAAGGCATCCAAGCGCAGGAGTTCCTGGTGATCAGGGTCTATGGTGGCCAGCAAGGGAAGGGTCTCCTGGGTAACTGGAACGGAACTGAGGGTGGATCCATCCGCTAAGGGTACTGCGAGTCCCTGGGCCTTGGACTGAAGAGGAATGCCATGGTTGTTAGCAAAAACTAGATCAATGAAGCCACTACACGCTCCAGAGTCAGTGATGACTGATACTGGGATATTTCTTCTGGGAAGCTGCAACGTGATAGAGAGAGCCAGGTGAGTACCAGATTTAGGAAAGACAGGTGCACATACAGAAGAAACAGGCAGGCACTTACGTATCTTTTTGGGGCAGGATCTCACAAAATGTCCAGGTTCTCCACAGTACAGACATAAGTTGTGGGTACGTCTGCGCAACTTTTCTTCCGGAGTAAGAGATGGACGGAGCAGACCGAGTTGCATGGGTTCAGGCGCTTCTGCGGCCGGAGCAGAGGAGGCAGAAGGAAATTGACTAGAAGAGCTGGGGACCTTAGGGAGCATCCAGACAGGACGAGAGTGACTAGTAGACCTCTCAGAGCATCTCTCTCTTAGGCGGCGATCAATTTGTATGGACAAATTGATAAGTTCATCCAGGGTCTGAGGTATTCCTACACGTGCCAGCTCGTCTTTAAGGGGGTCTGATAGCCCCATCCGAAATTGGTGACGAAGGGCAGCGTCGTTCCACTCTGTATCAGAGCTCCAGCGTCTGAACTCGACTGCATAATCTTCGGCCGCTCTGCGACCTTGTTGCAGGGAGTACAATGCAGCTTTAGCGGTAGCCATTAGTTGGGGGTCCTCATATAATTGTGACATGGCTAGGAAGAAAGCATCCAGGGAATCTAGGGACCCAGATTTCAGCTCCAGAAGGCGGTGGGCCCAGGTTTGAGGTTCACCGGCCAGCAAGGAGATGACAAAACCCATCTTAGTAGCTTCCAAGGAAAAGGTGCGAGGCTGTAGAGCGAAATAGAGTTTGCAGGCATTGCGAAAGGCCCGATACTTGCAACGTTCTCCTGTGAATCTTTCGGGCGTGTGCACCCTAGGCTCAGGAGGAAGCATTACTATGGAAGGTGCTTGGGAGAGTCCAGCAGCAGATGCTCCCTGGGAGTGAGGAGGAGCAGAGAGAGCTTGAACTTGTTCCTCTAGTCTGGAGTAGCCTTCCTGTGGGCTCTTAACGGCTTGAGTGAAGCCCGCAAGGTGCCTACAAAGTTCATCCATAGGGGAGGCCCCCTGCCCGGACTCGGTCATAGCTGCCTGATACTGTCAGACCTCTACTTACCAGATCGGTGAGTCCGCTTGGGCAGAGGGTAGACTCCCTTACGCATCCGACTTGTGGCCCATGGTAGAGTATACAGGAAGCACAGGAGTGCGGAGTGGTATGGGAGCCTGGTGTAGAAGTCCAGATGCTGGAAGAGAAGTGAACTTTAAACAGCAGGCAGGAATCGGGAACACTGGCAACAGGTGCTGAGCAGGACCAGAGCAGGGAAGTCCGGGTACAAGCTGGGATCGGCAACGGGCAGGCTAGGAGGTACAATGGAGCAGGCAGAAGAGTAGTCAAACAGGCAGAGGTCAGGTGCGGGCAGAGTTCAGAGGAATCCAAGAAACAAGCTGGGTCGTCAGAAGATCAAAGCACAGGTACAGGAAACAGGAACAAGGCACGGAAGAGCTGTTGATCAGGCAGCACCGAGCAGAGTGTGAAGCAAGCCTAAATAGAGCGATTGGCGCCAAACACCGCGCACGTGTGCGTGCCAACGCGCACAGGCGCGCTCGCCCACGCGTGCCCCCAAACACCAGCGTGCGCACAAGCACCCACAGGAGCACGCCGACCAGTACCCACAGACACACACGCGGCACCACCGCGCACACCAGGGTCAGCCGGAACATGCCCACCAGCGTCAGCAGGAGCGCGCACACCAACGCGCACAGGAACGCGCGCACCAACGCGCACTGGTGCGCACCTGCGCCCAACCAGGTAACCTCTCTGACAGGATCATAAGTAACAAAATAAACAAACTATTTATTGCTGCGTCTATACCCTTAAAGTGCATAGTAGTTAATCATAAATAATAATAATTCATTGCTTGTGTAAACCTTCATCCGTATATATCTAATAAAATTATGCAATACATAAAACTTATTACGTGCTAAATATGTGATCATCCATAAAAAATCTGAATATATCCAGTGTGAAAAAAAAAATGAATTGGTAAAGTGCAATAGTTTCAAGTGTGTTTTTATCAGTCCAAATATATATTGCAAATCATATTGTGCCAAAACAATTATTCACACGTTTGCCAGTGCTTTGGTGACTTCCACCACCTTACAAATGTAGCACCCTCGTTCTAGAATAGGGCTACAGGTAAATTTAGTTACAGGGGTGTTCCCCCATGTTGAGTGCTTCCACCTTACTCTTTCTCCACAACTATTAAGTCTTCGTCTGTCTCTTTGGTTCGGCTGATTTTTAAGTCTGCTTGGCTGGCTTTTGCGGATTTGGGAAAGGTCATCAAACCTTCACATTCACTTTTTCTTTTCTCCTTCCCCCTCTTGCAATTTCCTTTTGTCCTTTGACCTTTTGGTTTTTGGACCTAACGTAAATTTTATGTGCCATATGTAAATAACGCATACGATGATTTGCTTTTAAGAGCTTCTGTACCTTTATTTTTTTTTAAATCTTTGTACAAATAAAATATATTGTTTTTAGATCATTTTTTTTGTTTGAATAACTTCTACTATTTGGGCACTTTAAACTCCCCATCTTTCACAAACCCCCTTATTGTTAGGAGATATATAGGCAGCATTCTTTTCAAATTTGTCCTTACAGGGGATTGTGCCAGAATTGTGTATACAGGTACCCCCTTCCGATATCCAATGAATTATTTCTATTTATGATTAACCACTATGCACTTTAAGGGTATAGGCACAGCTATAAGTAGTTTGTTTTTTTAATGATTCATATAAATTAGGTTGTGGGAACCCAAGTAGGTTGCCTGCAGCCACCCACTTGAGTTTTTTGTGACCTATTTCAAAGTACTAGCACTGGTGGCACGGGATAATACAACCCTTTGCCAGATCATAAGTAACAGTCAACATGGATTTATGTAAGGCCACTCTTGTCAGTCCAACCTGTTAACCTGGAAATGAGCAGTAACTTAGATAAAGGAAGGGAAGTAAACCTATTTTAATCTTGATTTTGCAAAGACATTTGACACCTTTCCCCACAATTTATAAACCAAGATTTATTGAAGCCGAGCAAGTGTACATGGATAAAAAGCTGGTTACAGGAATAGGTAAACAGGACAATAGGAAATGACTCAGCCTCTAAAAGTCATTAATTTGAGTGCTAAGAACTTGCTGGCAAGATATTCGGGGGTGACACTGGGAGAATAAGTGATAGAATAAGATTTTTGGGGGGTCCTAGTGGACCACAGACTTAGCAATAGCATGCAATGTCAGGCTGCCACTAGTGAAGCAATCAGAATACTCACATGCCTTAAAAAAGAGTATTTGAGGAACAAATCAATACTCTTACCCCTTTACATAACATTGGATTGGTTTCATCTTTAGTATGCAGTTCAGTTTTGCCCCCCAAACAATAGACAGGATGTCTAGAATTCAAAAGATTCATGTAAAGGGCGGCAAAAATAATAAGAGAGATGGAGGCCCTAAGCTACGAAGACCAATAAAGTAAATTAAATATATTTATAGAGGAGAAGTGTTAGTAGAGACTAGGGATGGGCCGAACACCCCCCCCCCAGTTTGGTTCGCACCAGAACATGCGAACAGGCAAAAAATTTGTTTGAACACGCGAACACCGTTATAGTCTACGGGACACGAACATAAAAAAATCAAAAGTGCTAATTTTAAAGGCTTATATGCATGGTATTGTCTTAAAAAGTGTTTATGGACCTGGGTCCTGCCCCAGGGGACATGTATCAATGCAAAAAAAGTTGTAAAAACTGACAATTTTTCGGGAGCAGTGATTTTAATAATGCTTAAAGTGAAAAAATAAAAGTGTAATATTCCTTTAAATTTCGTACCTGGGGGGTGTCTATAGTATGCCTGTAAAGTGGCACATGTTTCCCATGTTTAGAACAGTCTGACAGCAAAATGACATTTCTAAAGGAAAAAAAGTCATTTAAAACTACTCGCGGCTATAATGAATTGTCGGTCCGGCAATACACATAAAAGTTCATTGATAAAAACGGCATGGGATTCCCCCACAGGGTAACTCCGAACCTAAATTAACCAAAATACCAGACCCTTGTCCGAGCACGCAACCTGGCAGGCCACAGGAAAAGAGGGGGGGACAAGAGAGTGCCCCCCCTCCTGAACTGTACCAAGCCACATGCCCTCAACATTGGGATGTTGATGGAGAGAAGGGCCTCATCCCCACAACCTTTGCCCCAAATAATCTAAAACTGCTTGCGGCTGTAATGTAATGTTGCCCCCCCTCTCTCTCCTCTTTGGGTCTGGTATGGATATTAAGGTGAATACCGCACCCAAATTAAAAAAAAAAAAGACATGGGGGCCCCCAAGCCCTATATACTCTGAACAGCAGCAGTATACAGGTAGTCCCCGGATTACAAACAAGATAGGGACTATAGGTTTGTTCTTAAGTTGAATCTGTTTGTAATTTGGAACAGGTACATTCTGTAAGTGTAGCTCCAGCCAAAAAATCAATTTTTAAGCTTTTTGGATAACATAGGGAAGGGTTATCACCCCTATAACATTTGTTTTGCTGTCTGTGCCCCTGTTCAGAAGATTTCACAGATACTCTTGTTGAGTGCAGGAACAAGCCCTGCTGTTAAATTTTTGATCAAAAATTGTAATTACACGCCCCTGTTAAACAGGGGCAGAAAAATTGGTCCTTAGGCAGTGGTGGTGGTGCCACAACACTGCAACCCCTCACAGATACTCTTGTTGAGCGCAGGAACAAGCCCTGCTGTTAAATTTTTGATCAAAGATTGTAATTACACGCCCCTGTTAAACAGGGGCAGAAAAATTGGTCCTTAGGCAGTGGTGGTGGTGCCACAACACTGCAACCCCTCACAGATACTCTTGTTGAGCGCAGGAACGAGCCCTGCTGTTAAATTTTTGATCAAAAATTGTAATTACGTGCCCCTGTTAAACAGGGGCAGAAAAATTGGGCCTTAGGTAGTGGTGGTGGTGCCCTGAACCGAAAATATTCTTATAAGCTATCATCATGAAAATTGAGGAGGAATAGGATAGTTACTCAGCATAATAGGATAGTCACTCAGCATATGCAGTCTTCAAGGGATCCCACATCTATAGAATAATCATTTGGTTACATCAGCATCAGGTGCTTGGTAGCTGGTGATCCAAGACTGATTCATTTTTATGAATGTGAGCCGATCAACAGAGTCTGTGGACAGGCGCACTCTGTGATCGGTTACAAAGCCTCCAGCAGCACTGAATGTGCGTTCAGAAAGAACGCTGAATGCAGGACAGGCCAGTAGCTCAATTGCATATTGAGCAAGCTTTGGCCAGTGGTCCATCCTCAAGACCCAGTAACCCAGTGGATGTTCTGGTGGAAAGGTCTCCAAGTCTGATCTTGCCCCTAGATATTCCTGCACCATGTAATTCAGAGGATGGCGATGGTTGCTGGAACCGATCAGACCTGGGCGCTAAGGACTGAAGAATCGCCAGAAGGCATCGGTCAGCCGGCCACCTTCTCCACCACTCTTTCTGTGGCTGAACGAAGCCTCAGCAACACCTTGTCAGCACCAGGAAATTGTAACCTCCTAGGCTCTGGAAACGCATTGCACAAACCTTTCTGCAACGCCTCCCAAAGATGTTTCATCCTCTGCTCCCTCTGCGAAGGCTGCATAAGTTCTGCAACCTTACCCTTGTAATGTGGATCAAGGGTTGCCAGCCAGTAAAGATCCCTCTCCTTGAGGGGGCCTTGAGAGGTAAGGAAGTCCTCCTTTTTCCCCTTGCTTTTCTGCCTCAAGTGCCCTGTCCATTATTCTGCTCCAACAGGAAGATAAGAGGGACAGTATCACTGATGCATGCACTGTCACTGCTCACCATCCTCGTGGCCTCGTCAAATGGTGACAGGACAGTGCATGCCTCCTTGATCAGTAGCCACTGGCGTGGCGAAAAAAAGCCAAGCTCCCCTGACCCTGTCCTGGTGCCATGCTCACACAGGTACTCATTGATGGCCCTCTGCTGCATGTGCAGCCGCTGCAGCATTGCCAATGCTGAGTTCCCCCTGGTGGGCATGTCACAAATGAGGCGGTTCTTGAGCAGGTTGCAGGTTGCATTCTCTTTGAATGTCAGCCAGCCGAGCACTGGGATTATATGACCGGCGGAAATGACCACAGACTTTCCTGGCCTGCCTCAGGAGATCCTGTAAGCCCAGATACCTGCTCAAGAACTGCTGCACCACCAAATTCAGGACGTGAGCCAAACAGGTAAGATGGGTCAAGTGTCCCTGTCGGAGGGCGGAGAGGAGGTTGGTGCCATTGTTGCATACACATTCCTGGCTGAAGCTGGCATGGTGTCAACCACCTCTGAGCCTGCCCCTGCAGAGCTGACAGAATCTCTGCCCCAGTGTGGCTCCTGTCCCCTAAGCAGACCAACTCAAGCACTGCATGGCATCTTTTTGCCTGAGTGCTTGCGTAGTCTCTTGAACGCCTACGGAGCACCGCTGGTTCAGAGGAGAAATCTGCAGAGGAAGAGGCTGTAGAGGAAGAAGAAGAGGAGGGGGTGGAGGATAGAGCTGTGGCAGAATCACCACTAGCATTTTGGAGGCATGGTGGAGGAACAAGCTCCAACAATACTGAACCCTGTCCTGCATCTGCCAGCAGAGTTACCCAGTGCACCGTGAAAGAAAGGTAATGTTCCTGTCCATGCCTGTCCATGACTCAGCAGTAATATGCACCTTACTGCTGACCACCCTGTCCAATGAGGCCAAGACATTGCCTTCCACATGCTGGTAGAGAGCCGGAATGACCTTCCGTGAAAAGAAATGTCATTTGGGAACCTGCCACTGAGGTACCGCACATTCCACAAATTCATGAAAGGGGGCAGAGTCTACCAGCTGAAAAGGCAGCAGTTTGCAGTGCTAGCAATTTGGCCAAGCTAGCATTCAGACGCTGAGCATGTAGATGGCTGGGACCAAATTTCTTTCAACGGTTTAGCAACTGGGGTAGGGAAATTTGCCTGCTAAAATCTGAGGTTGGTGTACCGCTAGCAGATTGGCCGCAAGTACTTGGGACACCTATTTCTATACCTTCATTCCTCTCAGTGCAGGTTTCTGAGAGGATTGGAGGTATAGTGGGGTTGGAGATCCCAGCTGATGAGGAACAAGGAGAGGTTTGTCTTGTTCTTTGATGTGGGTCTTTTAATTGCTGTTACCAATGGACTGCATGGGAGGTCATCATATGTCTGGTCAAGCATGTGGTGCCCAAGCGGCTGCTGTTTTGGCCACGCTTGATACACTTCAGACATATGTTGCAAACAGCAATGGTGCGATCTGCTGCACATGTCTCAAAAAAGGCCCACACCAAAGAACTTTTCAAAATATGCAAGGAGTCAGCAGCGCCCTGCACCTGCTTAGCTCTGAGGTGTGATGCAATAGGGTGGCTGCCCTTAAGCTGCCCCCTGGAGGGCATCCTACCTCATTGGAGATGTGCCTCCTCCTCTCTTCTACCAGGCACCCAAGTTGAGTCAGTGACCTCATCATCCTCTCCCTACTCGTCACTGGTGCAAACGTGGCAGTATGCTTCAGCTGAGGGAACATGACTGCCAGTTTCTTGACCTTCTTGGGCACCCCCTCTCTCTAGGCTGATGTTACTCCCTTCCTCAACCTGGGTACCATCATCGGAGCCTTCATGCTGCGCATCCTCCTGCAGCATGTACCCGACACTGTGGTTGAGTAGTTCGGGGGACTCCTCCGTGCATGATGGTGGGGCTAGGGAAGGAGTGACTGTTGACATGGAGCTGATGGAATAGGCCGTTTTGGCAGCTGCATTGGCAGGCAAACTACTCTGAGCCTGGGTGACAGAGGATGAGGAGGATGAGGATGGCTTTGTTATCCATTCCACCAACTCTTCTGCATGTTGTGACTCAATTACACAGCCAGCTGCAGGAAAAAAGGACAAGCGTGCCCCACGGGCACGTGCTGAGGATACACCGTATCCACGACCAGCACTGTCAACTGTAGACACAGAGCCTGCTTGCCCTCTTTTAGTGGCCTGTGATCGTCAGCCTCTCCTTGGTGGCCTTCCGGACATGCCGTAAATTTTGTTTAGCAAGAAACACTACACTGTATTGTGTACTGTGTACACCACCAGGAAAGTAGTAGCAACTGCACTATGGGTGCACGGTACTGTGTACACCAACAGAAGTATAATAACAACTATGGGTACACTGTATGTATTGTGTACACCACCAGGAAAGTAGTAGCAACTGCACTAGAGGTGCACGGTACTGTGTACACCAACAGAAGTTTAATAACAACTATGGGTGCACTGTATGTATTGTGTACACAACCAGGAAAGTAGTAGCAACTTCACTAGGGGTGCACGGTACTGTGTACACCAACAGAAGTTTAATAACAACTATGGGTGTACTGTATTGACCACCAGAAAAGTATGAGCAACTGCACTATGGGTGCACAGCACTGTATACTGTGTACACCACCTGAAGTATATTAGAAACAGTACACCAGGAATGGCCTGCAGTCAGATATACAGTAGCTAAACTGGATACAGAGGATATATATATATATATATATATATATATATATACACACACGAGAGTTGTATATTGTTGTATATATATATATATATTAAATACACTGCAGCTAACTGAATCACCTGCCTGCCTAAAGAATATTAGAAACCGTACACCAGGAATGGCCTGCAGTGAGGTATAGCTAAACTGTATGGATATATATATAATATATATATATATATATATATATATATATACACACACACACAAGACTATCTGTGTGTATATATATATATATATATATATATATATATATATATATATATATATATATATATATATATAAAATACACTGCAGCTAACTGAATCACCTGCCTGCCTAAAGTATATTATAAACAGTACACCAGGAAAGGCCTGCAGTGAGATATAGCCAAACTGGATACAGTGGATACATATTTATATATATATATATATATATATATATATATATATATATATATGAGACTATCTGTATATAACTGTATGCAGTGGATATATATATATACTGTATATTCGAGACTGACTGTATATATATATTAAATACACTGCAGCTAACTGATTAATCTGCCTGCTCAATCTAAATGACACTCTCTCTCCGTCCACGCCAACGACACAGTACATGAGGCCAACGTGCAGGCGGCCTTATATAGTGTGGGGCGTGAACTTAGTCCCCATGAGCCATGATTGGCCAAAGGCACCCTGCCTTTTGGCCAATTATGGCTCTTAGCTGAGGGCGCTGTGATTGGCCAAAGCATGTAGGTCATGGTGCATGCTCTGGTCAATCATCACACAGCAATGCACTGCGCTCCCGCAGTGCATTATGGGTCATTACACGCAGCTCAAATTTGGCGCGAATGGCCCATAATGTTCTGTTTTCGACAAACGGGCGAACAGCCAATGTTTGAGTTGAACTCATGTTCGACCCGAACAGAAAGCTCATCCCTACTGAAAAACACCAATGCATGCAGATTTTTATTAATTCACATTTGCTGAAAGGGAACAATCTGACAAGAGAACAGAATGAGCAAAGGAATGATTTCATCAGTCTGTTGCTTCACTGTGAAATCATAGGCTGGGGTGCAGGTAGGTGACCATGCTGTATTTTCTTGACTGCATTTGAGAAAAATGATGTCACCATCTGGCAGGACTGTGTAAATCTCAGTGCTGGATGGATAGAGATACAATCCTTTGGCAGGAAAACAACACCCCTATATGTATATCAACTGAGTATTTGGCTGTATGTGTGGGGTCCAGCTTTAATTGATTGTTTCTCTCTTGCTTAGCTGGTATCCTAAAATTATAAAATAAAAATATGTTATAATTACCTGCTCTGTGCAACGCTATAGCACAGTGGAGTCAGTGGCGTCGCTAGGGGGTGCCTTCTGGGGCTATAGCCCCGAATCTGGGGCCCATTGCCCTGAGTCTCTTACTGGGCATGGACGTAGATAAGGGGGAGGGGTTTGGGGTGTCTGAACCCCCCCCCGGAGCAGAGTTATGTCTGTGAAAAAAGGGAGCTTTACACTCGTCCCCGTCCGGTCTGTAATGGTCAATGGACAGGAACAAGGCAAGCTCCTGTGTAGGTCCAGCCACTGCCTCTGTCATGCTCCCTGCTCCCCCCTCCTCCCTCCAGGCTGCCTTAGATTTTGGCTCGGGCGGGACCGGCTGCTCTGCTGGCATCTTAGCTTTGGGAGGGCTGTCCGCTGGCATTTCGGCTTGGAGGGGGCGGGATGGTCCGCTGACATCTTGTCTCGGCTCGGGTGAGGCGGTGCGCTGACTCCTCGGCTTGGGCAGGGGGCAGAGCGGTTCGCTGACCTCTCAGCTGGGCTCAGTGACATAAAGGAGCCTTTTCACAATGTAAAATGTACTGCAAGGAGCGTGAGGAGAAGAAGACCAATTCCTACCCTCAGTGCCCTGAAATGCACCAGAAAGTTAAGGTCAGTGCATGACAGCTCCATGCCACAATCAGACTGCCCTGCCATCTGCTGAAAAGAATCTGCAGGGGGTCACTGATGTAAGAGGGGAGTAGGGACCCTAAGATAAGGTTAATCCATCCGCAGTCTCTGGTTATCTCCTGTAGTCCATCCACAGTCTCCGATTATCTTCTGTAATCCATCCACAGTCTCCAATTATCTCCGCAGTCTCTGATTATCTCCTTAATCCATACGCAGTCTTTGATTATCTCCTGTAATCCATCCGCAGTCTCCCATTATCTCCTGTAATCCATTCGCAGTCTCCGATTATCTCGTGTAGTCCATCCGCAGTTTCTGATTATCTTGTGTAGTCCATCTGCAGTCTCTGATTATCTCTACCATGTCTGCAGCCTCTGTTCTGTACCATGTCCGCAGCCTCTGTCCTGTACCATGTCCGCAGCCTCTGTCCTGTACCATGTCCGCAGCCTCTGACATCTGTACCATGTCCGCAGCCTCTGACATCTGTACCATGTCCGCAGCCTCTGGCATCTGTACCATGTCCGCAGTCACATATTATATACATGTGTATGCCCGCCCAAGCATATGACTTTCTTTACTTTGCTGCTATGATCTTTTGTAGACCTAGCAATGCCCCTGCATAGAGTGGTCATTTACCTCTTCCTTGGTGATTCCCTGCTGTAGCTGTCCACCCCTTATTCTTGCAGGTGTCCCCAAAGCAAACCATGTGCTATGGGGGCACCCGTGCTGGGCTGTGTGTGTCCATAGACGCTCACAGCCCCGGTAAGCCATGCCCCAGCTCCTTCTTTGCGGGAGTTTGACTGACAGCAGCAGGAACCTATGTCTCGCGCTGCTGCCTGTATATCCGGTGAGACCAAGAAGTGGAGGAGCAGTGCAAAAGGTAACAGGAGTCAGACATGTGTTTAGGGGGAAACAGTTAGCAAGGTATTTTTTGTCTTAATGCAGGGAATGCAATAAAGTAAAAAAACAGTTAGCCTTTGGAACCACTGTGTGTGGGCTTGTATAAAAGGTATCGGACATAAGCAAGGCAAATACAGAATGCTTTCATTTGCTCTTTAGTTGTTTGAGGATCTTCTGAGCTGCACTGAGCTGCTTCAGAGTTCCATCAGGATGCTTCCAACTTACTTTTGCACTCTGAATGACTTGTTTGGGGATTAAGTGCAGGTCATATAAGCCAAAAAGCACAAGTATACCACTACTAAAGTGTAAAAGAGAATAATCCATATAACTGGGTATATTCTTTTATAGCCATCAGCTAGAACAAGTGTTATTGCATTTAGCCCGTCGTAAGATCTTGCGTACTGAAGCGATTGCAATTACTTTACAAAAAAAAAAAAAAAAAAAAAGCGACATTTCCAGACTTGATATTTTTCATTGCCTGTACAGCATTTCATGTGTTATCTGTGTGTGGAGTTACGCTATGGAGGATCCCCTTTTTTCTATTTATATATACATGGTGAGAACCAAACCTGATGAGAAGTGATTGAGTTTACCAAATGGCATAGAGAGACACAGAAAGGAGAGAGGAGCCGAGAAAGCATAAGCCGAGAAAGCATGACATGTGAAGGACTTACTTACCAGTCCTCGAATACCCCTTTACCATGCTCTCCACCCTCCAAACCTTCCCACAAATGACTCAACAAGGTATTGGAGTAAATGGCCTTAACGGCCTTTTATTAAAATTACCATAAAACTAAATAAATAACATTTTAAATCATTTTAAATAACCGTTAGTATTCTCTTGGGGTCTTGAAGGGGAACACAACCACTGGTCACTGCGATAAACTTCAATAAACTTTTAGGCCTCGAGTTGCAACCCCCGGACAGCGAGACAGTACCCAACCTTCGCAGTGACCTAACTTTACCCCTTCCTGGTTAGCCACTGGTAACCGGAAGGTACCAGATAAATCCCCATATTACATATGGGTACCAACCATGCTATATCTCAATATAACATATATCTCCTCCTCCACACAGATCCAAACCACTGCCCAGGCCCTCACCGCAGCCCCCCATTCCTATTTACCAAAAACCAGGGAGGGTGGGTGGGAATCTTCTTCCCCGCCGCTCACCACTGACGTCACTTCCCCCTGTTCACCCAACTAATTCCTCCTGAGCGCCTCCCCTGCCAGGACCACTCCCCTTCTCTTAAAGAGACCTAGCTAACAGCGTGACTGTGCAGTCCGCACATGTCATGCTGTCCCTCCGCTGATCCCTTTGTTCCCTTGCTGCAGGACTCACTTGACATGTGAAGGACTTACTTACCAGTCCACGAATAACCCTTTACCATGCTCTCCACCCTCCAAACCTTCCCACAAATGACTCAACAAGGTATTGGAGTAAATGGCCTTAACGGCCTTTTATTAAAATGACCATAAAACTAAATAAATAACATTTTAAATAATTTTAAATAACCGTTAGTATTCTCTTGGGGTCTTGAAGGGGAACACAACTACTGGTCACTGCGATAAACTTCAATAAACTTTTAGGCCTCGAGTCGCAACCCCCGGACAGCGAGACAGTACCCAACCTTCGCAGTGACCTAACTTTACCCCTTCCTGGTTAGCCACTGGTAACCGGAAAGTACCAGATAAATCCCCATATTACATATGGGTACCAACCATGCTATCTCTCAATATAACACACATCTCCTCCTCCACACAGACCCAAACCACTGCCACCGCCTGCAAGGGGTAAAACCTTACCCTTGCGAGCACCTCCACACCCTCAAAGCCCGCTCTATCCCCCCCTGCAGGCCCAGAGCCCAAAGGTCTGTGCCAACTTCGTTAAGGTGCACCCCATCACTCCTAAGGTACCTCCATGTGTCCACCTCTAACTCTCTATGCCTTATCGTCACCCCCCCATTACGTATAATGAACCTGCTGACTTCTTTATTTACTTTTACCCTGGCCCTATCAACCTTTTTAGCTGACCAAGCCCATCGCCAAGATGTTCTGCCTACCATATCTGACCACACAATGACCATACCTGGGAATGCCGCCTGTAGCCATAGAACATCGCATTTAATGTCCTGAATTAAATCCCTCATTGACCTAGATTCCATGTCATTCCCACCAACATGTAGCACCAAGACATTTGGTGCCCTGTCCCAATGGGCGAACCTGTGGACTTCAGACCTTACCCTACTCCAAAGCATGCCCGGTACCCCGATCCATCTGACCTGCGCTTCCTGCCTTGGAATACCCAATTGCCTCCCGTTAGGCTGAACATCAGCTCGTTTGGCCCCCCAGAAGACGAAGGAGTGTCCCAGAATCCAAACCAAGCCCACCTCTCCACCTGTGAAACAGAAGATGACAAACAAAACAGTAAGCACCCTCCCTATAACAAGCACTAAACCCCCAAAATCAACCCCCCAAACTAACCCCTTTTTTTTTTTTTTATTTAACTACAGCAAATGAGGGTGAATATAGAGCCTGAACCTGTCAGAATCCCACCTGCCTATGCGCTTCACCGCCTCCGCATTAAGCCCGGCTTTGGCTGCCTCTGTAGCAGCGCCGATGCGGAAAGAATGTGAGGAATAACTATTGGGATCGTACCCAGCCGCCTCTAAACACTTTTTGAACACCGCTATAAATTGAAACTTGGACAAGGCCAACCCATCTGCGTGCATCAAAAAGGAGCCCGATAACCTAGGCCGTAAGTCCCGGAATGATTGCACCGCTCTTACCAGACAAACGGTGGATTCCAAAATGCGAAAAACTTCCAACTGAACCCCCTTCCCAAACTGATCCGTTTTTGACCGTTTTATCCAAATCCTAACCGAATCCTTCGAACACTCCTTCGAAGTCCTCCCACTGCAGCCCCCCTTGTGCCCGCTTGGACGGGCTGACTAGCTCGCTAACCCTTAACGCTAAGGCACTTTCGTATTCAGACACACAAATGGACGAAATATGAAAGAATAGGCCCTGTAGCATAGTAAAAGACACAGGGCGCCGACCATCCCTCATCCTGTGCTCTTTCCTGTATCCTTTTACCGCTTGCTTCACCCAAAATTCTTTTGTATAATCCCGTCGCCCTTGTAATTTAAAAAGAAAGGCAAGACCTGCCAATTTCTTATCAATGGCCGATGCCGAAACCTCCCCTTCAAAACCCAGATTAATAAAGTAAAGAACCGCCTGTGTGACCTCCGGGCCCTCAGGGTCGATGTCCAAACTTTGCAAACATGTTAACCACTCCTGCCATACCTTAGAGTAGGCGTCCCACGTGGCCTTACTCACGGAGCGCTGAATCCACCCTGCCACGTTCCCAAGGCAACGTTCCACATCCAGTCCGGGCAGGTAACCCCCTGCTGCTATGCGTCTGGTGCCAATTCCCGAAACCTGTCCCACTGGAAACGAGACAGAGCATCAGCCAAGGTGTTCTCAACCCCTGGTAAGTGTACAGCGTAGATGAAAACATTAAATTTCAAACAGCGCAACACTAAATATCTCAACAACCTGACCACCGGCTCTGACTTGGCCGACAGCCGGTTGATCACCTGGACAACCCCCAGGTTGTCGCAGTTGAGCCGCACCTTCAAGTTACGGAATGATTCCCCCCATATTTCCATTGCTACCACAATTGGAAACAATTCCAGGAGGACAAGGTTTTTTAAAAACCCAGCTTCCCCCCAAGCCTGGGGCCATCGAGCGGCACTCCAATGTCTTTGAAAGACAGCCCCGTAACCTGTCGAGCCTGCCGCGTCCGTGAATAATTCGAGGTCCCAATTACTAATGGGACCTGACATCCAAAGGGAGCGTCCATTAAATGATTCCAGGAATTCATGCCATATACACAAATCGTCCCTGTGCTCCTTCTTCAGACTCACGAAGTGAGTGGGAGAGTGAACCCCGGCCGTGGCAGCCGACAACCGTCGGCAAAACACCCTACCCATGGGAATTATTCGGCAAGCAAAATTCAGCTTCCCCAATAACGATTGCAGCTGCCGCAACTGCACCTTGCGCCTACCGGTGGTCTCACGTACCTCCGCCTTGAGACTTTCCAATTTGTCCGCTGGTAGTCGGCACTCCATTCCCAAGGAATCGGCCTCAATTCCCAGGAACACGATGCTGGACTTAGGGCCTTCAGTTTTTTCCGGAGCTAGTGGCACCCCAAAACGCTCCGCTATATGCTGCAAAGTTCCCAATAGGACGGCACAAATATTGAAACACGGTGGGCCGACGCACAAGAAATCGTCAAGATAGTGCAGAATCGAGTTGATCCCAGATACGTCATGAACCACCCATTCCAAGAATGAGCTGAATGTTTCAAATAAAGCGCAAGAAATGGAGCATCCCATCAGGAGGCACCGATCCACGTAGTACGCCCCATTCCATGCACAGCCCAGCAGTCGAAAGCTGTCCGGGTGAACCGGCAAAAGTCGGAAAGCAGATTCAATATCCGCTTTGGCCATCAACGACCCCTGTCCGTAACGACGCACCCAAGATATCGCGGCGTCAAAAGAAGTATACGTAACCGCACACTCCTCTGGCGCAATTGAGTCATTGACCGACCCACCCTTCGGAAAGGAAAGGTGGTGAATCAACCTGAATTTGTTTGGCTCTTTCTTGGGAACTACCCCCAATGGGGATACCACCAAGCCCTGAAGAGGAACGGAAGTAAAAGGGCCGGACATGCGGCCTAAACTTACCTCTTTTTCAATTTTTTCTGAAACCACCGTTGGATGCAGCAGGGCTGAACGTAAATTCGTCGCCATAGGAGGGGCAGCCGTCAATGAGCACGGAATTTTAAAACCAAACGCGAATCCTGCGTCTAACAATTGGGCCGCTTTGCGGTCGGGGTACCTACTGAGGAAAGGACGCATCCTTTCCACCCGCACCGGCGTCGTCCCTTTTATTCGCAGGCTCTCCGCCACGCCCCTTCCCTCTTCTAAAGCACTTGGACAATGCATGCGAACCCCCGCAGCCGGAGCAGGTGTACTTAAATCGGTAGTTTGCCCCATACTTACATGAGCCCTCGTTGAACTGCCAACAGAAGCCCCATTTTTTGTCAGTCGGTTGTCCTGGAGCTGTGTTACCTCCGACCCCTGCCTGAAAAAACTGTGAGGGAGCCCTCGCCGCTGTCATAAGCTTCATCCACAGGCTGATATCCTTATGATGCCAGCGTAGCGACGGTCGGACAGCCATCCGTTGTTGAAACTGCTCGTCATACCGTAGCCACGCTATCCCACCATACGTCCGGTGCGCCTCACTAATGGCCTCCAAGTATACGAACAAAGCCGAGCAGTGCTCCGGGTACTTTTCCCCAATCACACTAGCTAAGATGGCGAATGCCTGCAGCCAGTTGGAAAAAGTACGCGGGATCAACCTATATCTGCGTTTTTCCTCATCCTCCTTCTTATTCAACTCCAGCTTCAATCTATCCAGATTGAACTTTTCAAATGGCAACAATGTGAATATCTCCACATATTCGCCTTTCCAAATTTTTTCTTTTACCTCTGTCTTGAGATGCGCTCCAAGTGGGCCCTCAAAACAGACATAAACCTCGTTTCTCGCGGAATCCGCCAACCTAACCGACTCTGCCTTTTTCTCAGCCGATTTTTCCTGACCTTCCAGGGCTGGCACGCCAGCCGATGTTGTAGGCGGATCGACCTCTGCTGACACCACACCCGTCACCGAAGTAACCGCCGTGTTCCCGGCCAACCCTGTCGCCGGTAGAGTGGCCGCAGTCGTACCTGCGGTCCCCTGCGGTGTAGCCCACGCCTGCGCCGGGGACGGACCGACACCCGCTGTAGGTTCAAAGCGCTGTACTAATGCCCGCAAACCCACCAGTAAATCCTGTAATCCTGCTTCCTTGGGCTGTTCTGTAGGGGGCCTAACTACTCTTGCCCCCGCTGAACTACTCCCCCCAGGGGACCCCTTGTTTTTTCCCTGTTCTAACAACTTTTCTAATAAAGCAGAAACAGATAAAGTGGAAATGCACTCACCAGGCTGCCCAGGACTGGGCCCATCAGCCGCCATTCCCGAATCCACCGCTGCGGTAGTCCCCTGTTCCTGGTCCCTCTCCGACCCGGACAGCTCACCCTCCGATCTGTCGCTGACCTCCGCTCGCTGAACAACCGCTGTCTGCACCCCAGAAGGACCTGCTCTGGGTGCCGTGGGTCTGCGTTGTCTCTCTCTTCCAGCTCTCTGCGGTGTACTGCCAGACCCGTGCGTTGCCCGCCTTGATGGACTTCTGCGTCTCTGACTGATCTGGGCCGCCGCCGCACTTTCTCCACCTCCGCTCACCCACGTCACTGTGCTTCTCATCCTCCCTCTGGAAATTGCAGGGCTGCTGGCCGCTTCGGGTACATGGCCAGCCCCCTGGGGCTCGCTCCTCTTACGCTGGGCCGTCTGGTTGCTTGTACCCTCCATCACATCTCCGGCCGCCTGCTCCTGGCATCTCAGACGAGCCGGGGGGGCAGAGCCATGTGCTCCACTGGGCTCCCCCTTACCTCCACTCCTGCCTCTACGCTGGGTCTTCTTCTCATTACCATCCCTGCTGCCTTGTGCCTGTCTCTCACTGGGGGGTGGATGTACCGATCTTCTCACTTCAGTCAATCAACTCTGACCACCAGGTGCAGTGTCAGGGCTGAAACGCGCCGGCGGCCGTGCACGTGGAGTCTCAGGGCCCCCCCCGTTCGCCGCCGCTCCGCTCTCCTGTATCACCGCCGCCACTTGAGCCTGCAGCCATTCGCCCCCTCGCTCTGCAGCCGCCTCTCTCAGCCGCATTATCAACTCCTCCATCGCTGAGATCTCCATTAGAAAGTTAAGACAAAAAAAAAGTTAAAACAGAGCGGTGGGAGAGTGTGTAATCTTCTTCCCCGCCGCTCACCACTGACGTCACTTCCCCTGTTCACCCAACTAATTCCTCCTGATCGCCTCCCCTGCCAGGACCACTCCCCTTCTCTTAAAGAGACCTAGCTAACAGCGTGACTGTGCAGTCCGCACATTTCATGCTGTCCCTCCGCTGATTCCTTCGTTCCCTTGCTACAGGACTCACTTATTCTGCATCCACCTGGCTGAATTTGATTGTAATTTATTGCCAGCAGTAGCTGTGCTTGTATGTCATATGTCCAAGATAAATAAAGGCTTTTATTGCAACACATGGATCCTTTATTTCTTATTAATACTTCAGGTCATGGAAAACAAAAGTTGAAAGTAACCCTCTGTTAGCCAACAAATAAAAATAAAGGCTTTTATTGCAACACAAGGATCCTTTATTTCTTATTAATACTTAATGTCTTGGAAAACAAAAGTTCAAAGTAACCCTCTGTTAGCCAAACAACAGAAACGATTGCCAGGTACAGTGCCTTGAAAAAGTATTCATACCCCTTGACATTTTCCACATTTTGTCATGTTACAACCAAAAAGATAAATGTATTTATTGGGATTTTAATGTGATAGACCAAACACAAAAGTGGCACTTAATTGTGAAGTGTAAGGAAAATGATAAATGGTTTTTATTTTTTTTTACAAATAAATATGTGAAGCGTGCATTTATATTCAGCCCAATACTTTATAGAACCGTGTGAAGAAAATGTAGTGCTTAACAAAATGTGTGCACAAATAATAAGTGAAATACAGTAAAAACAATACATATAAAGTCCAACATATATAAGGATGTGACTGTGAGTCTCTGACCCCAAATCCTAACCAGGAAATGGGAAGGCAAACAAATACAAGTCCTCAAACAATGGAGAGATAATCTTCCTTGACGTGCAGGAAATAATGTGAGACATCCACACTGGTGAATCCAGAAAAATGAAACAAATGAGTACTCTTACCAGAGCAGGTGGACCCGGATTTCAGCGACACCGAATCATAAATGCTTAAAGATCAAATCCGTGGCACTCTCTGATGTAAGTAGGGGTCCAGAGTCTTCTACGGATGGCTCCAAAGGATCTCAGTGAACTTGACCCGACCAGAAGACAGACATCTCGGAAAGAACCTCAACAGCAACTCTCATCAAGAGCAACTCGCATCAAAAACAACGATGTATAAAAAGGAAGAGAGGGAGAGGCTCCAATAGTGCGGATCAAAAAAGGTAGGTTTATTAAAACCTCAATTACAAATGGATAAAAAGTGATCACAATGAATAAAAAGCAATGTGGGGAGCAGTAAGCGTAGACCGACGCGTTTCATCCATAAAAGACATCTACAGGGGCTTATAGAACCCCTTTTCACTGCAATTACAGCTGCAAGTCTTTTTGGATATGTCTCTACCAGTTTTGCACATCTAGAGAGTGACATTTTTGCCCATTCTTCTTTTCTTTTAAAAATAGCTCAAGCTCTGTCAGATTGGATAGAAAGCGTCTGTGAACAGCAATTTTCAAGTCTTGCCACAAATTGTCAATTGAATTTATGTCTGGACTTTGACTGGGCCATTCTAACACATGAATATGTTTTGATCTAAACCATTCCATTGTAGCTCTGGCTGTATGTTTGGGGTCATTGTTCTGCTGGAAGGTGAACCTCTACCTCAGTCTCAAGTCTTTTGCAGACGCTAAAAAGTTTTCTTCTAAGATTGCTCTGTATTTGCTCCATCCATCTTCCCATCAACTCTGACCAGCTTCCCCGTGCCTGCTGAAGAAAATCATCCCCACAACATGATGCTGCCACCGCCGTGTTTCATGGTGGGGATGGTGTGTTTAGGGTGATGTGCAGTGTGAGTTTTCCGCCACACATAGCGATTTGCTTTTAGGCCAAAAAGTTAAATTCTGGTCTCATCTGACCAGAGCACCTTCCATATGTTTGCTGTGTCCCCCACATGCCTTCTCGCAAACTGCAAGCAGGACTTCTTATGGCTTTCTTCCAACAGTTGCTTTCCTCTTGCTACTCTTCCATAAAAGCGTTTTGTGGAGTGCACAACTAATAGTTGTCCTGTGGACAGATTCTATCACCTGAGCTGTGGATCTCTGCAGCTCCTCCGGAGTTTCCATGGGTCTCATGGCTGCTTCCCTGATTAATGCTCTCCTTGCCCGGCATGTCAGTTTAGGTGGACGGTCATGTCTTGGTAGGTTTGCAGTTGTGCCATACTATTTCCATTTTCGGATGATGGATTGAACTGTGCTCCATTAGATGTATAAAGCTTGGGATATTTTTTCATAAGCTAACCCTGCTTTAAACTTATCCACAACTTTATCCCTGACCTGTCTGGTATGTTCCTTGGCCTTCATGATGCTGTTTGTTCACTAAAGTTCACAAACCTCTGAGGGCTTCACAAAACATCTCTATTTATATACTGAAATTAAATTACACACAGGTGGACTCTATTTACTAATTAGGTGACTTCTAAAGGCAATTGGTTCCACTAGATTTTAGTTAGGGGTATCAGAGTAAAGGGGGCTGAATACAAATGCACTCCACACTTTTCACATATTGATTTGTAAAACATTTTGAAAACCATTTATCATTTTCTTTCCACTTCACAATTATATGACACTCTGTGTTGGCCTATCACATAAAATCCCAATAAAATACATTTTATGTGGGGGGCATTATTTATTGGTGGTCAGTGAGAATAATATTTCTTACATTGGTGATCAGTGAGAATAATGCTTCTTACATTGGTGGTCAGTGAGAATAATGTTGCCTACATTGGTGGTCAGTGAGAATACTGTTTCTTACATCTAGTGGTCAGTGAGAATAATGTTTCATACATTGGTGATCAGTGAGAATAATGTCCCATACAATGGAGATCACTGAGAATAATGTTTCTTACATTAGTGGTCAGTGAGAATAATAATTCTTACATTGGTGGTCAGTGAGAATAATGTTTCATACATTGGTGGTCAGTGAGAATAATATTTCTTACATTGGTGGTCAGTGAGAATAATGTTTCTTACATTGGTGGTCAGTGAGAATAATGTCTCTTACATTGGTGATCAGTGAGAATAATGTTTCATACATTGGTGGTCAGAGGGAATAATGTTTCTTACATTGGTGGTCAGTGAGAATAATGTTTCATACATTGGTGGTCAGTGAGAATAATATTTCTTACATTGGTGGTCAGTGAGAATAATGTTTCTTACATCGGTGGTCAGTGAGAATAATGTTTCTTACATTGGTGGTCAGTGAGAATAATGTTTCATACATTGGTGGTCAGTGAGAATAATATTTCTTACATTGGTGGTCAGTGAGAATAATGTTTCTTACATTGGTGGTCAGTGAGAATAATGTTTCATACATTGGTGGTCAGTGAGAATAATATTTCTTACATTGGTGGTCAGTGAGAATAATATTTCTTACATTTGTGGTCAGTGAGAATAATGTCTCTTACATTGGTGATCAGTGAGAATAATGTCTCTTACATTGGTGGTCAGTGAGAATAATATTTCTTACATTGGTGGTCAGTGAGAATAATGTTTCATACATTGGTGGTCAGTGAGAATAATGTTTCTTACATTGGTGGTCAGTGAGAATAAGGTTTCTTACATTGGTGGTCAGTGAGAATAATGTCTCTTACATTGGTGATCAGTGAGAATAATGTTTCATACATTGGTGGTCAGTGAGAATAATGTTTCTTACATTGGTGGTCAGTGATAATAATATTTCTTACATCGGTGGTCAGTGAGAATAATGTTGCCTACTAGGGATGAGCCGAACACCCCCCCGGTTCGGTTCGCACCAGAACTTGCGAACAGACCAAAACTTCGTACGAACGTTAGAACCCCATTGAAGTCTATGGGACTCGAACGTTCTAAATCAAAAGTGCTCATTTTGAAGGCTAATTTGCATGGTATTTTCCTAAAAAGGGTTTGGGGACCCGAATCCTGCCCCAGGGGACATGTATCAATGCAAAAAAAAGTTTTAAAAACGTCCGTTTTTTCGGGAGCAGTGATTTTAATAATTCTTAAAGTCAAACAATAAAAGTGTAATATTCCTTTAAATTTCGTACCTGGGGGGTGTCTATAGTATGCCTGTAAAGGGGCGCATGTTTCCCGTGTTTAGAACAGTCTGACAGCAAAATGAAATTTCAAAGGAAAAAAAGTCATTTAAAACTACTCGCAGCTATTAATGTTTCGCCGGTCCGACAATACACATAAAAGTTCATTGATAAAAACGTCATGGGAATTCCCCACAGGGGAACCCCGAGCCAAAATTTTTTAAAAAACTGGCGTGGGGGTCCCCCTAAATTCCATAGCAGGCCCTTCAGTTCTGGTATGGATATTAAGGGGAACCCCGCGCCAAAATTTAAAAAAAAATTGGCGTGGGGTCCCCCCAAAAATCCATATCAGACCCTTATCCGAGCATGCAACCTGGCAGGCCGCAGGAAAAGAGGGGAGACGAGAGAGCCCCCCCTCCTGAACCATACCAGGACACATGCCCTCAACATTGGGAGGGTGCTTTGGGGTAGCCCACCAAAGCACCTTGTCCCCATGTTGATGAGGACAAGGGCCTCATCCCCACAACCCTTGGCCGGTGGTTGTGGGGGTCTGCGGGCGGGGGGCTTATCGGAATCTGGAAGCCCCCTTTAACAAGGGGACCCCCAGATCCCGCCCCCCCCTGCCTACCATTTCACAAAAAAACTGTCAAGAATGTTAAAAATGGACTTTTAAAGGGTGTTCCGCGGCTTTCGAATTTGCCGCGAACACCCCAAATTGTTCACTGTTCAGGGAACTAGCAAACAGCCGATGTTCGAGTCGAACATTAGTTCAAATCAAACTCGAAGCTCATCTCTATTGCCTACATTGGTGATCAGTGAGAATACTGTTTCCTACATCTAGTGGTCAGTGAGAATAATGTTTCCTACATTGGTGGTCAGTGAGAATAATGTCCCATACATTGGTGATCAGTGAGAATAATGTTTCTTACATTAGTGGTCAGTGAGAATAATATTTCTTACATTGGTGGTCAGTGAGAATAATATTTCTTACATTGGTGGTCAGTGAGAATAATGTTTCTTACATTGGTGGTCAGTGAGAATACTGTTTCCTACAGCCATCTAGTGGTCAGTGAGAATAATGTTTCCTACATTGGTGGTGAGTGAGAATAATGTTTCATACATTGGTGGTGAGTGAGAATAATGTTTCACGGCACCCTTGTATCTGTGGTCCTGACACTAAAGTATGAGTGTCCCCACAGTGGAGGCACATGCATTTAATGGATAAATGAGAGCAGGTGGCTGGAGGGGAGCCCACCCCTCCTTAAAGGTACAGGAGCACACCAAACACCCAGCAATGGCACAATGGCTGCAAAGGTGTTGGTGCACTGCTGGACCAATACAAACACTCACGTGATAACAAAAGCTTGCCACCACTCTCATTTATAGCTGGCTATCGCAGTAAGCAGCATTGGGAGGCTAAAAAAGGTACCAACAAGGGTCTGAGGAATGCCCAGGAAAAAGCCAAAGTCTACTTACCACCAGCTTGCAGACGTTTATGAAACGTTTGCACCATGAGTTGAGGCACACAGCGAGGCGCAATGCACATTTTCATATTTACGAAGCGTTTGCGCCGGTAACAGAGTGCTAATCCCCATTTACTATAGTGATCTCGGCGCACGGGAGAGTGAAATCTGAGCACCACTATGGACATGGCGCACGGCATCTTCCATTCAATATTAACAGAAGATGGAGGTGCCAATATTATGGGGTGATGTGAGGAAGTATAGTAACAACTGCCCAAATAACAAATATGCCCAAATTAGAATGAGAAAGTAACTTTTTCTGAGCAAGCCTGCTGTGCCTGCAAGTACGTTTAGAACTGCGTGAGATCAATTTAAGCACTGCGCATGCGCAAGCGGCTCTTGCATGCGTTCAAATGCGTTTGTTCACTGTGCGGCCAAAATCTTAGTAGATGTCAAGCAACGAAAATGCAATTGCATGGGTTGAACGGGCGCAACACTAAACTTGACAACTTTTTGTTTACGCTGGTTCACCTTTATGTATTTTTTTAATGATATTTGCACACAGATCATGTTAGCATGTTACGTTGCCAACATGTGACATACACCTTGTTAAAATTATGTAAAAAGACTCTCTCTCCTCTAGTTTCTCTTAAAAGGGTATTTACCTTCCCCCTCTAATGCATATGATTTCCTTGGGCTGCTGTTGGGGGGGTAAAGAATTGTTCTAGGAGCAAGTGAACCCTCGTCTGAAATATCCTGCCTAGAGTGTTCTTTCAAACCCAATCAGGCCTGGAGATCATTCCGATAAGAAAATAATGACACAATAGTCAATGCATTCGGGATGTTCTCCTTTTACTTCCGTGAACGGTCACTTATATAACCAAAATGACATCACAAAAAAAGTTCAACCCTTTCATTAATATATACTAAAATTACAGACATTACATACATATCAGATGTTTGAAACTACCAAAAATAGGACATGATTTCTTCATACAGAAACTGTCAACAAAAAAAAAACCTCATGCGTCATTTCGGGGAAATCATATCATTTACAAGAATTTGAAACTAACTTTTGATAGACGTCACATATACATATTATTCTAAAATGGATACACATTTTTATAGATTTTTATAGCTAAAATAAAGGACAGCAAGCTAAAATATCCCTACAGGCTAGCTTTTGCTTTTAATCGTCATATTACGTTGGTTCCCCTTTTGTCCACTAGGGGCGCTCCCTGCTAGCCCACAGAGCCAATGCGAGTGCCCGGCGGTCGCGATCACCGCTGGGCTCCCGCGATCGCTCGGAGCACATGGAAAACCGGGATCTGTGTGAGTAAACACACAGTTTCCGGTTCTCTGAGGGGAGAAGTGACAGATTGTCTGTTCATACAGAGTATGAACAGCGATCTATCTCTTTTCCTACACAGTCCACTCCCCCCTTCAGTTAGAATACACACTGGGGAACACAATTAACCCCTTTATCGCCCCCTAGTGTTAACCCCTTCCCTGCCAGTGACATTTTTACAGAAATCAATTAATATTTTTAGCACTGATCGCTGTATAAATGGCAATGGTCCCAAAAATGTGTCAAAATTGTCTGGCGTGTCCGCCGTAATGTCGCAGTCCCAATAAAAATCGCAGATCGCTGCCATTACTAAAAATTATTATTATTATAATAAAAATACCATAAAACTATCTCCTATTTTGTAGTCGCTATAACTTTTGCGTAAACCAATCAATATACGCTTATTGCAATTTTTTTTACCAACATAATGTAGAAAAATACATATCAGCCTAAACTGAGGAAAAAAATCGTTTTTTTTATATATTTTTGGGGGATATTTATTATAGCAAAAAGTAAAAAATAATGCGTTTTTTTCAAAATTGACGCTCTTTTTTGTTTATAGCACAAAAAATAAAAACCTCAGAGGTGATCAAATACCACCAAAAGAAAGCTCTATTTGTTGGAAAAAAAGGACGTCAATTTTGTTTGGGTGCAACGGCGCATGACCATGCAAATGTCAGTTAAAGTGACGCAGTGCCGAGTCGCAAAAAGTGCTCTGGTCAGGAGGGGAGTAAAATCTTCCGGGGCTGAAGCGGTTAAAGGGGAACTCCATACTCCATTCTAAAATGCTCTTGTCTCCCCCCTCTAACCCCTTGGATTTCCATGGGCTAACTTTTGCTTTTAAAGGGGAACTCCACACTGCACTCCATTCTCAAAAGGCTGTGAGCTGCCTTCACCAATCCAAAGCACATCTTTTTTCAGAGCATACAACAGGGCCAGCTAGGAGAGGGGCGAGGAGAGCGATCGCCCAACCCCCTCCTGAACCATACAAGGCCACATGCACTCAACATAGCTGGCTGCCTTTGGGGCATGTTGGGCTCAGCCCAAGTACAACCACAAACCACCTTGTACCCACTAGTTTAAAGGGACTTTCCACATTCCGTAAAGCCCCCTGTCTGCAGCCCCCCACAACCCCAGTCTAGGGTTGTGTGGAAGAGGCCCTTGTCCCCCTGAATATGGGAACAAGGTGGTAGACTTTTGGGGTGCCCGAGCCCCTCCTGCCCCCAAGCATCCACCCCCCTTTCATGGGCTGGATTGCTGTGTGTTTGGCTAGGGGTTTGTTAGTGTGGGGGGGCACAATATTTTTTGATTTTGGGGTGGTATTTTTCACATGGGGGTTCTCATTTTAAGCCTTTACAGCCCCAAATGGCCTTGTATGTATTGGGGGGGGGGGGCTATTTTTGGTTTTGTGTTAAAATCTTGCAGCTGCAATGTCGATTTGTATATTTTCTCTAAAGCTGTACATCTTTGAAGCAGCATTTTGGATACATGCTACAGATGTACCACTTTACAGGCAGAGTAATCCCCCAAGTTACTAGCTTTAGGGCTAGTTCACTCCATAGAAATGCAGTCCAGATGCGTTCCCGATATTTTTCTGCATGTGCGTTTTTTATGCGTTCCAGTGCGTTTATGATACATTTTTGGTGCATTTTTCATGCAGTCCAGTACTTTTTTCCACCTTCTTTTTTCTTAACCTTAAATAAAGGACATGCTGGATGATGTGTTTAATTTTGGACAGGGGGATGGCTTATTTTGTGTTAGCTGCATTTGGGTTGGTCTGGGCATGCTCAGGGACTTTGGGTTTTTTCTCCTTTTTGTGTGTGAACAGCACTTGGATGTTTCTGGGCATGCTCAGAGAGTGTGTTTTTGAGTTAGTAATTTAACCGCTTGCCGACCGCCTCACACAGATATACTGCGGCAGAAGGGCTCGTACAGGCAAAACCACGTACTTGTACGTTGCCCTTTAAGAGGCGGCCAGCGGGCGCGCGCCAAGCTCCGTGGCTCGGGTCGCGGGTCCTGCGGACTCGATCGCCACGGGGATACCCGAGATCGCCTCACGGGGAGGAAGAACGGGGAGATGCTGATGTAAACAGCATCTCCCCGTTCTGCCTAGTGACAGTGTCACTCGATCTCTGCTCCCTGTCATCGGAGCAGAGATCAGTGATGTCACACACACAGCCCATCCCCCTGACATAAAACACTCCCTAGTACTGATTTAACCCCTCCTCGCCCCCTAGTGGTTAACCCCTTCACTGCCCGTGTCATTTACACAGGAATCAGTGCATTTTTATAGCACTAATTGCTGTATAAATGACAATGGTCCCAAAAATGTGTCAAAAATGTCCGATGTGTCCGCCATAATGTCCCAGTCGTGATAAAAATCGCTGATCACCGCCATTTAAAAAAAATAAATTATTAATAAAAATGCCATAAAACTATCCCCTATTTTGTAAACGCTATAACTTTTGCGCAAACTGATCAATAATCGCTTATTGCGATTTTTTTACCAAAAATATGTAGAAGAATACATATCGGCCTAAACTGAGGAAAAAAAATGTTTTTTTTATATATTTTTGGATGATATTTATTATAGCAAAAAGTAAAAAATAATGCGTTTTTTTCAACATTGTCGCTCCATTTTTGTTTATAGCGCAAAAAATAAAAACCTCAGAGGCGATCAAATACCACCAAAAGAAAGCTTTATTTGTGGGAAAAAAAAGGACGTCGATTTTGTTTGGGAGCCACGTCGCACAACCGCGCAATTGTCAGTTAAACTGGTGCAGTGCCGAATCGCAAAAAGTGCTCTGGTCAGGAAGGGGGTAAATTCTTCCGGGGCTGAAGTGGTTAAGGACATCCTTAACAGGTGTACCCACTTTGAAGTTCTGTCTCTACATTTGGTGAACTTGCACTTTGTGTGTTTCATGGACTGTCCATGTGTTTTCAATTGCCTCATTAGCACACAAACCTATGTTATATAAAGCTTGCAGATAGCATGCTTTACCTTGCCCTGAAAAGAGGCAAGATTGTGTGTGTGGGGCCGGCAAGAGAGTACATTTGGGTGTCCTTATCGAGTTTGTAACACATGTATTTTCTCTTTTTTATTTTGTTTGTTATGTCTTTGCAAAACAGATGTGTTTTCGAGCAAGTTTTTTTTTTACTTTGGTTTATTGTATTTTTTTGGGTGGGGGATATTTTCCCCTGAAATATTTTTGATGTTGTCAGTGTGTGTCGTTTGTAGGTTGTTCACCTTGATTTAATTGTCTGTGCTGCATTATTTTGCAAAATCTTTCACAAGATGTTGTGACTAATGTTTAAATCCTTAATAGATATCAATTTGTGAGTGCATTCCTTTTAACTAATGTTAACTCATGTTCTGTTCTCGCTACATGTTTGCTCCTGGCGTGTATGTATCTCAACATACAGTTTAAACCTTGAATCCTACAATAACCAGACTGTTTGTAACTTTGGATCTTTATTGCAATGAACAGGTAGGTGGTGGCCATACAAAAATAGGATGTACACACAGTGAAACTAGGAATAAACAGACAAATTAACATATATAAGAATTACGTGAACATAACAAATGCCTACTAGGTATACAAATAAACAGTCTTTAGCATACCAGCAATGCTGCCTTAGAAGGATTGGGATTTCCTCTGAACATGTAGTGCAGGCTTAGCTGTCTCCATGCAGTCTGTCCTCATGGAAAAGAGTTGTAATAGGAAGTGGGCTACTTCCTAGTGATATGACAGCAAATGTCTATTAACAATAAAACACTACCCATCAATAGTCTTTTGTTAAGTGACATCTAGTGGGCAATGTTGATATTGCAAGTCCAGAAGATATTATTTTTTCTTTAAAGGGTAAAGGCATGACAATCCCCGTCTGGTATCATCAGATGCCACTATTTATTCCTCAGATGACAAAAACAAAATTAGTTCAGAAACTGGTCTGAGAAACAACTTTGTCTCCTTGTTTTTATGAATCTTGACTTCCACTTTTCTGACCTTTCCATCCTCACTTGGAAAGGTGTTGGTGATGAGACTCAAAGGCCACTCATTCATTTGGGACTGACAGTCCTTAACAAGAACAAGGTCTCCTCCTTTTAGGTTGGGCTTGTTGTCTTGCCATTTAGTATGTGGCTGTAAAGTGGAGAGGTATTGCTTCTGCCACCTGTCCCAGAATGTATTTGCCAGACTTTGTACTTGCCTCAACTGGCGTAAGTATAAGTCTTTAGTGGTGAAATTTCCATGGGGAGCAGTGATTACTCCAGTTTTCTGTGTAAGGAGTGCTGCTGGTGTGAGTAAAACAGGCTCGTCTGGGTCCTTTGAGATGAGTTAGAGGTTTGGCATTGATGATGGCTGAGACCTCTGCCATGAAGGTTACCAGACTCTCATAGGTAAGTCTTGTGGTCCCTATCTGCAGAAAAATAGAGTCCAGAATTCTGCGGGCTATGCCTATCATTCTTTCCCATGCTCAACCCATGTGAAAGGAGTGAGGTGGGTTGAAAGTCCTTGAACAGCCCTGGTCTCTAAGGGCATCTCTCTACCCCTTTGGTGTCCATGTTTGAAAGAATATGCAGTTCCCTGGCTGCTCCAACAAAGTTAGTGCCTCTGTCTGAGTGGATGTGTTTTACAGGGCCTCAGAATGCAATGAAGTGTCTGACCATACAGGTAAATATGGCTGCCCAGCGTTTGTTGCTTGCGTGACCTCCCCTGGTGTGACGTGCGACAACAGACCAAGGGCCAAAGACATCAAGGCCAACATTGGTGAAAGGAGGGTCTGGAGCAAGTCTGTCGGCTGGAAGGTTGGCCATTTTTTGTGTTTGTAGTATGCCACGAAGTTTGCGACAAGTAACACATTTAAAGATCATTACTCACACATCTCTTAGCTCCAACTATCCATAGGCCAGCAGCTCGTAAGGCTCCCTCTGTGTATAGTCTTCCTTGATGTTTGACGTGGAGGTGATGATGTTATATGATCAAGTAAGCAATGTGGTGGTAACCAGGAACAATAAGAGGGTTTCTCTCTTCTGATTCTGAGTTGGCTTGTCTTAGACGACCACCTACCCTCAATAGTCCATTTTGATCAAGAAATGGGTCATGTTTTCTCAGCGCACTGTCACTAGGGATAGGTTTTCTGTTCATGATACAGTCGATCTCCTTAGCATAGGCTTCATGCTGTGCAGTGCGGATGATAAGATCCTGAGACTGTTGGAGCTCTAATGCTGAACTGATCCTTTGACAATGATGCCATCCTTTGGGGTCACAGCTGTTTGAGTCACCTTTGAAAGAGTGAGCTATATGGATAAGACAAGAAATAGCTCAAACAAGCGTCTTCCATTTTGAGAATCTGGTAAATCTGTTAGATTTAAGCTGGCAGTCTGAAGTTGCAGTCTGAAATGTCGAGATCTCAGGACGGATGTCAGTATCTGAGTCTGGATCTACTAGTTCAATAGTGTCACTCTTAGGAACAGTCTGTTCTGCATTGTACAAGAATGCAGGTCCTGTAAACCATTATGTGTCTTTAAGGATACATGCAGCAAGCAACAGCTCTTGTAGCATGGTCTGCAGGATTATGGTCAGTAGGTACGTAGTGCCATTGTGTTGGACGAGTGGATCTCCTAATCCTCAACACTCTATTGTTGACGTAAACATAGAAATGTCTGGTCTCATTGTAAATGTAGCCTAGCACTACCTTGCTGTCAGTGTAGAGCTGGATATCCTTGAGGTCAGTGTCCATCTCTGAGGTTATTAGTTCTGCTAGTTCAACAGCTAGTACTGCGGCACAAAGTTCTAGCCTAAGTACAGTGTGCTCAGGGTGTGGAGCTAGCTTTGCCTTGCCCATGACAAATCCTACGTGGCATTGTGCTGTAGTGTCGACAGTAGGCCACAGCAGCTATTGCCCTGATAGAAGCATCGCAGAGTATGCAAAGGTTTTGGCTCTGTGTCTTTGTAGAGGGTATGGGAGCATATGGGCGTGAAACATGGAGATCATATAAGACTGACAGAGAGTTCCTCCACTCTACGCAAGAGTTCCTCTTATCAGGGGGTAGTGGGGCATCCCAGTCGGATGTTTCACGAAATAAGTCTCTAAGTAGGGCTTTACCTTGAATTGTAACAGGTGCCGCAAATCCTAATGGGTCGTATAGGCTATTGATTGTGGACAAGACACCTCTGCGAGTAAAGGGCTTTTCTTCTCCGTTTATTTGGAAGGTAAAGGAATCAGATTTCAAGTCCCAAAGTAGACTTAGACTGCGCTGTACAGGTAAAGAGTCTGTACCTAGATCTAAGTCTCTTAGATTGTTAGAATGGTCTTGAGCAGGGAAAGCTTCCATTACCTCTTTGCTGTTGGAAGCAATCTGGTGAAGCCTGAAATTAGAAGAAGCATTTCCTGAAGGTAAGGATTTCAAACAGTCCGTAGAGTCCGTAGATAGCGACTGCAGGTGAAGGGCTATTGCCAAAGATGTGTACCCTCATGCGATACTCTGAGATGTCTTTGGAAGGGTCATTGTCTCTAAACCAAAGGAACCTGATGAAGTTTCTGTCTCCCTCTCTGACTAGGAAGCAATGGAACATCTGTTGAATGTCAGCTATGAAGGCAATAGAATCTTTTCAGAAGCGTAAGAGCACTCCCAGCAGTTTGTTGTTGAGGTCTGGGCCTGTCAAGAGGACATCGTTCAAGGAGACACCCTTGAATTTGGCACTAGAGTCAAACACTACTCTGATTTGACCTGGCTTTTTAGGATGGTACACTCTGAATATAGGGAGGTACCAACACTCTTCAGAGTCTTTAAGGGTGGGAGATATCTCGGCGTGACCGTTCTCAAAGATCTTCCCCATGAAAGAAAAGAAATGTTCTCTCATCTCTGGCTTTCTTTGTAAATTACGTCTAAGGGAAGTGAAACATTGTAGCACTTGTTCTCTGTTATTGGGTAGGCATTATCTCTGTGGTCTGAAGGGAAGAGGTGCGACCCAGCTGTTTGTGCCATCTTTGACTAGTCCTTGCTCCATTATTTCTAAGAAGAGTTTGTCCTCAATAGACATTGCCACACGTTTGTCATCTTTAGTTCTTTGAAAGACTGTGCACCCTAAATGGTCTCGGTCACTGTCACAGGCAAAGTTGTCACTAGTGGGGCTTGTGAAGGGACAAGACAAGTGGGTGGTGTAAGCCGATTCCTTAACAAGGAAATTATTGTGGCATGGCTGGAAAAGAGAGGGATGCCCATTCTCTAGGGTATTTGTGAGCATGCTGCTAACGGGGTTAGGTTTGTGCACGCTTCCTAGACAGACACCTCCTATGATGACCCATCCGAGGTCTAACCTCTGAGCATAAGGAGCGTTGTTGGGAACATTAATTTGAGCTCTTGATTTGTGGACTTGTAAGATATCTCTCCCAAGGAGTAGGATAGTCTGAGCCTGAGGGTCAAGTTCTGGCATCATATGCACTATGCGTTTCAAGTGTGGGTGATGAGCAGCCACATCTGGTGTAGGAATTTCAGATCTATGGTCAGGGATCTGGTTGCATTCGATAAGAGTTCAAGTGGTTTGGTTTCATTCGATAAGAGTTGGCAAAGACAAGCATGATTGTCCGTCAATGGACTCAACTTGGTAGCCGGATGCTCTCCTCCCCGCCATCTCCACTATTCCTGCACAAGTTTTTAAGGATTAGGGGATGCTGGGGCCTTTAATGCCAAAGATGTCAAAGAAGGTTGAGCTGGCTAATGACTTGTTACTCTGGTCATTAAGAATTGCGTAAAGCTTAATAGCTTTGTCTTTTTGGCCTGCTAGGTAGACTCTGACTAGGCAGATTTTGGAGCAGGACCTGCCACCTATGATTCCTTTGCAGACCTCTGTATATTGTGAAGTAATCTCTGGTGTAGTTGTAATGGTGTGCTCTTCCTCCCCACCATGCTCACTAGTGCTCAGAGTGTGTTGTAAAGTCCATGGAGCTGGCCCAGGATGTAAACCTGTGTTGTGATCTGAGCTGTCACATTCTGTGCATTTTAAACTGACCTTACAGTCCTTGACAAGGTGAAATGTTGAAGAGCAGCACCTGTAGCAGATGTGGTTCTCCTTGAGACTTTGTGGTCCTGCAGGGTTTTCTCTCTGAAGGCTCTGCATTTTAGGAGAGGATGTGGCTTCCGATGCAAGGGACACTGCTTATCAAGGATCTTTGACCTTTGTCTCTGAGTTAGAGAAGCTGGTAGACCTGTGAATCTGGAGGAGTCACGTTAGTTTTGTATACTGCTACTGGAGGTTTGTGAGGGTTAAGTGCTGAAGGAGCAGCACATGACAATGTAAAATCAAAACTTGGATCATTCCTTGTTTTAGCTTGCTGAAACACAAAGTCCACAAAAACAGAAAAAGGAGGGAATGGAACATCATGCTGTCTTTTAATTTGGGATCCATGTGTAATCCACTGCTTTTGCAAGTTGTAGGGTAACTTTTGTACAATGGGGTTGACACCTCTGGCTGTGTCAAGGAATGCAAGTCCTTGTAAGTCCCCCTCGGATTTAGCTACTTGAAGTTCCATTAGCAAGTCACTTAGCTCCCTAAGTTTCTGGTAGGCTTTGTTAGGTATTTTGGGGAAGTTATCAAGTCTTTTGAATAGTGCACTTTCTACTGCTTCTGCTGAACCATAAAACTCATTAAGTCTATCCCAGATCATTTTTAGACCCGTGTCTGGGTGGTTTATATTTATTGTCCTGATTCGCCTGGCATGCTCGGCAGACTCATTTCCAAGCCATTTGATCAGGAGGTCTATCTCTTCACTGCAAGACAAATCTAAGGCTCTGATGGCATTTTAAAAGGAAGACCGCCAGGCTCTGTAGCTTTCAGGGCAGTCATTAAACTTTTCAAGTCCTTTGGTGACTAACTGATGTCGTGCAAAGTCTATGGTGGCTTGGTTAGCCTGCTGTATGTTGCCATGGTGAGATGGCTGTGTGTAGTCATACCTTTTGAGGGTGTCAAGCCGACCTCTGTCGTGCCGTTCTGACTTGGACGTTGGTTCTGAAGGACGATTAGAAGGCTCTGTTATCTCACGTGTAGGGAGTCTTTCGTAGGAGGCGTCGCTTTGCATGGATTTCTCCTGTTTGCAGGCTTGAGACTTGTCGCTGACTTGCGCCGGTACCGTGTAGTGTCTTTGGCTTGTCTCTTTGACGTCATCTTTGTCGCTGCTTGGCTTAAAATGTTGATTGATGTAATCTGAAGTTCGTTGTAGAGAATCTTGAGTTTGAGCTTCTGGGTCGAGAATATTGCTGCGTCTGCTGCATTCACTTCTCGGGTATACAGCTAGTTCTAAGGCCTCTGCTTCGGCTATGTCGGCTGCTGCTTCCTTCTCTACAGTGAGTTTCTCTAGGGCTACTTTCTTGATCCCTAACTGTGCCTTTAGCCTCACTTTCTCCTTTTTAATCTGCATTTCTTGCTCAGCAAAGGCTGCTCGGGCCTTGGCGGCTTCAGCTTTTGCACGTGTGATAGCGAGTGCATTGCTTGCGGAGGAAGATCTAGAGGAGCCGAAAACTTGTGACCTTGTCTTGAGCGAGGATGCCTGGCTATGTGACATGTTGCTTGCAGGAATGCTTGACTGTATAGAGAATGCTGTATTGCCATATGCAGGTGACTGCGCTGACAGGGTAGCAGGCCTCTGTGTAGTCACTGTCCTAAATCCCACTTGCTGGATAGCCGCTGTTTCACGGTTCTGTTCTCGCTACACGTTTGCCTCTGGCATGTATGTAGCTCAACATACAGTTTAAACCTTGAATCTTACAATAACCAGACAGTTTGTAACTTTGGATCTTTATTACAATGAACAGGTGGTGGCCATATAAGAATAGGATGTACACACGGTACACACGGTGAAACTAGGAGTAAACAGACAAATGAACATATATAAGAATTAAGTGAGCATAACAAATGTCTACTAGGTATACAAATAAACAGTCTTTAGCATACCAGCGATGCTGCCTTAGAAGGATTGGGATTTCCTCTGAACATGCAGAGCAGGCTTAGCTGGCTCCATGCAGTCTGTCCTCATGGAAAAGATGAAAGAGTTGTAATAGGAAGTGGGTTAGTTCCTAGTGATATGACAGGAAATGTCTATTAACCATAGAACACTACCCATCAATAAGGATGTGCCGAACACCCCCCAGTTCAGTTCGCACAAGGGGACACCCAGATCCTGGCCCTCCCCCCTGTGTGAAATGGTAAGGAGGTACAAAAGTACCCCTACCATTTCACAAAAAAACTGTCAAAAATGTTAAAAATGACAAGAGACAGTTTTTGACAATTCCTTTATTTCTTCTATCTTCTTTTTTCTAACTTCTTTCTTCCTTCATGCTTCAGTTTCTTCCTCCATCTTCTTCCTCTTCTGGTTCTTCTGGTTGTTCTGTTTCTTCTGGTGTTCTCGTCCAGCAACTTCCTCCTCGGTGCCTCCTTGTCTTCATCTTCTTTTCTTCATCTTCTTCTCGGGCCGCTACGCATCCATGATTGGATGGAAGGCTCCCACTGTGTGACGCTTCTCCTCTTCTGATGGTTCTTATATAATGGAGGGCGGGGCCACCCGGTGACCCCGCCCCCCTCTGACGCACGGGGACTTTCCTGTGGCATTCCCTGTGACGTCAGAGGTGGGCAGGGTTACCCGTAACGTAAGCTAATCCCTACCCATCAATAGTCTTTTGTTAAGAGTGACATCTAGTGGGCAATGTTGATATTGCAAGTCCAGAAGATTTTTTTTTTTTTTTATAGGCTGAAGGCATGACAACTCATGTTAACCATATTCTGTTAGTCTCCCAATTTAACATACATGTGCTTTTTGCTTTCCTTGCTCTTTTCCAAGTCCTGTTTTGTTGACCAATAAAATTTGTAGCAGATTTTTATGTTTTATGTGTTTTTTTTCGTTACTTTTCATGCAACAGATTTCCCAGCTGCAGCTTAACTCGGCTGATTGGCATGGCAAATCAAAAAAATGTGTGATTTGTCTAAGTTGCTTTCCTGGTGCCTTCATGGTAGCATATGCATGGATTGTGTGTATGCTGCCATGGATAGGCACCAGTAAAGGAAAATTACAGAGAGGTAGGTATTCAATTTTCCATTTTAGAGCAGTGGTTCTCAGCCTCAGTCCTCAAGTACCCCCGACAGGACATGTTTTGGGAATTTATCTTAGCTAAAATAGCTGTCCAAAATACCAAGCCATTGACTGCGATTTAAAGCACCTGTTCAAGATGAAGGAAAACCTGCAAACATGGCCTGTTGGGGGTACTTGAGGACAGAGTTGAAAAGCACTGATTTAGAGCACTGCTCTAAAATCTAGCTCAAGACAATCCTATTCTAATTGTGGGCATTTTAGGGAAACCAAGTGAGTGTTAGAACCCCTGCTTGTCTTTTTAGGTTGGGCTTTGTGTCCTTTTTTTTAAAATTGGCTTCACTTCCTGTCACATAGCCAAACAGGAAGTGAGGGTAAAACCCTGCCAATGTCTTTCCTTGGGAACACACAGGTCAATCTAACTAGTGTCCCCATTAGGCAAATTGCACCCTAGCACTTTGTTGTGTACACCCCAAATTCTTGGGGTTTATTAATTTAAAGGCAAATCCACTCTGCAATACAAGTGTACTCGCTGTAAATCTAAGGGGGAAGCACTGGTGATTTTATCATCCAATCATGTAGAAGCAGTGATGGTGTTTTTTTTTTTTTCTTGCATGTCCCCCTCGGATCTCCACCTACTGCACTTGTAATGCAAAGTGGATTAGTAAATAAAGCCCAAGATACCTAATAATTTGCACAGAGCAAAATGCTAGAGTGCAATTTACCTAATGGGGAAACTAGATTGACCTGTGTGTCCCCAAGGAAAGACATTGGTAGGGTTTTACCCTCACTTCCTGTTTGGCTATGTGACAGGAGGAAGTGAATACATTTGGGAGGTGTCTTCACCCTAATATAGATTCCTGCAGCTAAATGCGCGAATACTGTGTGCGCATAGGTATGTGTCCCTGGCGCATATCTGTTTCCCGGAAGCAGTGGCCAGCACACAGGAATGACATCACGCCCCTACAGGAAGTTGCTTGTACTCCTGCTAACTTCTTCCCACCACCATGCCCTGCTCACTGTTCTCTGAGGAAGAGATGATCCTCATTTGCAAATTAGGAGAATAATTTTTTTTTTTAACATGGGGTGGTGTTTGTGTGGGTCTCACATTCAGACATATTAGGGCCAATTTAGACAGGATCCGATTTACCTACCAGCATGTTTTTAGAGTGTGGGAGGAAACCGAAGTACCTGGAGGAAATCCACACAGGCACAGGGAGAACATGCAAACTCCAGGCAGATGGTGTTACAGGCGTGATTCAAACCAGCACCCCTTTTTGCTGATAGGTGAAAGTGCTAACCACTACACCACTCTGCTGCCCAAATATATACCTATAGATGTAGATCTGAAAAATGCTAATGCGCAAAACCACAATGATCAAATAAGCTGGAAAGGAGCTGTCTGCATATAAAAGTGTACTCACATAACTCAAAGAAACAAGAAAACAAAAAATATGTGGCTCACTGACCCTATCAAAGATAAACAAATACCTACAATAATCATAAAATTGCAATACACATATCAAAAAACGTAGTGAAAAAATATTACAAAGCAATAAAAACCATCATAAGGTGTAATGAAGTGCAATAACGCTAAAATGTAGAAATGCTACAGCACAACTAGAAATGCTAAAGCACAATATAGGGTGATAAAAACTTCTCATCAAGTGCAATAATAAATAATCAAAAATGCAATACAGTAAGGCATATAGCTGGTAAAGTGCAGAAAAATATAAAGTGACAATGTGCAAAAGAGAAAGCGTGACACACTGATGTGTGTAATGAATAACCCAAACGAACAATGGTGATCATACAATAGTATTAAAATAATCCAATAATTAGTGCAAGTCCCAAAAGGTAATACACTGTAACTCCCAATATCAGCAAGATCCGATCTTCTAGAAATGATGGCAGATAGAAGTGGAAGTGCAAAAGACAGTCTCTGTGATGAAAAGTGTCCTGGATAGAAAGAAATAGCTAGATTATTCTCCGGAGTGCGACATTTTACTGTTATATGGTAGACAGACCATGTCTTTGCTGTTGTTTTTAATTAGAGCCATATGGAATGTTAAATCAGCAGTACACTATAACAACAATAGAAATGTCTCTAGCTCACACCCACCCTTGAGGAAGGAGGTACATATACTCCGAAACACGTCGGGTGCAAGAGTACTTTCCACTGTGTACATACATTGCTGTAAAAATGTCTGTTATGCATTCCAAACAATCTTTGTTACACTATTGTTGTGTTTTTAATGTTGAAATTCAATAAATTACATCAGTGAGAATAATGTCCCATACATTGGTGATCAGTGAGAATAATGTTCCCTACTTTGGTGGTCAGTGAGAATAATATTTCTTACATTGGTGGTCAGTGAGAATAATGTTTCTTACATTGGTGGTCAGTGAGAATAATGTTTCTTACATTGGTGGTCAGTGAGAATAATGTTTCCTACATTGGTGATCAGCGAGAATAATGTTTCTTACATTGGTGATCAGTGAGAATAATGTTTCTTACATTGGAGAATAATGTCCCATACATTGGTGATCAGTGAGAATAATGTCCCATACATTGGTGATCAGTGAGAATAATGTTTCTTACATTGGTGATCAGTGAGAATAATATTTCTTACATTGGTGGTCAGTGAGAATAATGTTTCTTACATTGGTGGTCAGTGAGAATAATGTTTCTTACATTGGTGGTCAGTGAGAATAATGTTTCTTACATTGGTGGTCAGTGAGAATAATGTTTCCTACATTGGTGATCAGCGAGAATAATGTTTCTTACATTGGTGATCAGTGAGAATAATGTTTCTTACATTGGAGAATAATGTCCCATACATTGGTGATCAGTGAGAATAATGTCCCATACATTGGTGATCAGTGAGAATAATGTTTCTTACATTGGTGATCAGTGAGAATAATATTTCTTACATTGGTGGTCAGTGAGAATTAATATTTCTTACATTGGTGGTCAGTGAGAATAATGTTTCTTACATTGGTGGTCAGTGAGAATAATGTTTCATACACTGGTGGTCAGTGGGAAGAATGTTCCTTACATTGATGTAACATGCTGGAAAGAGCTTTTTATTTTTTGTATATTTTTTATTAAACTATTCAGCTAAACACAGAACTTTACACTTCCAGGGCTAAGTACACTGAACCCCAGCTAAACGAATACCTTGCTGACATATCTCTCCCCTCCATTTCTACTGAGGGGAGGGAGATGTTAGACGCTCCCATCTCGGTTGAAGAGATTGCAGTAGCCATTGCTCAAATGCCAGCCCACAAGACTCCTGGGCTGGATGGTTATCCCACTGAATGGTATTCACAATTTAGAGACTTACTGTGCCCATTTCTGCTGCGTACATATAATAAGGCCTTGGATGCTGGTATCCTTCCCCCCACCATGCGAGAGGCCTTGATCATGTTCCTGCTGAAATCCCGCAAAGATCCACTTAAATGTGAATCATACTGCCCGATATCCCTCATAAATGTGGATGTTAAGATCCTAGCAAAAGTGCTTGCAAACCGCTTAAATACTGTAGTTACGTCTCTGGTCAATAGTGACCAAGGGGGTTTTATATCTGGACGGTCCACAAGATGAATATCCGCAGACTATTCCACAACCTGCAATACCCTCATGAGTGTTCCCGTACACGTGCCATTGTGTCTTTAGACACATGTAAAGCATTTGATAGTGTGGAATGGCCATATCTCTTTCGGGTGCTGCAGGTGTATGGTTTCGGTCCTCGCATGGTGGCATGGATTAGACTACTTTATACATCCCCCCGAGCCCGAGTGCGAGTTAATTCCTCAATCACTAAATCATTCTCCATTACAAGGGGCATGAGGCAGGGATGCCCTTTGTCCCCGCTTCTGTTCGACCTGGCTATGGAACCGCTGGCGGCACGGATTCATACATCCCCTTCCATCAAAGGCCTGCCTATTGCTACCATAGAGGAGCGTATTTCGCTCTATGCAGACAACACTTTGGTGTATCTGGCAGATACCAATGCATTACTTTGGTCGCTATTGGCCGAGATCAATAGGTTTGGAGATTTCTCTGGATTCCGGGTGAACTGGGACAAATCCAGCCTGTTCCCTCTGGATTCTGCAGCAATCTCCCAGATCCACCCGGACTCCAACTTACAGGTAGTAACCTCCTTCCGATATCTTGGAGTCTTGGTACAATCGCCTTTATCCGCCTACATTACTAACAACTTAGACCCCATACTGAGTCGACTACAGGAACAAACTAGACAGTGGATGGATCTGCCCCTAGATCTTATGGGAAGAGCAAGTCTACTTAAAATGATCTATCTACCGAAACTGCTATACGTGCTGGTTAACTCCCCTTGCAAAATCCCCAAATCTATTTTTAAAAGGATAGATACGATTTGTACAACGTTCCTGTGGAGTGGGGGGACCCCCAGGGTGGCACTGGAGACGTTAAGACTGCCATCACACATGGCGGGGTTGGCGTTTCCAAACTTTTTTCTTTATTACTTAGCATCACAGCTAGTGCATGTGCATGATTGGTTATGTCCGGTCCGGGCAAATGCATGTACTACCACTGAGGGAGAGATTGCATCTTCTATGGAAACTCTACATAACATTGTTTATAGAGGTAAGGTCCCAAATCGACCGGGCACCTCTATGCTAGCCACTTCTCTCTTACTTTTTCGATATATTGTTACAAAAATCTCTAAACATTCCTGGTCCACATCCCCAAATAATCCCCTGTGGTTCAACCCTACTTTGCAGGAACTATACTCATTGCCCGACACTAAGCGATGGTACTCCAAGGGAATAAAATACTTATGTCATTTGTATGATGCCCAAGGGTTTAAAACCTTTCAACAACTGAGATTAGACTTCGACCTACCACGCTCTTATTTGTTCCACTATTACCAACTTAGGCATGCTATACGAGCTCAGTTTGGCTCCTTAAAGAATCCCATTAATTTACCCCCACTAGAGAGACTACTAAGACAACCAGACCCTAATAAGCTTATTTCTACCTACTATGCAGCCCTAACGACAGATGTTAACCCCCGATTTAGTAAAGCGCAGGAAAAATGGACATCCATGGACATTTCATTTACTAAGGAGGACTGGACTGAATTCAGAGACACATATAAAGCCACGGTCATCTCATCCAGAGATAGAGTTATACAGATTAAATTTTTTCACCACTCTCACCTTACTCCTGCCAGATTACACAAAATGGGGCTGAAGTCCTCCGCTGAGTGCTTTCGTGGTTGTGGAGGGAGTGCTGATTTCATGCACTGCTTCTGGACCTGCCCAGTGGTTCAGGACTTTTGGGTGGAAGTAGGCTCCTTCATTTCCTCTGCTCTAGGCCTCCCCAATATCATCCACCCAAAAAATGGTCTGTTGGGGATCTTTGGAGATTTACAACTATCAACACAGGCAAAAAGATTACTACGAATCCTCTACTTTTATGTTAGAAAGACCATTCTGTTGTCCTGGAAGGGTGTATCAACACCCTTGAAATCCCTATGGCTAAAATTAATCAATGATGTTATACCACTGTATAGACTTACCTTTGAACTAAGGAAACGGACAAAAACATTCCATAAAATTTGGGGTAGGTGGCTTGCTAGCCCTCTGACCCTCACCTTGTAGGATATATATAGTTGGGACATTTACAGGTCGCGCCAGGATAGGATAGCATATAATTTATGCAGATTATTAATACTGTTATATACGGACGAATTGCCTGTATAAGTAGTTGTGTGCAAATATTAGCAGATGCACCAATGTCTGTCTTTGTTTATAAGAGCTACATATTGTTGCTGTTTACCAATGACTGACCGAGCATATTAAGTGGTTGTTTGTTTGTTGTGCTTGTTTTGTACAACTGGTTTGTAAAAATCAATAAAAATATCTTAAAAAAAAAAAAAAAAACAGTTCAGCTAATTAGACATTTGTTGCACCTGTTGTTTTATATTGTGTTAATTTATGAAATCCTTAATTTTGGAAATATATCATTGTTGCACTTTCTTTAAAGGGTAAGTTTAGTCCCATTTTAGTCTTCTACAATTGTTTTAGTTTTAGTCGTATTTAGTCAACTAAATCTCCAGTACATTTTAATCGACTAAAATGTCCTACGTTTTAGTCGACTAAAATCTCCAGTACATTTCAGTAATTGCAATTTAGTTTTAGTCATAGTCTTGACTAAAATGGCATTTTAGTTTTAATCTCATTTTAGTCTTAGGACTAAAATGGCATTTTAGTTTTAGTCTCATTTGAGTCTTTTGACTAAAATGGCTTTTAGTTTTAGTTGTATTTTAGTCATCTCAATTGTTTTAGGTTTAGTCGTATTTTAGTCGACTAAAATAGTATTCATTTAGTCAACTAAAATGTTTTAGTCATTTTAGTCGACTAAAATGTTTTAGTTGTTTTAGTCAACTAAATTAACACTGCTTAGAAATCCCCTCAGCTGAATGTCTAAAACATCCCTCGTCAGGGGGACGTTTTGGAGCATTCTAATTGGTCAGCGCCGTCACATGGGCATCACCGACCAATCAGCAGCCGCATAGCCCGTCCTGTCAGCTATGCAGAAGACGTGAGGATGAGGAGAGGTTTTCTAAGCCTGGGCTCTTGACACGGATATACCCGGGCTTAGAATCGGAGATTGTGGTGGTCCAGGTCAGCGGGACGGGACGGGGGGACGGGGGGGCGAGGAGGGGGACCTGTGTAAGTTCACCTTACAGATTTTTTTGTAAAGGTGAACTTACACTTTAATGTAAGTTTATTTTTCTTTATATTCTATAATAAACATTTATTTTGAACATAGGGGGTGATTTACTAAGACCAATGCGCTGCACCGGTTCACACCTTAATTGATGCGCCGGAAACATCATTGATTGAACGTGCGAACCAGCACACGCAGATGATAATAAATATGTAAACTGCAACTGACGCTAGGGTAACTGCAGTTTTTTCATTGATAATAGCGCACGCCCAATACAATTGATTAATTTCATCTGATTGGATGGGTCTTGTTAGGCAATTAGTAGGTGTTCTCAGTGAATGAACCCTTTTGATGCTAATCTCATTCCTATCACTTCTAATATATCTTTGAAATGTGTTTTTTTCTATTTGTACCCAAATCTTTCAATAAAATTACAAAGAACAGAGAAGTGTTTCTAAACCCAATAAATTTATATTTTCCGATATCTTTAAAGTTGACCATACACTGCAATCAGTTAGATCTTAAAAAAATTAGATTTAGTGCAAGAGCCTGTTTGATTTTCTATATTTTCAATTAATTGTTCAAGTGCGTCTTCCTATTACCTATTTTGCCAAAATGTCAAGTTGTACAGAGATTGGCCAATCAGATTGCATAGTGCATGACCATCTTAAGTGCCAAATTTTGAATGTAGATGTGCCATGACCCACTTGTATTTTCCTATTGATATTTCTTGGGCATTATACAAGGCACATGAGAAACCACCATTTTTCAAGACATGCTAGAATGATCAGGAATCTTCAAACTACAGCTCTCCAGCTGTTGCAGAACTACACATCCCATGAGGCATTGTAAAACTCTGACATTCACAGACATGACTAGGCATGATTGGAATTGTAGTTCCTGAACAACTGGAGGGCGGTAGATTGAAGACCCCTGTGGTAGGCTATTATTATGCCTTCAGAATTGGGAGTGTGGCATCTACTCAACTTCTCTCTGCTGGTGGACACCAAAACCTACTTCTATAGACATATATTTGAGCAGCACAGTGGTGTAGTGGTTAGCACTTTCGCCTACCAGCAAAATGGGTCGCTGGTTCGAATTCCGCCTGTGACACCATCTGCCTGGAGTTTGCATGTTCTCCCTGTGCCTGCGTGGGTTTCCTCCAACACTCTAAAAACATGCTGGTAGGTAAATTGGCCCTGATATGTCTGTGTGTTAGGGACCCACACAAACACCACCCCATGTTAAAAAAAAAAAAAAATATTTTCTTAATTTGCAAATAAGGATCATCTCTTCCTCAGAGAACAGTGAGCGGGGCATGGTGGTGGGAAGAAATTAGCAGCAGTACAAGCAACTTCCTGTAGGGGCGTGATGTCATTCCTGTGTGCTCTCCGCCACTTCCGGGAAAAAGATAAGTGCCACGGACACATACCTATGCACACACGGCACTCGCGCATCTAGATGCATTTGGTGCATTTAGCTGCAGGAATCCATATTTGGATGTAAATTAATAGTAAAGCAGATTTCCAGGACAGGATTAACAAAGTTTATAGTGAAAGACAACTGGTGTTTTCTATTAAACAAGGTCTAAATGGGCCATTGACATGCATCACAGTTGAACTTAGGAATGTGATTTTGCAAAGATCAAGTAAATGAAATCCTTTCTTATTTTTGCTTAGGGATAGAGTGCAGAGGGATTAGAAGACTTGTCAGTTTTTGGGGATGTCTGCACCCCTGATAGGGTGAAGACACCTCCCAAATTTTGCCAGTTTCTACTTCAAATTTATTAACTTCCTGTCACATAGCCAAACAGGAAGTGAGAGTAAAACACTACCAATGTCTTTCCTTGGGGACACACAGGTCAATCTAAATAGTTTCCCCATTAGGTAAATTGCACTGTAACATTTTGCTCTATACACCCCAAATTATTAGGCATCTTGGACTTTGGGCTTTATTTACTAAAGGCAAATCCACTTTGTACTACAAGTGCAGTTGCTGGAGATCCGAGGGGGACATGCAAGGAAAATAAAAAACACCATCTTTGCTTCTACATGATTGGATGTTAAAATCACCAGTGCTTCCCCTCAGATTTTCAGCGACTACACTTGTATTGTAGAGTGGATTTGCCTTTAATAAACCCAAAAACACCTAAGAATTTGGGGTGTACACAACAAAGTAATAGAGTGCAATTTGCCTAATGGGGACACTCGTTAGACTGACCAGTGTGTCCCCAAGGAAAGACATTGGTAGGGTTTTACCCTCACTTCCTGTTTGGCTATGTGACAGGAAGTGAAGCCAATTTAAAAAAAAGGGACACAAAGCCCAACCTAAAAAAGACAAGCAGGGGTTCTAACACTTACTTGGTTTCCCTCAAATGCCCTTCCCTTGGTTTCCCTCAAATGCCCACAATTAGAATAGGATTGTCTTGAGCTAGATTTTAGCCCAGTGCTCTAAATCAGTGCTTTTTAACCATCTCCTCACATACCCCCAACAGGCCATGTTTGCAGGTTTTCCTTCATCTTGCACAAGTGCTTTAAATCAGAGTCAATGGCTTGGTATTTTGGACAACTATTTTAGCCAAGATAAATTCCCAAAACATGTCCTGTCGGGGTACTTGAGGACTGAGGCTGAGAACCGCTGCGCTAAAATGGAAAATTGAATACTTACCTCTCTGTGATTTTCCATCCCTGGTTTCCTTCCCACAATCCATGCATATGCTACCATGAAGGCACCAAGAAAGTAGTTTTTAGACAAATCACACCTTTTTTTGATTTGCCATGCCAATCAGCAAAGTTAAGCTGCAGCTGGGAAATCTGTTGCATGAAAAGTAACAAAAAAACACATAAAACATACAAATTTTCTACAAATTTTATTGGTCAACAAAACAGGACCTGGAAAAGGAAAGAAAAAAAACCACATGTATTTTAATTGGGACACTAACAGAAGATGGTTAACATGAGTTAAGGATTTAAACATTAGTCACAACATCTTGTGAAAGATTTTGCAAAATAATGCAGCACAGACAATTAAATCAAAGTGAACAACCTACAAATGACACACACTGACAACATCAAAAATATTTCAGGGGAAAATATCCCCCACCTAAAAAAATACAATAAACCAAAGTAAAAAAAAAAAAAAAAACTTGCTCGAAAACACATCTGTTTTGCAAAGACATAAACAAAATACAAAGAGAAAATACACGTGTTACAAACTCGATAAGGACACCCAAATGTACTCTCTTGCCGGACCCACACACACAATCTTGCCTCTTTTCAGGGCAAGGTAAAGAATGCTATCTGCAAGCCAGAGGCGTAACTACAACTTTCAGGGCCCCGGTGCAAGAAACCATGAAGGGCCCCCCTGACCTCTGGTCCTGGGCCTGGATCCCTTTACTCTCATTGTGGGGCCCTTTATTAGGGTCTCACAGCGGCCTCCTTTCTGCCATGATTGTGGTAGAACACAAGTCCCAAGTGCAACCTTTGTGACCCTGGTAGTTCTGCCACTGTGTTCCACCTGCATTTAGGTACTGCCATAAATGTGATATATTTTACCGGCATGTAAGACCTGCACTCCCAGCATCTGAAAGGCTTTTAAACAGGATGTGATTGACAGGCTCAGTGAGCGGACACTGAGCAGATCACCCATGACTAGGGATGAGTTTCGTGTTCGAATCGAACGCATGTTTGACTCGAACATTGCCTGTTCGGTCGTTCGCCGAATTCTGAACGATATGGGCCGTTCGCGCCAAATTCGAGTGGAGCGTCACGGCCCATAATTCACTGCGGCATCGCAGTGCATTGCTGGCTGATGATTGGCCAAGCATGCACTATGACCCGCATGCTTGGCCAATCACAGCGCCATCTGTACAGAGAGCCATAATTGGCCAAAGCCATGGTGGCTTTGGCCAATTATGGCTCAGGGGGTTTAGTACACGCCCCACACTATATAAAGTGGCCTACACGGCGGCCTTGTGTAGTGTGTTCCGGCATTGAGAGAGAGATAGATAGACAGAGAGACAGTGTCATTTTATTTTAAGTTAGATAGAGTAGGCAGGCGAGTCAGTTAGCTGCACTTACAGTATATTGTGTATATATATATATATATATATATATATATATATATATACACTGTATTCAGTTTAGCTAGATCTGTTCCTGTTATTCTCTTCCTATTACTGACAGGCAGGCAGGTGTTTTTACAGTATTTACAGCTACCTGAAGAAAATTGCTGGTGTTCTTCTGATCCTATTAGTCCTTTTAGCTACAGTATTTACAGTTAGTGTAGTGCGTCTTCTGCACAGTGTGCACCTAAAGCTACCTGAAGAAAATTAGTGTTCTTATGATCCTATTAGTACAGTACCGCAGGCAGCTACAGTATTTACAAGCTAGTGTAGTGTGTCCTCTGCACGGTGTGCACCTAAAGCCACCTGAAGAAAATTAGTGGTGTTCTTCTGATCCTTTTATTACAGCACCACAGGCAGCTGTAGTATTTACAAGTTAGTGTAGTGCGTCCTCTGCACAGTGTGCACCTAAAGCTACCTGAAGAAAATTAGTTGTGTTCTTCTGATCCTATTAGTACAGTACCACAGGCAGCTGCAGTATTTACAAGTTAGTGTAGTGCGTCCTCTGCACAGTGTGCACCTAAAGCTACTTGAAGAAAATTTGTGGTGTTCTTCTGATCCTATTAGTACAGTACCGCAGGCAGCTGCAGTATTTACAAGTTAGTTTAGTGCGTCCTCTGCACAGTGTGCACCTAAAGCTACCTAAACAAAATTAGTGGTGTTCTTCTGATCCTATTAGTACAGTACCACAGGCAGCTGCAGTATTTACAAGTTAGTGTAGTGCGTCCTCTGCACAATGTGCACCTAAAGCTACCTGAAGAAAATTAGTGGTGCTCTTCTGATCCTATTAGTACAGTACCACAGGCAGCTGTAGTATTTACAAGTTAGTGTAGTGCGTCTGTCAGGAAGGGCATACCAGCACCCAAGATGGCTGCCGAAGAAGACGACCTGTTACCTCTGCCTGTCAGGAAGGGCATGCCAGCACCCAAGATGGCTGCCGGAGAAGATGACCTGTTACCTCTGCCCCTGTCAGAATTCCATTGGTGCACACATACCCTGTGACAGCTTTTGACACCCAAACAGGCTACTTAAACTCAGTCAGTTTCCAGACTGTGTATCCTGCAATTACCTACCTGACTTCCGTTCCTGTTGTGACCCGGCTTGCTTCCTGACGTTCCTGTTTCCTGCCTGCATCCAACCCCAGCTTGTCCTCTACTCTGCATCTGCCTGCTCCTTCTGCCACTTCGCTGCCAGTCTGCTGACGACCCGGCCTGTAATCTGATTCCGCTTCCGCTTTAGCCTCTGTTCCTGACTTGCCCGTTTGTGTATGACCTGGCCTGCCTGTACCGGCCTTCTCTTCAGCCTCGAGGGTGCCACCATCCCTTCTGCTGCACCTGCACTTCTGCCTGTGGGGACTGGTTGTCTACTCACTCCAGCTACCTGCCTACCACTGCTCTGGGATTCCTACAGACACCTCTACAGCCCGGCCGAGTGCTCCGATCCAGCTCTAGGTTCAGTGATCCCGCCAGGCACTCGTGCGACTCTGCATCTCGGTGCTTCCTGTCAGCTCTATCAGGGGCTCCAAGTCGGAGTTGTAAGAGAGGCCGTCCTCTGCATATCAGGCTCCATCACCAGGTACGTAACAGCGTCCTCTGCACAGTGTGCACCTAAAGCTACCTGAAGAAAATTAGTGGTGTTCTTCTGCTCCTATTAATACCACAGGCAGGCAGCTACAGTATTTACAGTTAGTGCACTGTGTCCTCTGCACAGTCTACACCTAAAGCTACCTGAAGAAAATTAGTGGTGTTCTTCTGATCCTATTAATACCACAGACAGGCAGCTACAGTATTTACAGTTAGTGTAGTGCGTCCTCTGCACAGTGTGCACCTAAAGCTACCTGAAGACAATTGCTGGTGTTCTCATACTAATAATACTACAGGCAGGCAGTTGATTCTGCTAGCTGCAGTATCCGTATATATATACATCCAAGCTTTATGCAAGTACATCTCACTGCAGGCCATTAGTATGTCTGGAAGGCCAACAAGGAGAGGCAGTCACAAGCCAATAAAAGAGGGCAAGCAGGCTCTGTGTCTAGAGGCAACAGTGCTGGTCGTGGAGACGGTGCATCCTCATAAGCACGTGGCCATGGGACACGCTTGTCCTTTCTTTCGGCAGCTGGCCGCGTTGAGCCGCAACATGCGGAAGACTTGGTAGAGTGGATGACCAAGCTGTCCTCATTCTCCTCATTCTCTCTCACCCAGGCTCAGGATACTTTGTCTGGCAAAGCAGCTGCCAACGCGGCCTCTTCCCTCGGCTCAATGGCATCAGTCACTCCTTCCCTAGCCCCACCATGTCCTCCTGAGGAGTCCCCTGAACTGTTTGACCACAGTGTTGGGTACATGCTCCAGGAGGATGCCCAGCGTTTTGAAGGCTCCGATGATGGTACCCAGCTAGAGGAAGGCAGTAACGTGAGCCCAGAGAGAGGGGGTGCCCAAGAAGGACAGCAATCTGGCAGTCATGTTCCCCCAGCTGCAGCATACTGCCTGCTTTGCTCCAGTGATGAGGAGGGAGGGGATGATGAGGTCACTGACTCCATGTGGGTGCCTGATAGGAGAGAGGAGGAGGAGGAGGAGGCACATCACCAACGAGGCAGGGTGCCCTCCAGGGGCCAGCTTAAGGGCAGCACACCGACTGCATCACACCGCAGAGCTCTGCATGTGCAGGGCGTTGCTGTCTCTGCGCGTTATTCCAAAAGTTCTTTGGTGGGGGCCTTTTTTGAGACGAGTGCATCAGATCCCACCGCTGCTATTTGCAACATATGTCTCAAGCATATCTCTCGTGGCCAAAACATCTCCCGCTTGGGCACCACATGCTTGACCAGACATATGTTGACCTGCCATGCAGTTCGTTGACAAGCGTACCTAAAAGACCCACACCAAAGAACAAAGAGGACCTCTCCTTGCTCCTCATCAGCTGGGATCTCCAACCCCACTATACCTTCAGTCCTCTCTGAGACCTGCGCTGAGAGGAATGAAGGTGCAGAATTAGGTGTGTCACAGCCAAGTACTTGGGGGCAATCTGCTATCGGTACACCGACGTCACATTGTACCAGGCAAATTTCCCTGCCCCAGCTGCTGCACCGCCGAAAGAAGTTCACTCCCAGCCATCCACATGCCTAGCGGTTGAATGCTAGCTTGGCTAAATTGCTAGCACTTCAACTGCTGCCTTTTCAGTTGGTAGACTCTGCCCCCTTCCGTGAGTTTGTGGAATGTGCGGTTCCTCAGTGGCATGTTCCCAAACGCCACTTGTTCTCATGGAAAGCGATTCCGGCTCTCTACCGGCATGTGGAAGGCAATGTCTTCGCCTCGCTGGACAGGGCGGTCAATGGTAAGGTGCATATTACCGCTGACTTATGGTCCAGCAGACATGGACAGGGACGTTACCTATCTTTCACCGTGCACTGGGTGACTCTTCTGGCAGCTGGGAAGGATGCAGGACAGGGTGCAATAGTGTTGGAGGTTGTTCTGCCACCACGCCTCCAAAATACTACTAGTGGTGATTCTGCCACACCTCTCTCCTCCACCCCCTCCTCTTCTTCCTCCATGGCCTCTTCCTGTGCTGATTTGAATTCAGAATCAGCGGTGCTCTGTAGGCGTTCAAGGGGCTACGCGAGCACGCAGGCCAAAAGATGCCATGCGGTGCTTGAGCTGGTGTGCTTGGGGGAAAGGAGCCACACTGGAGCAGAGATTCTGTCAGCTCTGCAGGGGCAGGTTCAGAGGTGGTTGATGCCACCCCAGCTTAAGGCAGGTATGGTGGTTTGCGACAATGGCACCAACCTCCTCTCCACCCTCCGACAGGGACAACTGACCCATGTGCCCTGTTTGGCTCACGTCCTTAACTTGGTGGTGCAACTGTTCTTGGGCAGGTACCCGGGCTTACAGGATGTCCTGAGGCAGGCCAGGAAAGTCTGTGTGCATTTCCACAGGTCATATAATGCCAGTGCTCGGCTCGCTGACTTTCAAAAGGAATTTAACCTTCCCAAGAACCGCCTAATCTGTGACATGCCCACCAGGTGGAACTCAACGTTGGCCATGCTGCAGCGGCTGCACACACAGCAGAGGGCCATCAATGAGTACCTGTGCGACTATGGCACCAGGACAGGGTCAGGGGAGCTTGTTTTTTTTCCCCCATGCCAGTGGGCCATGATCAGGGTTGCATGCACTGTCCTGTCACCATTTGAGGAGGCCACGAGGATGGTGAGCAGTGACAGTGCATTCATCAGTGACACTGTCCCCTTGTCCTGTTGGAGCACACGCTGCTTGGAGTAATGGACAGGGCACTTGAGGCAGAACAGAGGCAGGAAGAGGAGGACTTCCTTAGCTCTCAAGGCCCCCTTTATCCAGACAGTGTTCCTGCGTGCCCGAAGATCACACAGGAAGAGGAGGAGGAGGAGGAGGTAGAGAAGGATTGTGTTAGCATGGAGGTGGAGCCTGGCACTCAGCATCAGCAGCAGTCTTTAAGGGATCATTTACAGTCCCAAGAAACCCATGGACTTGTACGTGGCTGGGAGGAGGTGGCTGCGGATCATGTCGTCCTTAGTGACCCAGAGGACTCCGGACCGAATGCCTCAGCAAACCTACGCTGCATGGCCTCCCTGATCCTGCAAAGCCTGAGGAAGGATCCTCGTATTCGTGGTATCAAGGAGAGGGATCCATACTGGCTGGCAACCCTCCTTGATCCACGTTACAAGGGTAAGGTTGCGGACCTTATCTTGCCGTCGCAGAGGGAGCAGAGGATGAAACATCTTCGGGAGGCCTTGCAGAAAGGTCTGTGCAACGTGTTCCCAGAGACTGGGAGGTTACAAACTCCTGTTCCTGGACAACGTGTTGCTGAGGCTTTGGTCAGTCAAAGAAGGAGCGGTGGAGAAGGTGGCCGTCTGACCGATGCGTTCAGACAATTTTTTAGTCCGCAGCCGCAAGGTATGATCGGTTCCAGCAACCATCGCCAGCGTCTGTTTTACATGGTGCAGGAATACCTAGGGGAAAGGTCTGACTTGGACACCTTTACTACCGAAAACCGTCTGGGTTACTGGGTCTTGAGGATGGATCACTGGCCAGAGCTTGCACAGTATGCAATTGAGCTACTTGCCTGTCCTGCATCCAGCGTTCTTTCGGAACGCACATTCAGTGCCGATCACAGGGTGCACCTGTCCACCGACTCGGTCGATCGACTGACCTTCATAAAAATGAATCAGTCTTGGATCACCACCAGCTACCAAGCACCTGATGCTGATGTAACCGAATAATTTTTTTTGAAATGTCAGATCCCTTCAAGACTGCCTATGCTGATGCTGAGTGACTATCCTGTTATGCTGAGTGGCTATCCTCTTCCTCCTCAATGATCATGCTGATAGCTTGTAAGAATATTTTTGGTTCTGGGCGCCGCCACCAGTGGCTAAGGCCCAATTTTTCAGCCCCTGTTTTACAGGGGCGTGTAATTACAATTTTTGATGCAATATTTTGCAAGGAGGGTTCGTTGCTGCACTCAACTAGAGTATATGTGAGGGGTTGCAGTGTTGTGGCACCAGCACCAGTGCCTAAGGCCCAATTTTTCAGCCCCTGTTTAACAGGGGCATGTAATTAGAATTTTTGATGCAATATTTTACAGGAGGGCTCATTCCTGTGCTCCAACTAAAGTATCTGTGAGGGGTTGCAGTGTTGTGGCACCAGTGCCCAAGGCCCAATTTTTCTGGCCCTGTTCAACAGAGACATGTAATTACAATTCTTGATGTAATATCTCACAGCAGGGCCTGTTTGTGCGCCCACCAAGAGTAACTGTGAGGACTTACAGTGTTGTGGCACCAGAGGCGGCTCTCTAATTAGGCAAATTAGGCGGTCACCTTAGGTCTCGCCCCCAGAGGGGCCTCGCAGCTGCCTAATTTGCCCATACCGCAGCCTCGATGATTCGCCGGGACCGTGCTGCAATTTGATTCATTCTCGACTCGGAGTCCCAGTGAATTAGAGTACCGCAATGCCCGCGGCTTGTGCAGGGTGTCTTCGTTCCTGCACGCCATGAGCTCCACTCCACTGTGCATTGCAGCTGGCCCAGCATCTCTCCCCAGCTGCCTGACACACACACAGTACAGTGAGTGCACTGCGGAGCAGAGGGAACTGAACCCGCCCCTCCTCCTCCTGTGCTGTAATGTTTTCCTGTGCACAGAGGTCAGAGGAGGAGGGAAGGAGGCACACCACCTGTACCGAGAGGCGAGCACGCTGGTCTGAGGTCTGTGTAATCTAAAAGTCAGTCTTACAGAGGAGGGGAGGGGGGCATGAAGAAGTGGGTGAGGGAGGGGGGACAAGCAAAGAGTTCACTTGGAGTGATTTGGGGAAGAGGATATCCATCCATCCCCCCGATCCAATCCCAGCTCCATCCATCCCCCCATACCAACCCAGCTCCATCCACCCCATCTCATCCCATCTCCATCCACCCCCCAATCCCATGCCGGCTCCATCCACTTCACCCCAATCTCATCCCAGCTCTATTCATCCCCCCGATTCAATCCCAGCTACATCCATTTCCCCATACCAGCCCAGCTCCATCCACCCCGCATCCCACCCCGGCTCTATCCACCCCACCCCAATCCCGCCTCCATCCATTTCCCCGATCCCAACCCAGCTCCATCCACCCCACCCCCATCCTGGCTCCATCCATCCCCGATCCAATCCCAGCTCCATCCACCCCCCATACCATCACAGCTCCATCCACCACCCATCCAACCCCGAATCCATCCAACCCACCCCAAACCCATCCTGGCTCCATCCATTCCCCTCGATTCCACCCTGGCTCCATCCACTCCACCCCAATCCCATCCCGACTCCAGCCACCCCCCCGATACAATCCCAGCTCCATCCATTCCCCCATACCATCCTGGCTCCATCTACCCCACCCCAATCCCATCCCGGCTCCATCTATTCCCCCCGATCCCATCCCAGCTTCATCCATTCCCCCAATCCCATCCCGGCTCCATCCATCACCCTGATCCCATCCCGGCTCCCTCCATCCCCCCGATTCCATCCCGGCTCCCTCCATCCCCCTGATTCCATCCCCCCGATCCCATCCCAGCTGCCTCCATTCCCCCGATCCCATCCCAGCTCCATCTACCACCCTGATCCCATCCCAGCTCTATCAATCCCCCGATTCTATTCTGGCTCCATCTATTCCCCCGATCCTATTCCAGCTCTATGCCCCTTCCCCCTCAATCTCATCCCTGCTCCATCTATTGTGGAGGGTTAAGGGGGGAAAGCCACACCAACGCTAAGTTCCGGGGGTGACACCACGTTCTGCCGCACCAGGTGACATTTGTGGGCACTGATTGGCACAGATGGGGCACATGTGGATGGCCATGGGGTACATACCTGGCCATCCACTGGTTGCCCCTTCCCTAGTGGCGATCCCTGGTGGTCCAGTGTGGTGATCTGAGGGGGGCTGTTCTGATAAACAATCAGCGCAGACCCCCCCTGTCAGGAGAGCCGCCGATTGGCTCTCCTCTACTCGCGTCTGTCAGACGCGAGTGAGGAAAAGCCGATCAACGGCTCTTCCTATTGACATCGTCATCCGCCGGAGGCTCTTTACCAAGATCGGTGTAGCGGTGTGTCAAGCTGACACACTGCTCCACCGATCGCCGCGATGCGCGCCCCCGCGGGCGCTGCGGCATGTTATCCTGCTGGACATCATATGACGCCCAGTCAGGATAACGGAACCACCGCCCGGCCGTCATCTGCTATGGGCCGGACGGGAAGTGGTTAAAAATGTACCTGTTCAAAATTACAAACAGATTCTACTTTTGACTTTTATTCCCTTAAAAATGTCATTTTGTGCAGGGACAGTTCTAAGCACGGGAAACAAGCGCCACTTTACAGGCATACTATAGACACCCCCCAGGTATGATATTTAAAGGAATATTTCACTTTTTTTTTTCACTTTAAGCATCATTAAAATCACTGCTCCCGAAAAAACGGACGTTTTTAAAACTTTTTTTTGCATTGATACATGTCCCCTGGGGCAGGAACCGGGTCCCCAAACCCTTTTTAGGACAATACCATGCAAATTAGCCTTTAAAATTAGCACTTTTGATTTTGACCGTTCGAGTCCCATAGACTTCAATGGGGTTCTAACGTTTGTGCGAATTTTCGGTCCGTTTGCAGGTTCTTGTGCGAACCGAACCGGGGGGTGTTTGGCTCATTCCTACTCATGACAGGAGAACCAACATTGGGGACACTGATGGAGGTTGGAATGTCAGACTGGCAGCGGTGGGGAGTGGTGGGGGGCCCAAGTCAGGAGGCGGATATCAGTACCAGAAGAGCCGGTGCAAGAATGTTTGCCCATACAGGTGAAGGTGCATTTCCATTTTTGATACTCTTCCACTCCACCGTTCACCTGCCATCCCTCTCCCCTCCACAATGCAACCCCCACCCCTACTGCCCACAGCCATGCTGGGACCTCCTTCACGTTATGCCTGTGTTTGTGATGGGGTGCAACATGAAGGACGTTTTTTCAAATCCCCCCAGGACAAATCCATCCCCACCCAATCCCCCTCTCAGCAAAAATTCTCTCCCCACCTCTAGCACAGATCCTCTCCTCCAGGTCCTCCCTTCCAGCAGAACCTCCCCCCTCATCCTCGGTCAAATCCGCTCACCCCCCCCCCCATCCCCCCCAGCACGAATCCTCTTTCTCCTATGCCAGCATAAGTACTCTTCCCAGTTCTGTCACAGATCCTACTACCCAAATCCCCCTTCTCAGTACAACCCGCCCCAAAACACAAATTATTTCCACTTCTAATACAAATCCATACTTCCCAACTGTCCTGGTTTTGGTGGGACCTTCCTGAGATACAAATTAAATCCTGTGTATCCGGATTAAGGGTCTGTTTATACCAGAATGCTGTGAGGGAAAACTGCGTTTTGTGTGCATTTCCCACACTGCATTCAAAATGCACTGCCATAGCGATCTGTAATGGGCGTCAACTTAACCTCTTCACGCTGTGCCTCCTGGCAGTCATGAAAACTCCTGATCGCTTGCAGCGATCGGGAGCATTCAGTTAGACGCAGGTGACTGTGAAGGGGGCGCTCAAGGCGTGTACATTGCTACTGATCATAATTCATGCAAATCTGCGGTCTGGCCTCTCTGTGCCAAGGCCCAGGCGCCGAGAGGCCGCATATTTGTGTGTGGCAAGGGGTTAATGACTACCCAAATACAGGTCGCAAATGCAGTATTTGCCAGCACCAGAATGTTTGATCAACAGTATCATGCGATCCAGTTGCTGTGCGTTTTGTAAAGCAGCGCATGCACATACTCAGTGCAGACAGACACAGTTTCAGCCCATTAAAATGAAAGGGCTGAAATCGCACAGCACCTGGAAGGCATGTGAATTGCAAGGGAACGCACAGCTCATTCCTATGTGATTTGTGGTGTGAACCGGCCCTAAGAATTGGGGCCTAGTGCCCAAAAAAAGTTCAGGCACTTGGCTCCACTAACTTGCCTGACAGTGGGGGCACTAGCATAGGTACCTGGAGCAATTGTCCTGAATCTCTAGCAAGGTGCCCAGGATCCCAGACACCATGATTGTCCCCTCAATAGCAGCCAGTTTAATTTAAAGAAGGGGGGAAAGGGGCAAGTTGTCAAATAAGAATACTTGCAGTGATTTGGGGGATAAGAGGATGCTTTATGTGCTAGGGGGCACTTTGGGAGGGAAGAGAAATTGTGCTGGAAGGGGGGTTAATTAAAAAATCTGACCCCCCCCCACACCATCACACGTTTTCTTCCCACCCCAAAGTGCCCCCTAGCACATAAAGCATCCTCTTATCCCCCCAAATCACTGCAAGTATTCTTCTTTGATAACTTGCTCCTTCTCTGAGTCCCCTTCTAGTGCCAAGCATAAAGATTCAGAACAAACCCCAGATCAGCATGTCCCATCCTCTTGATGCTGAGTGCTGTGTCCATTCTGCTCCTTCTCCTGTCTCTGACATCTAAGCCGAGGAAAAGAGGGAGGGGACTTCAGTCCGTGTGTTAGTGTGAGGTGGGCAAGAGGGGGGAGGAAGGGGGGGAGATTCCGTCACAGCATGTGGGAACAGAAACACCCTGCACAAGCTGCGAGTCAGTCACTGGAGCCAAGTGTCGGAGGTGAGAGAACCAGCAGCCGCTACACCACGTGCCGGACCGGAAGTCTTTCGTGTGGTCTTGGGGCCCCGTTACAGTGGCAGGATTTGCCAGGGCCCAGTCGCAGGTGCGACTGTTGCGACCCTGGTTGTTCCGCCACTGCCCTGCCTTCCTTCTGCCCGTGTACATAGGCCTCATATGCCTAAACAAGGTTTTGTCTGTATCAAATTGTTCTTTATATTTTGTCATCAGATATTATTTGCTGCTATTGTTGCTTTTTACCATCAGTGACGCTTCACCTGAGGTATTTCTATAAAGTACAAGTTTATGTTGTTCACCTTTTAAATGTCTTAATTCCATCAGTAAACCAAGCTTAACTGTTTCACTAGATCTGTGTGTCTCTGATTACCTGCGCTATTGGCAATAATGACAACCCAGGGTGTCACAAGACTTGCAGGGTCGGGGCAACCAGTGGGGTACAGATTTTACCAGCGGCCCTCACGAGGATAGCGCTACACATGATTGGAGCTTTGTGTGATTTTGTAAGACAGATCCCTTATGCCGGGTATACACAGGCTGAATATCGACCGAAATGAGCAGGTACAGTAGATACCAGACAACTTTCGGCCCGGGTGTAAAGCTGCCTGTCCGACAGAAGCCAATCTCATGACAGGCTTCTGTCAAATGAGCATGCTGAAAAACCAGCATCTGATCAGCTCTGGTAGCCAATGGCTGCGAGCACTAACCGGTGTGTTCTGGAAGGGGAGATTGATGCACTAACATTGCTTGTGTTAGTACAGTGATCTGGGTTGAATGAAAAAAAGACTTATGCCACGTACACACTATCGCACATTCCGACAACAAAATCCATGTTTTTTTTCCGACGGATGTTGGCTCAAACTTGTCTTGCATACACACGGTCACACAAAGTTGGTCGGAAATAGAACGCGGTGGCGTACAATAAGTACAACGAGCAGAGAAAAATAAAGTTCAATAGCCAGTGCGGCTTTTCTACTTGATTCCGAGCATGCGTGGAACTTTGTGCGTCGGAATTGTGTACACACGATCAACATTTCCGTCAACGGATTTTGTTGTCGGAAAATTTGAGATCCAGATCTCAAATTTTGTATGACGGAAATTCCCATGGAAAATGTCCGATGGAGCCTACACACGGTCGGAATTTCCGACAAAAAGCTCCCATTGAACATTTTCCATCGGAAAAATCGACCGTGTGTACAAGGCATTATAGTGTGCACCAGGCTTTGTAGCTTACTTCAAGAAGAAAATTGATTCCATCAGTTTAGCAATCGGTAGCTGCTCTAGAGATTTTAATAGCATAAAACCCCTTGCAGACGAGGCAGACTCCGCCAAGCAGATCCGCCTGCTCAGCGAGGGATCTGTCCACTGTTCCCTGCTAAGAAGGCAGATGACAGGTCCGTGTCCACCAGATCCAGGCCTGTGATGCCGATCTCAGATGCTCTGCTTGCTGTACACCTGTGTAAGCGCAAAAAACGCAGAGGTGATCAAATACCACCAAAAAGAAAGCTCTGTTTGTGGGGAAAAAAGGACGTTGATTCTGTTTGGGAGCCACGTCGCACAACCGCTCAATTGTCAGTTAAATCGACGCAGTGCCGAATCGCAAAAAGTGCTCTGGTCTTTGGCCAGCCAGATGGTCCAGGGCTGAAGTGGCTAATATAGAGTTCTCTGATAGGAGCTGGAGTGGAGCCATGCTTAGAAGAGAGATTATAAAAGCAGTCAGGTGATCGTGGCTGGTCTCTAGAGATGAACACATGGTGTAAGTGACGAACAGGTGCAGGAACACGAGGCACCGGAAGTGACGTGGGCGAGCTCGCAGCTCATTTGTTATATGCCTGTTTGATACTTCTTATTACGGATGAGCTCTGGTCTTTTTGATCCCTTCTGGCGATACTGAAGCTTCAACTTCCATCTGTCCATACGGTTTTTTGGGAGACCTTAATTCCCTGGGCCTGGTGAGACCAACATATTGGTCTTCCTATCCGGTAAGGAGCCAACTTATTCACCTTGGGTGTTTCATTTCTCACTGGATAAGGGATCTTCTCTCATCACGGAAACTTGTTCCCATTGATTGATTTTTCTTTTTTTGGGACCAATCTCTGAACATTTATATTTTTGAACAATTTTTTCACCATTATCACCTATGATATTGCACTTGTGAATAACAATTCTATTTCTGACATTTGTTTTAAAGTGGCGCTCACATGCGCATATTAATCTTGGTATACCCTTTTTTCAATAAGTTATTTTTACAGCACGGGTTATTTTCACATTTGTCTGTGGGGTATATTTTCACAGCACTGTTATTTATATCCATTTGTGGAGTATATTGATATACTCACTGGTATAGTAAATGCAACTAGAAAATGCATTTCCTGGGGAAAATGCGTGGGAATGCTGAATAGCTAAATTGCTAAAACGGCCGCCATCAAAACTGCCCCATCAGAATTGCCCCATAAAAATTGTCCCCATTAAAACTGCCCCATCATATTGCCACCATCAAAACTGCCCCATCAGAATTGCTCCATCAAAATTGTCCCATCATATTGCCACCATCAGAATTGCCCCATCAAAACTGCCCCATCATATTGCCACCATCAAAACTGCCCCATCAGAATTGCCCCATCATATTACCACCATCAAAACTGCCCCATCATATTGCCACCATCAAAACTGCCCCCAGCATATTGCCATCAAAACTGCCCCATTAGAATTGCCCCATCAAAATTGTCCCCATCAAAACTGCCCCATCAGAATTGCCCCATCAAAACTAAAAGTAATTTTTTTTTCAAAAGTAATTTTTTTTTTCAAAAATATTTTTTTTTTTTTCAAAAATAATTTTTTTTTTTCAAAATTATTTTTTTTTCAAAAATAATTTTTTTTTTCAAAAATAATTTTTTTTTTTCAAAAATATTTTTTTTTTCCAAAAATATTTTTTTTTTCAAAAATAATTTTTTTTTTTCAAAAATATTTTTTTTTTTTCAAAAATAATTTTTTTTTTTTTCAAAAATATTTTTTTTTTCAAAAATATTTTTATTTTTTTTTTCAAAAATATTTTTTTTTTTTCAAAAATATATTTTTTTTTTCAAAAATAATTGCTGAATAGCTAAATTGCTAAAACGACCGCCATCAAAACTGCCCCATCATACTGCCATCAAAACTGCCCCATCAGAATTACCCCATCAAAATTGTCCCCATTAAAACTGCCCCATCATATTGCCACCATCAAAACTGCCCCATCATATTGCCACCATCAAAACTGCCCCATCATATTGCCACCATCAAAACTGCCCCATCATATTGCCACCTTTAAAACTGCTCCATTAAAATTGTCCCCATCAAAACTGCCCTATCAGAATTGCCCTATCAAAACTGCCCATCATATTGCCCCATCAAAACTGCCCCATCAGAATTGTCCCATCAAAACTGCCCCATCATATTGCAACCATCAAAACTGACCCATCATAGTTGCCACCAATAAAACTGCCCCATCATAATTGCCCCATCAAAACTGCCCCATCAGAATTGCCCTATTAAAACTGCCCCCATCATATTCCTCTATTATAAATCAGTACATGGTGTGTCTGTCCCCTCCCCCGGGCTCTGTAATCAGAGCTGAGATGCTCCAGCCACCTCCCCCCTGTGTATAACAGAAGCTTTGGTAACCATGGCAACAAAACAAACACAGTACACTCTGATTAATGGCTAAAATTTCTTGAAATGACCTCTAAACAAAAAGCTTTTTCTCAAAAACTGTAAAAGATATCAAACTGAAAAGATATAGCCAGATAGCTGAATATTTTGTGAACATTTTAAAGTTTGTTTGGTGTCTCTAGGTGAAAGTATGAAGGAGCTGAAACTTTTGGGAGCGGAAGAAGAATTTAAGGATTTCAAGCATGCTCCCATTGACTTCAATGTTAAAAAAAAGTGACAAAAAGCTTAATATTTTAAAAAGTATAAATGGTAGAAAAAAAGTTGAAAAAGAGCACACCTCAGCTAAAAGAGACGAACATTTTGATAGTTGAATGGTTTTAATAGCTGAAAGTATGCAGAAGTTACGCAGAACCAAAAAACGTACGGAATAAAATTAAAATTAAAATTATTAAAAATAAATAAAATCGAATAACAATAGTGGGACTGCTAAAGCAGTCCCACTAAATATTACGTTCATTTGTTTTATTTCACTCCACTAAGGAATTCAATTATTATTGGCAATTTATATTTATCCTACTTTTTTTGTATATTTTGTTTTCACCACATATATTCAAGAACTATTATTACTCTTATTTATGATTCTGTGTTTCATATTGTAACTCTAGGTGTGGCTGCTCATTTTTTGATTTTTCGTTAAATCTTTATTTAGTTAGCAATTTTTAGCGCAGCGTTTGGCCATTGGCCTTTTCTCTTTGTGTCTATTGATATGTAAAACACTTTATTAAATCAGCAATTAGTGATCAATAATAACATCTAGTAAACATCATTTATTTATTGACCAGAAATCTGTAGAAGAATGCTATACCTGGCTCAAGCTGGACTCCTCCACTTCTTCCTGGCTGGAAGTCCCAGGTTGGACATCTGAAGCCTCAGCTGGGGTAGAAGATAGGGTGGAAGGAAGAGTGGAAGGAAGGGTTGAGAGGGATTCCCTGACTTCAGTCTGGTCTGACAGAAAATGAAGTCTCTCATAGTACCAGTGGCGTCTTCAGCTTTCATATTTAGGGGGGGCACATGGGGGGACAGGGACAAAAATAGGGGGGCAATATAAAATGCAAATATATATATATATATATATATATATATATATATAGATAGATAGATAGATAGATAGATAGATAGATATATCTATATATATTTTATCTATCCTGGGGCCCTTTACCCCTTTACTACGATCCCACAACGGCCCTTTCACATGTTCTGCAGTGAGCTCCCTTCCTACTATATTGGGCCCCCCCCATGGTGACAGAGAACAAGAGATATATGTCACCAGCATACCAAGAAAATATAAGGGTCCAAAGCAGTGGGAGAACTATCAGGGTTGCAAAGGTTGTCTTGCCACCGGGCCCTGGTGTTCTGTCACTGTGGGGTTCCCCAGCCTCCTCTTGCTGTCCTGCCCCTGCTATTGACAGCGCTGGTCTGGCATTTCTTGGAATTTACAGGCTCGTTCTTCTGTCCTAAGGACAGGAGAAATCAGTCTGTTCTTTCAGTAACTGAGAGTCCTGGTGGAGTCCTTCCTGCAACTCGCTCTGCTCCCTGCCAATGAGGATGCAGGGGAAGGAGCAGATCGGGCGGCCGTGGTTGTGTGAGCGCTTGCATTATGCAGTGTCAGCGAGCAGAGGGAGGGGGGAGGAATCACCCGCAAGAGCTGACTGGGGACGTTCTCCCTCTCAATAGAGACTGTGTTACCCCAGCGGTGGCCCGAGTAAGATGCAGCACATCCGATATGAATACAAACAAAAAGAAATTGCCTTTTTGTAAAAAAATTAAAAATTAAAAAAAAAATTTTTTTTTTTTGGGGGGGCACATGGTGGGGCCCAGCATAATGTTGGGGGGTCAGGGCCCCCTCTGCCCCCCCTTAGGGTCGCCATTGCATAGTACCACAACCTGGGGACATAAATTTCATCTGCTGCAGCTCCTGATCTCTGGGAATCCTGGACCTTCTTGCGCTCCCTAAGATAAGTGCTCCTCAGGCCACCAATTTTGGCTTTTAAATAGGGGATGGTTGCTGTGGGGACCACCGGCATCACCAACTCCAGCAGTTTCTCCAGCGCTGCCTGCCTCTTTTGTTTATGATTATATTGTGGGTGTTTGACTTGCCACAGACAGGGCAGCTCCCTGTATTTATCTATGAACAGGGGGAGGAAGTTGTGGTCATTGAAGCCATCCATTTTATCTGCAATACACAAGACAAACCCTAATGTCAGGCTAAAGTCTCTCAATCTTGTCCCAATATAGGCCTCGATCTATAAGCAGTATAGGCCCAAGTTTAAATGTTACCTTCATTATCAGGATCGGCGATTCCGATACTCCTTCCTCTGCTCACAGATCGTATGTACGACGCACGCATGTTAGGCTTTATATACACTGCGCATGCGTGAAACTCCGCCCGCCCCTGACATTCTTTCTAGTCTATTCCCTGCCCCTTCTCGTTCGGCGCAGTGGGGAAGAGCACATGGCAGAGACACAACAGGTGCGTGCTAATAGCAGCAACAAGGAGGAGGAGGAAAGTCCGGAGCCAGAAACGTCACGATCCCAGGGGAGATTTAAAGCATCAAATATGGCCTTTGTTGAGATGGTGGAGAAGAAGGCCAACTATAACGAGAAGTATGGACCTTACCCCAACCCCAATGTCAGAAAGGCCAAGATCGTGGCGAAAGTTGTAAAGAGTCTGCACAGGAATTTTGGAGTACGGCGATCCAAGGATCAACTGAGGAAGCGGTGGTCGGACCTCAAATTAAGGGAGCATGATCAGTATAGAAGGATCAGGAGAGTGCTGCAAAAAAGTAAGTAGTTGTCCTGTGTTCCTATTCTTTATTTTTCTTACGTTCATGCTGCTCCATGTGCTTTTCTTTACTGTTGTACAGTTTAAAATGGCAACTTTCATCTTCATGGACACATTATTCGTTTGTAGGAAACATTGTTCGTTCGACCAATAAAACACCATGTTTTGTCCAGATGCAGTTCAATACATTTTTTCTGGCCTACTTCTCTTAAAATAAATTTGTTGTCTAGATGGGTTAGTAACTAGAATGAAATGCACACTAGATTCTGTGTAAGGAGAGGACACTCAGCAGCTGTTTACACATCTGGATGCTGGAGCACTAGTGTGGGACACTAGAACACCCTTTTTATTAGGGGGCCCCCCAAGGTGCTCCAGTGTATACTATAGGGGTGACTCCATCTGTGAAGCTTGTACAAAACAGGTAAGTATTCAAGCTTGACAAAGGATAAAAATATTTCTTCATCTTGCAACTCTGCCAAAAGAGACAATTGTACCCCACTTCCAAGCAATGTTTCATATTCCTATTTCTGCCATCAAATATCTGTGTGCTAAGTATACCTATTTTTTTTAACATAGGGGAGAAAAGACTCGGAAGACAACACTCATCAGAGGAGACCACGGACCCCCCACTTCAGGAAGAAGGGGAAATCCCCCAAACCCAACCAGAGGAGGAGGGAGACGTTGTGGAAATTCTCACCACAACAGGGGAGTGTCTGCGACCACAGCTTCAGGTAAGAGATGGATGCCTGCATATTTATAACACATGGTGTGTTTTTTTTTTTTTTTTTTTATATTTTAGGTGATCGTGATGTTGTGGAAGAGGAATGTCACTTCACCAGCAAAAGTGCCCAGATCCTCATTGGGGAGATAATGGGATGTAATAGGGATTTGGAAAACATCAAGCAAAACATCAATGATGTTCAAAACAAAATTAAGAACATCATTGATGTTTTAGTGAGAATTTAAAACACCCAGAAATACCTAACTTATTGCAGCTTTATTATTGTTATTTTTATGACAATTTTTTGACTTATTAAAAAAAAATCCAAATTTTTAAGATGCACACAATATGTCAACATGTGCTATCTGCCATCACAGGAGATCAATGTACGCATTTTGTGGGTGCAACCCCTTCCTCAATAATAAAGTTGCTGAGAGGAAGGGGTTGCACCCACAAAACACACCTCCATTGATCCCCCATTATGGCAGCTAGCACATGTTGACATTAGGCAATTTGTGTGCATCTTCAAAATTTGGCTTTTCCAGGGGTGACTTCACCCCATCTGCTGAACGCAATACCAAACACAGTTTATAAATACTCATGTCTGATATTGCCTTCACTTTCTATAAAAGTTGAACATTATAAATTCCAGAGTTGTGTATTTGTTTATGGTTTTAAACATGCCTGTTTTTCCTTAAAAGGCCATTTCTAATTATTTTAATGTGACCTAAAAAATTGTTATACAACAAACATGTTGGTTTGTTCAAAAAACCTTTTAGAAATGCACATGTGATTGTGCTTTGATTAAAAAGATTGATAATCAACAATGTGTGGCTTCTTCTTTCAATGCTCAAAAGCATTTTTTGTAGTAAAGTTGGTGTTTTCAGTTTTCAGGCTCTGGCCAGCCAGTAATTAAAAACCCTCTGGTCCGGGGTGAGGGTCCTCATAGGGAATGGCCACATAAGATGGTCTCCCAACGCTTCATCCGCAACGAAGGCGAATGGGAGTCCTTTTGCATTGTCTTCTGGAGGTGGCAAGCCCAAGCTGCCATTCTGGAGACGCCTGTAGAACTCCGTCTGGGTGATGACTCCACCATCTGACATCCGGCCATTCTTCCCCACGTCCACATACAGGAACTTGTAAGTAGCCGACACCACCGTCAACATCACAATACTATTGAACCCCTTGTAGTTGTAATAGTATGACCCCGAGTTGGGGGGTGGGATGATGTGGAAGTGTTTCCCACAATTGCCCCTAAGCAGTTAGGAAAGTCCCACCGCTGGGCAAAATGGGAGGCCACAGTCTGCCATTCCTGTGGGACGGAAGGAAACTGTGGAGTCAAACAAGAACCAAAAATTAATAATTTTGCACATAAACATTGAAAGCAGATTAGACACAAACATTCTTGGCCAACATCAGTATAACATTTATTTTAGGGAGTATTTAAAGACAAAGGTATAAGATCCACCTATCAGATTCCCCCCCCCCTCTCATGGGCCATTTAAAAAATTTTAGGGGGGGGGGAGTGTAGTGATATGATAATAATATTGTATAGTATAGTGGTATTGTAGGTATGATAATTAATTAGTAAGTACTCTTCCGCAGCAACCCAATTCTTCCAGAGAGATGCACTTTATTGACTTCCAACACAGAACAAAGTCCAAAGTCCACAGATGACAAAAAATCTGACAGAGTAGATATAATTCAGAATCCCATTTCCTAGGTCTGTGTGTTCATACACAGACAAGCCTATCTTCAACTATAGACTGAATACCATGTTATATTCACTAGACAATGAATGACTGAGCAATTTAATTGGCCGTTTCAATATAGGACTTTGATTAGCTTCATTCTTTCGGACAGACAACAACCCCACGCCGTGAACAGCTGTAGTCATAAACCGCCCCAATTTGCACTCCCGCATATCAACATCAACAAGTCCCCTTAGATATGTGTAATTAGATTAGATTAACAGATACCACCTGAACACCCTTTGAAATGTTCAAATAGACTTGCATAAGATTAACACATCAAAGGGGTCTTCAGCTGTCCCCTTGCTATGTTAAAATTCAGTTGGCTTGGACAAATCAACCATTGTCAATTGAATTCTGGCCTGGTCAATATTGACTGTATGTGTACATATATATAATAATATCATGTCCCACATAAATCGGTGAACATTTTACAACATATACAACAGGGAGATGTTTTGGACAGGTAACCCTCTCCACTTCATTGAGAGATGAATGCCTAAATAATGTGTATTACTTTGGCCAGCCCCTCCTTACTTTACACTATTGGCAGCCCACTGGACAGGTAAGAAGTGTCATAATACAAAGATATAAATACACACTATACACATTTTAGCACATTTTTACATTCTGATATTACCTATCAAGATAATAATAGGATACAAAAACTTTTTTTTTTTATCCAAGAAAAAGATTTTATTGAAAAACAAGTACATACAGTCCAAGAAGACCACAATTACATTATTCATAATAGTATAAACAAACGTAGTTCCAGAAATATAATCAAGCCTATACAATAATGCAATACAATTCCCACTGTTAAAGAGTATAAAAAGAAACAAAATTACTTCATCTGCATCATTCCAGATTCCATCCCTCTGTCTGTAGCCAACCAGAGCGCGAGCTCCATTCAAGTCTAATGCAGGGTACACAATACCATCAGCCATTATTAAAACGCAATAATCTATCCATGACCAGGTCCTCCGGGGCAAGCCCAGGAGTGCCTAGCCAAGGATCCCAGAGTTTCTCAAATTTCCTTGAACATCCCCTATGTTGGTATATAATTTTTTCCATTCTCAATAGATTACCTGTCAGAGGTTTTTGACTGTGCTACAAATGCATGCCTAAGTTGCATATAATAAAAAAGCATGGAGGCTGGAATTCTATATAGGTCCCTCAAATTGTCAAAGGAACGCAATTTTCCCTCACTTATGATTTGCTTTAAGTAAAGAATGCCAAACCTCTTCCACCTCTCCGCATGTTGTAATTTAACAAGTTCTGGATAGGATTCATTTCCCCATATAGGACTATATTCACTAATACCTGTCGCCTCGTGAATATACTTAGTTTTATTCCATATTTTTTGTATGAGGGCATAAGTGGGAAAACATTGCTGAGGCCTCTAAAGCCGTGGGAACTGATTTACCCCCTACCGTGTGTAGCATTATATACTCTGAAGCGCCAGGGATTCTGGCTGTAGACTCCCCCTCCATGGCCATGGTACCTATCAAATGTTGCATTTGCGAGGACAAATAATAAAGCCATGGATTCGGTAATGCAAGGCCCCCTTCATCTTTAGGGCGTTGTAAATTTTCTAGTTTTATCCTAGGTGGGCGGTTCTTCCATATCAATTCACGAAAAATGGCATTAACTATCCTGAATATCTTAAGTGGAATTGTGTAGTATGTATAGCAGTTGAGGCATTAGAATCATTTTAATTAGATTCACCTTGCCTGCAACCGACATACACAGAGCATTCCAGGTTTTGACTCGTAAACGAAATCGAGCCAACAGTGGGGAAATGTTCAACTGACTATATTCCCTAATCTTAGGAGAGACCTGTATCCCCAGGTATCTAAAGGAAGCAGATATAGGTATACCCCCAACTTTCTCTTCATTTAATAGTCGTGTATCGTCTATCGGCATTAGGGCTGATTTGGTCCAGTTAATCTTGAGGCCTGAAAATTCCCCAAAACGAACCACTGTGTCCATTGTATTTTTTAGGGATTGGTCAGTATCACCCAAGAGAATCATGGTATCATCTGCATAAAGCATCACCTTCTCCTGTCTATTTCCATAGCAGAAGCCGGTGATATCTCTGCAATCTCTAATCCGTATTGCCAACGGCTCTATGGCCAGGGCAAACAACAGGGGGGACAAAGGGCACCCCTGCCGTGTACCCCACCCCAGAGCAAAGGGCAGTGACATTCTACCCGCTTCTCTAATTATCGCCTGAGGGCAGTGATATAGCAAACGCACAGGATACAAAAACTTTAAACAGTACCATTTGAAAGTATTCAGGCTGGCCCTTGCACTACATGCTTTGGGAAATTCATCCATAAATCTGACCACAAAAGAGGTGGGTATAGTGTGTATGGGTTTGGCAAAGTCAGCAGATAGAGGATTGGTATCAGCTGACTTAGCGGTCGGGGGGAGGGAGGGTTCCAAATGTTTTTGGGACCCAAAAAAAAAGCCTCTGGCACTCTGCCTGAATTTAAAGCACAAATAACATTTTTACACATTTTAGGGTGTGTTTAGGGTAAAGCACTACTATGGAGCTGACAAAATAAATTGTTAAGTGACTAGGCAAGGTGGATATAGGCCCAGGAGAGCATGCTGGGGAGGTAAGTGAAAGGGAAATATGTATGAAGGACAAAAAAAAAATGTAAAATAAAACCAGCATGCATGAGGACAAAGGGGACATTCACAGCCTATTACAATCATGGTAATTAGGGAATAAGGAAAGAAATACATTACATTAGCAAACATTAAATACAATAAAATGTGATGTTAAAGGATAAAAATCTTACCTTAATATAGTCCTTCTGCAGGATCTGGATGATGGCAGAACAGGTCTCCGGGATAATGATCCCCAGAGCCTGGGGGGGAGATGCCTGTTGAGAACTTGAGGTCCTGCAGGCTTCTCCCCGTCACCAAGTACCGCAGGGTGGCGACGAGCCTTACGTGGGGAAAAATAAACTTGAGTTTTAAAAGAGGGCATATAGACACATCAGTAGCATGACCGCTAATCCAGATCTTCCTCTTGGAAGACATGTTAGAGATTGTCACAAGAGTATCTTTCCCCAGATCCATTTTACCATCTTGGATCCGGTTCACCCCAAGCCCAGGGGGGAGACTGGAACAAACTCCTACTCCAATGACCAGTACGCTGGATTGCGGAATTGGGGGCAACTTTTCCCCCGGGCCTCAATACCTAACTTAGCTATCGTCCCTTTTTTAGATGGGTTTGCATCAGGGGGCTGTGAAAAAGAATGATATAGCAATCTTGCAAAACTTATGAGTATGATTTGTCATCAAAAGTGTTACTCAAGAGAACTGTGTATTATAAATACCATCTAAATAGAATATATATAATGTGTAAAATCCGGCATTGTTTCTACACTTTGTGAATTTTTTTTTAATATGTCCTACTTGTCTTATCCTCCGCAACATCTGCTATTATCATTGATGCACGTTTTGTATCTCACTCTGGCGCCTAGATTGCGCTTATTGTTTTACCCTGCAATACTTCACTATCAGCTTCTCCTTTTGTCTTTTGAGCCTGGTGGATCTGTTCTTTGCCCATCTATAAGACCCCCCTTTTGTTTTGTATGAAGACTTTGAGGAGTTCTTCCCATCTTATTAGATCATTAGATCACAGCGTGTATGACCTACAGACTGCAAAGCTGAGGGTCCATTATATTTGGTGAGTTGGATCTCAAGAGGGGAGCATGGTACACAGCACCGTCCATAGGGGGCGCCCAGGCGCCGCCCCTTCCCCCCTCCTGTAGTCACCAAAAAAAACATTTTCTAAAAAGGCCCATTTAATAAAAAAGAGAATTAAAAAAAATGTCCTTTAACTAAGTGCACTGTGTTCGGGTGCTGGACACAGTGCACTATGGGAAGCGCCACGTCAATGCAATCACAAGATTGCAGACGTGGCGCTTCATTTGCAGGATTTTTACCTGCTTTGCAGCTCAATCCAAAGTGCCGAGCAGCTTCCGCCCGTAGTATTACTATGGGCAGGGGCTTTGTTGTTTAAATTTAGAGGTTACTTCCGGGTTTCGTGGAACCGATGGAAACTGGAAGTGACATCGGCAGCTCTGTTCTTCGCATGGCCTGAGAGGAGCTAGAAGATAAGTAATGGGAGAGAGCACGCCACACAGCATATGAGGGAAGGATATAATAATATAATATAATATAACACTGGGAAAAAATAAAATAAATATATAAACTCACGCTGATGGTGTGAAAAAATTCTTTAAAAAAATGTTTTTATATAATGGGTGTTAAAAAAATGGGCGGTAAAAAAAATGGGTGGTAAAAAATAATTAAATAAAGCTGCTATACACAAAGTGCTAGACACTTGAACATAGTGGTAAAATATATAAATGCAGCGCTCACAAACAAAAACCCATAATAAGTGATAACAAAAAACATAAAGTCCATACAAAACTATGAAGGTGCTTCACAAATAGTGTGTAAAAATGCAGGGAATGCTTCACATCTGGTGTGCGGAAAGTGCAGAGAATATGTCGCAGAACAATTTTCAGGTGTACCAAGACACCCCCATATGTGTACCCACTCACCAAATCACGACACCCAGCTTTTCAGTCTGGGAGTCAGTAAAGGCTTGTAACGATATCCAAGGAATGTTGCAGGATGGTAGGTTCACTGTTGAGATGGTAAACGATCCTTTAACGCTAATACTCAGCCATACGAAAAACAGGTATCCAAAAGGGAAGAAAAGGGGGGGACCAATAGTGAAGTATGCGAAGATTGAAAATGTATTGCGGATAAAAGGTTATACTTAGAAAAATAAGTTAAAATCAGGCATTGAAACAATCAGAGGATGCAGCAAATACCATTAACAGTGTTCCCACGAGACCGGAAATTACGTCATAACCGGAAGTGTGTCACGTCAATGCATTTCGCCCTCCCACAGGGAGTCATCAAAGGACCTGGCTGCAGTAATCAATCATTGAGGCTGAGCGTTGAACTTTTGTGAAGGCTGGAAGGGGGACATGTAAGGGGTATATAACCGTATTTCCATGGTGGCAGACTAGATGTGAGAAAGTAACACTTACATGGTGATATAATTAAACAATGCTCTGTGGGGTCCATTGGTTAAAGTAATAGGGCTCAGCATGACTATGAAGTTAAGTAATACTAAACCAATGAGTAAGCCTATGAAAGACTTAATAGTAAACTAAACTGTACCCTGCATGCATGCTTCTCTACCGTGTTTCCCCGAAAGTAAGACAGTGTCTTACTTTCTTTTTATCCCTAAAAGCCCCACTATGTCTTACTTTCGGGGTATGTCTTATATTGGGAAAAAATTGTCGAATTACCTGGGGTGCGGGGATCTGTTAGCAATCACCTGAGAACGTTGTATGTGTGTGTTATTTTTTTTTTTTTACAATTTTTATTTTTTACAATAATATTTCTTTTATTCTTTATTGTTTTTTTTTTTTTTTTTTAATCAGCCCTTTTGGGGGGCTTTGGTGAGATATCAGGGGTCTTAACAGACCTCTGATATCTCCCCCTTGAGACAGAGAAAGAGACAGAGGATAGAGATTCCCCAGTCCCTTTCTCTGCAGCGTCAGCTGCACTGACAATGAATGGAGAGAAGACCGCAGCTTCTCTCCATTCATAAACTGACACATCGTAATCACAGAAGATTACAATGTTTCAGTTATGTGAATGGACAGAGTCAGCTGACTCTATCCATACACAAAGGAAGGAGGAGGGGGAGGACGGAAGAACTGAGGGGGAGAATGGAGGGGACAGATAAGAGCAGAACGGAGGGGACAGATAAGAGCAGAACAGAGGGGACAGCTGAGAGGGACAGAGGAAAGGAGGGGGCATGGAGGAGGATGCAGTGACAGTCAGCTGTGAGCGATCACAGCTGTATGTCACTAAAGCTGGTGAAAGCCGCTGGGGGAGAATCTTGTAACTCCCCCACGCGCCGATCACAGCTGACAGTCAAGGTATCGGGGGAGGCATCGGGAGCATTTGCCCGAGTACAAGTACTTGGGCAAATGCTCGGTATCGGTGCCGATACCGATACTAGTATCGGTATCGGGACAACCCTATTCCCGGAATTCATACACCGCCCGCATTCCTCACACACTCTCATGGGTCATTCATTCACCAGAAACCAGCCCACACACCCGACCTTCCTATCCCCCCGTGTTTCCCCGAAAGTAAGACATATGTCTTACTTTCGGGGTACGGCTTATATTAGCTGACCCCTCTGAAACTCCCGATACGTCTTACAATCGGGGGTGTCTTACTATCGGGGAAACACGGTAGAGACACTCTGCATGTGGTTACTGAACAGCTAATGTACTAGGGCTGAACAGTACTCTCCGCAGGTGTCTCTGCTTGTCTGGTTAGCTGGAGGCTTGGGAAATCCTTTGCAGGTATCATTAGAGCAGGTTTAATCTTGTTATGTGTTCTTTATAATAGGACATGCTAATTTACTATTATGAATTAAAGCAAGAGTGGAGCAATATTTGGGTTGGATAATTACATCACAGATATCAAAGGCACAGAAGACATGAAAACATTTTGCTAGTTCTTCTTTGAGACATACTGCATACGTCTAAAGCGGTACGCAGCGGTAAAGCGGCGCTATTTTTAGCACCACTTTACCGTCGTTTAAGCGGCGCTATTCGGCCGCTAGCGGGTTGGTTTTAACCCCTGCTAGTGTCCAAAAAAAGGGTTAGAATCGCCCACAAAGCGCCTCTGCAGCGGTGCTTTCCCGGCGGTTTGGCGGCGCTGCACCATTGATTTCAATGGGTAGGGACGCTTTAGCAGCGGTGTATACACTGCTCCTACAGCGCTGCAAAGATGCGGCTTGCAGGACTTTTTTGACCATCCTGCAAGTGACAGGAGAGGCTCCTTACAGGCGCTATGCAGGAGCTATTTTTAGGACTGTAGTGCCTGTAAAGTGCCTCAGTCTGAGACCCCTTTCCCACTGGAGGCATTTTTCAGGCGCTACAGTGCTAAAAATAGCGCCTGCATAGCGCCTGAAAAAAGCCTCAGCTGCAAGCCCAGTGTGAAAGCCTGAGTGCTTTCACACTGGGACGCTGCGCTGGAAGGGCATCACAAAAAGTCCTGCAAGCTTGTTTTTTGCAGCGCTGTAGGAGCGGTGAATACACCACTCCTACAGCGCCCCTGCCCATTGAAAACAATGGGTAGCGCCACCGTATCAATGGCCGCTTTGCGGCGCTTTGCGGCGCTTTGCGGGCGATTTTAACCCTTTTTCGGTAAAACGACAGTAAAGCGGCGCTAAAAATAGCGCCGATTTACCACTGACGCCCGGGCGCCAGCAGTGTGAAAGCACTCTGAAAGTAGCCTTACTGATATCTCATTGTCCTTCTGGTTCAGTTCTCTCATGGTATATAAATATGCCAATAATATATCTTCATAAGAAATGATTATTGATCGCACAGGAAATAGTTTACTGTTTAGTGAATTCCTACAAGTTACTATATTTTAGAATACATTATGTGACCTGATGGGAGCACCTTATCAAAACACATTATGATCACCTGTGTTTATACTGTATACCGTACATAAATATGCCAATACTATATCTTCATAGGATATGGTTGCTGCTCACACAGGGATAACTCAGCCTGGTATATGATGTGCAGAGTAGGGATGAGCTTCGTGTTCGAGTCGAACCCATGTTCGACTCGAACATCGGCTGTTCGATCGTTCGCCGAATTGCGAACTTTATGGGCCGTTCGCGCTAAATTCGTGTGGCGCGTCACGGCCCATAATTCACTGCGGCATCGCAGTGCATTGCTGGCTGATGATTGGCCAAGCATGCACTATGACCCGCATGCTTGGCCAATCACAGCGCCGTCAGTAGAGAGAGCTGTAATTGGCCAAAGCCAGGGTGGCTTTGGCCAATTATGGCTCAGGGGATTTAGTACACACCCCACACTATATAAGGCCGCCTGCACGGCGGCCCTGTGTAGTGTGTGTTCCGGTGTGCTGAGAGATAGAGAGAGAGAGAGAGACAGTGTCATTTGATTTGAGTTAGATAGATTAGGCAGAACAGTCAGTCAGTTAGCTGCACTTACAGTGTATTGTGTATATATATGCATCCCAGGTGTTGCATATATATATATACACTGTATTCAGTTTAGCTAGATCCGTTCCTGTTATCTTCTATCTAGACTATTTACATTTAATGCAGTGCGTCCTGCTCACAGTGTTCAGCTAGATCCGTTCCTGCTATTTACATTTAGTGCAGTGCGTCCTGCTCACAGTGTTCAGCTAGATCCGTTCCTGTTATCTTCTAGACTATTTACATTTAGTGCAGTGCGTCCTGCTCACAGTGTTCAGCTAGATCCGTTCCTGCAATTTACATTTAGTGCAGTGCGTCCTGCTCACAGTGTTCAGCTAGATCCGTTCCTGCTATTTACATTTAGTGCAGTGCGTCCTGCTCACAGTGTTCAGCTAGATCCGTTCCTGCTATTTACATTTAGTGCAGTGCGTCCTGCTCACAGTGTTCAGCTAGATCCGTTCCTGTTATTTACATTTAGTGCAGTGCGTCCTGCTCACAGTGTTCAGCTAGATCCGTTCCTGCTATTTACATTTAGTGCAGTGCGTCCTGCTCACGGTGTTCAGCTAGATCCGTTCCTGTTATCTTCTAGACTATTTACATTTAGTGCAGTGCGTCCTGCTCACAGTGTTCAGCTAGATCCGTTCCTGCTATTTACATTTAGTGCAGTGCGTCCTGCTCACAGTGTTCAGCTAGAGCCGTTCCTGCTATTTACATTTAGTGCAGTGCGTCCTGCTCACAGTGTTCAGCTAGATCTGTTCCTGTTATCTTCTAGACTATTTACATTTAGTGCAGTGCGTCCTGCTCACAGTGTTCAGCTAGATCCGTTCCTGCTATTTACATTTAGTGCAGTGCGTCCTGCTCACAGTGTTCAGCTAGATCCGTTCCTGTTATCTTCTAGACTATTTACATTTAGTGCAGTGCGTCCTGCTCACAGTGTTCAGCTAGATCCGTTCCTGTTATCTTCTAGACTATTTACATTTAGTGCAGTGCGTCCTGCTCACAGTGTTCAGCTAGATCCGTTCCTGTTAAATTCCTACTGACAGGCAGGCTTGTCTGGTTACAGTATATAAAGCTACCTGAAGAAAATTACAGGTGTTCTATTTGATTCTATTAGTACCACGGTCAGGCAGCTAGACTATTTACATTTAGTACAGTGCGTCCTGCTCACAGTGTTCAGCTAGATCCGTTCCTGTTATCTTCCTACTGACAGGCAGGCTTGTCTGGTTACAGTATATAAAGCTACCTGAAGAAAATTACAGGTGTTCTATTTGATCCTATTAGTACCACGGTCAGGCAGCTAGACTATTTACATTTAGTACAGTGCGTCCTGCTCACAGTGTTCAGCTAGATCCGTTCCTGTTATCTTCCTACTGACAGGCAGGCTTGTCTGGTTACAGTATATAAAGCTACCTGAAGAAAATTACAGGTGTTCTATTTGATCCTATTAGTACCACGGTCAGGCAGCTAGACTATTTACATTTAGTGCAGTGCGTCCTGCTCACAGTGTACAGCTAGATCCGTTCCTGTTATCTTCCTACTGACAGGCAGGCTTGTCTGGTTACAGTATATAAAGCTACCTGAAGAAAATTACAGGTGTTCTATTTGATCCTATTAGTACCACGGTCAGGCAGCTAGACTATTTACATTTAGTACAGTGCGTCCTGCTCACAGTGTTCAGCTAGATCCGTTCCTGTTATCTTCCTACTGACAGGCAGGCTTGTCTGGTTACAGTATATAAAGCTACTTGAAGAAAATTACAGGTGTTCTATCCCAGCTTAGTGCAGCTACAGGCCATTAGTATGTCTGGAAGGCCAAGAAGGAGAGGCAGACAGTCACAAGCCAATAAGAGAGGGCAAGCAGGCTCTGTGTCTAGTGCTGGTCGTGGAGACGGTGCATCCTCATCAGCACGTGGCCATGGGACACGCTTGGCCTTTTTTTCGGCAGCTGGCCGTGTTGAGCCGCAACATGCGGAAGACTTGGTCGAGTGGATGACCAAGCCGTCCTCATCCTCCTCATCCTCTCTCACCCATGCCCAGGGTGCTTTGTCTGGCAAAGCAGCGGCCTCTTCCCTCAGCTCAATGTCATCAGTGACTCCTTCCCTAGCTCCACCATGTCCTCATGAGGATTCCCTCGAACTGTTTGACCACAGTGTTGGGTACATGCTCCAGGAGGATGCCCAGCGTTTGGAAGGCTCTGATGACGATACTGAGCTCGATGAAGGCAGTAACATGAGCACGGACAGAGGGGGTGCCCAAGAAGGACAGCAATCTGGCAGTCATGCTCCCCCTGCTGCAGCATACTGCCAGGTTTGCTCCAGTGATGAGGAGGGAGGGGATGATGAGGTCACTGACTCAACGTGGGTGCCTGATAGGAGAGAGGAGGAGGAGGAGGAAGAGGAGGAGGAGGAGGCGGCGGCACATCACCAACGAGGCAGGATGCCCTCCAGGGGCCAGCCTAAGGGCAGCACATTGACTGCATCACACCCCAAAGCTCCACATGTGCAGGGCGCTGCAGTCTCTGCGCGTTATTCAAAAAGTTCTTTGGTGTGGGCCTTTTTTGAGACGAGTGCATCAGATCGCACCGCTGCTATTTGCAACATATGTCTCAAGCGTATCTCGCGTGGCCAAAACATCTCCCGCTTGGGTACCACATGCTTGACCAGACATATGTTGACCTGCCATGCAGTTCGTTGGCAAGCGTATCTAAAAGACCCACACCAAAGAACAAAGAGGATCTCTCCTTGCTCCTCATCAGCTGAGATTTCCAACCCCACTAGACCTTCAGTCCTCTCTGAGACCTGCAGTGAGAGGAATGAAGGTGTAGAATTAGGTGTGTCACAGCCAAGTACTTGTGGGCAATCTGCTTTTGGTACACCGACGTCAGATTGTACCAGGCAAATTTCCCTGCCCCAGCTGCTGCACCGCCGAAAGAAGTTTGCTCCCAGCCATCCACATGCCCAGCGGTTGAATGCTAGCTTGGCAAAATTGCTAGCACTTCAACTGCTGCCTTTTCAGTTGGTAGACTCTGCCCCCTTCCGTGAGTTTGTGGAATGTGCGGTTCCTCAGTGGCAGGTACCCAAACGCCACTTTTTCTCACGGAAGGCGATTCCGGCTCTCTACCGGCATGTGGAAGGCAATGTCCATGCCTCGCTGGACAGGGCGGTCAGCGGTAAGGTGCATATTACCGCTGACTCATGGTCCAGCAGGCATGGACAGGGACGTTACCTAAGTTTCACGGCGCATTGGGTGACTCTGCTGGCAGCTGGGAAGGATGCAGGACAAGGTGCAGTAGTGTTGGAGGTTGTTCCGCCACCACGCCTCCAAAATGCTGATTGTGACACACCTCTCTCCTCCACCCCCTCCTCTTCTTCTTCCTCCATGGCCTCTTCCTCGGAACCAGCGGTGCTCCGTAGCCGTTCAAGGGGCTACGCAAGTACGCAGGCCAAAAGATGCCATGCGGTGCTTGAGCTGGTGTGCTTGAGGGACAGGAGCCACACTGGGGCAGAGGTTCTGTCAGATCTGCAGGGGCAGGTTCAGAGGTGGTTGACGCCACGCCAACTTAAGGCAGGAATGGTGGTTTGCGACAATGGCACCAACCTCCTCTCTGCCCTCCGACAGGGACAAATGACCCATGTGCCCTGTTTGGCTCACGTCCTTAACTTGGTGGTGCAGCGGTTCTTGGGCAGGTACCCGGGCTTACAGGATGTCCTGAGGCAGGCCAGGAAAGTCTGTGTGCATTTCCGCCGGTCATATAATGCCAGTGCTCGGCTGACGGACCTCCAAAAGGAGTTTAACCTGCCCAAGAACCGCCTAATCTGTGACATGCCCACCAGGTGGAACTCAACGTTGGCCATGCTGCAGCGGCTGCACACGCAGCAGAGGGCCATCAATGAGTACCTGTGCGACTATGGCACCAGGACAGGGTCAGGGGAGCTTGGTTTTTTTTCCCCACGCCAGTGGGCCATGATCAGGGATGCATGCACTGTCCTGTCACCATTCGAGGAGGCCACGAGGATGGTGAGCAGTGACAGTGCATGCATCAGTGACACTGTCCCCCTTGTCCACCTGTTGGAGCACACGCTGCGTGGAATAATGGACAGGGCACTTGAGGCAGAACAGAGGCAGGAAGAGGAGGACTTCCTTAGCTCTCAAGGCCCCCTTTATCCAGACAGTGTTCCTGCGTGCCCGCCGATCACACAGGAAGAGGAGGAGGAGGAAGAGGAGGAGGAGGAAGATTGTGTCAGTATGGAGGTGGAGCCTGGCACTCAGCATCAGCAGCAGTCTTTAAGGGATCAGTCCCAAGAAACACATGGACTTGTACGTGGCTGGGAGGAGGTGGCTGCGGACCATGTCGTTCTTAGTGACCCAGAGGACTCCGGACCGAATGCCTCAGCAAACCTACGCTGCATGGCCTCCCTGATCCTGCAAAGCCTGCGTAAGGATCCTCGTATTCGTGGTATCAAGGAGAAGGACCAATACTGGCTGGCAACCCTCCTTGATCCACGTTACAAGGGTAAGGTTGCGGACCTTATCTTGCCATCGCAGAGGGAGCAGAGGATGAAACATCTTCGGGAGGCCTTGCAGAAAGGTCTGTGCAACGCGTTCCCAGAGACTGGGAGGTTACAAACTCCTGTTTCTGGACAACGTGTTGCTGAGGCTTCGGTCAGTCAAAGAAGGAGCGGTGGAGAAGGTGGCCGTCTGACCGATGCGTTCAGACAATTTTTTGGTCCGCAGCCCCAAGGTATGATCGGTTCCAGCAACCATCGCCAGCGTCTGTTTTACATGGTGCAGGAATACCTAGGGGCAAGATCAGACTTGGACACCTTTCCCACCGAAAATCCTCTGGGTTACTGGGTCTTGAGGATGGATCACTGGCCAGAGCTTGCACAGTATGCAATTGAGCTACTGGCCTGTCCTGCATCCAGCGTTCTTTCGGAACGCACATTCAGTGCTGCTGGAGGCGTGGTAACCGATCACAGGGTGCGTCTGTCCACCGACTCGGTCGATCGGCTGACCTTCATAAAAATGAATGAGTCTTGGATCACCACCAGCTACCAAGCACCTGATGCTGATGTAACCGAATAATTTTTTTTGAAATCTCAGATCCCTTCAAAGACTGCCTATGCTGATGCTGAGTGACTATCCCTGAGTAATTATCCTCTTCCTCCTCAATCATCACGCTGATAGGTTGTAAGAACATTTTTGGTTCTGGGCGCCACCACCAGTGCCTAAGGCACAATTTTTCAGCCCCTGTTTAACAGGGGCGTGTAATTACAATTTTTGATGTAATACTTTGCAGCAGGGCTCGTTCCTGCATTCCAACTAGAGTGTCTGTGAGGGGTTGCAGTGTTGTGGCACCAGCACCAGTGCCTAAGGCCCAATTTTTCTGCCCCTGTCTAACAGGGGCGTGTAATTACAATTTTTGATGCAATACTTTGCAGCAGGGCTCGTTCCTGCGTTCCAACTAGAGTGTCTGTGAGGGGTTGCAGTGTTGTGGCACCAGCACCAGTGCCTAAGGCCCAATTTTTCTGCCCCTGTCTAACAGGGGCGTGTAATTACAATTTTTGAAGCAATACTTTGCAGCAGGGCTCGTTCCTGCGTTCCAACTAGAGTGTCTGTGAGGGGTTGCAGTGTTGTGGCACCAGCACCAGTGCCTAAGGCCTAATTTTTCAGCTCCTGTTCAACAGGGGCATGTAATTACAATTCTTGATCTAATATTTCACAGCAGGGCCCTGTGAGGGCTTACAGTGTTGTGGCCACAGCAACACCTAAGGCCCAAATTTCTGCTGAGTATATAGGGCAGGACCCTACTTTCAAACATCTAACTTACAAACGACTCCTACTTGCAAACGGAAGGAGACAACAGGAAGTGAGATGAAATCTACCCCTAGGAAGGGAAATTCTCTCCTGTAAGAGTTAATATGGGAAAACAATTTCTCCTTTCCACTGATGCTTTCCAATCCTTGTTCCACAAAAAAACCCAAATTTTCAAAAAACATTTTTCATTGGGACAAAAAAGTGAGGTGAAATCTTCTGAAGAGGAGGAAAGACAGCAAAACAAATGTCACAGGGGTGATAACCCTTCCCTATGTTTTCCAAAAAGCTTAGAAAAGATTTTTTGGCTGGAGCTAAACACGTTAAAAATGTTCAAAATTACAAACAGATTCTACTTAACAACAAACCTACAGTCCCTGTCTTGTTTGCACCGCCTGTATACTGCTGTTCAGAGTATATAGGGCCTGGTGGCCCCACACCTTTCCTTATTTTAATTTGGGTGCGGGGTTCCCCTTAATATCCATACAAGACCCAAAGGGCCTGGTAATGGACTGGGGGGTACCCATGCCGTTTGTCTCACTGATTTTCATCCATATTGCCATGACCCGACATGACATTAAACCCGCAAGCAGTTTTAAATGAGATTTTTTCCTTTAAAAATGACATTTGGTGCAGGGACTGTTCTAAACATGGGAAACACGCGTCACTTTACAGGCATACTATAGACACCCCCCAGGTACGATATTTAAAGGAATATTTCACTTTTTTTTTTTTTACTTTAAGCATCATTAAAATCACTGCTCCCGAAAAAACGGCCGTTTTTAAAAGTTTTTTTTGCATTGATACATGTCCCCTGGGGTAGGACCCGGGTCCCCAAACCCTTTTTAGGACAATACCATGCAAATTAGCCTTTAAAATGAGCACTTTTGATTTCGAATGTTCGAGTCCCATAGACGTCAATGGGGTTCTAACGTTCGTGCGAACTTTCGGTCCGTTCGCGGGTTCTGGTGCGAACCGAACCGGGGGGTGTTCGGCTCATCCCTAGTGCAGAGCCCTGTGTATAATGTAGAGCCTGGTGTATAATGTAGAGCCTGGTATATGATGTACAGAGCCCTGGGTATAATGTAGAGCCTGGTATATGATGTACAGAGCCCTGTGTATAATGTAGAGCCCGGTGTATAATGTAGAGCCTGGCATATGATGTGCAGAGTTCTGTGTATAATGTAGAGCCCTGTGTATAATGTAGAGCCTAGTATATGATTGTCATGAGAGGGTTTACCCGTTGGTGGCGCTATCAGTCTCTTGGATTGCAGTACCAGTGTCCACCAGCGGGTGTCTTCCAACACCTGGGACCTGTAGTAAGAGGTCTCTCCTGCTGGTGGCACTGTTGCATCCTTGGGCCGTAGTGGGCCGTAGTACCGGTGTCCATCAGCGGGTGCACTCCGGCAGTGTGGAGCAAACAGCACCCTCTGCGCTCAGCTGTAACATGAGGTCAATTACTACAGCCTTATAAATACCCGGCATTGCCTTGGTATCTTTCTCCCTGCGCCCTGACCTTGCTGCCTGTATCCTGACCGTGAACCTGTTCCTGTCCTGATCCGATCCCTAGCCCATCCTGTTCTTGTCCCTCCTGATTCCTTTGGATCCCTGCCCTGCAGTCTAACCATCCATCCTCTCCCTGTCCTGCTGGTTTCCGGTCCTTACCCATCTGCTGACCTCCCTGTGTATGACCTTGGCCTGGCTTTATTTACGATTCCGGTATCTCCATTTACTTGTATATACTATTTGTTGTTTGTGGGTCTGTGGTTGGTTTTGCACTGTTTATATTCCTCTTACTTGTCACTTATTTAATAAACACCATTATTTTTTCACTTACATGCGTTTCTGGTTTCCTCTGTGCAGTCCACACGGTCTGGTCAATTAAATCCTCTGACAGTATACCAAGGCCATCCCTGACCAGACGTGGCTGCATTGAGAAACCATCCTGGTTTGTTAGGTCTGCTAATATGGATTTCAATGAAATAATTTATTATTCTCTGCTAGCAGAAGGGGATGGTGAATATTGTGGCCAGATTTTAAAAGGGTGGACTAGTGACCAGCTGATGGAAACTATCCGATCAGCTCATTCCCTAGTGGATCAGGGGTATATGTCATTTGAAGATGTTCAGCCCCTGATCCAGTTATGTGCAAAACCAGCCTTGTCATGTATTCCCGAAGGGAGCGATGATTTTTCTCCCCCCTTCAATTATGGCCAAGTTGAATCCCTGGTATGGTTATTAGAAGATGATGCAGCCTATTTCATGGAACGTTATTCCTCTTGTTCACAGCAGGTGTTGTCTAATTGCATCCAGTCTGTGCAATCCTTGGTTAGTCAGGCTGTGTGTGAATCAGCGTTTGTTCAGCCTGTGCTACAGGCATGGTCAGATCTCCTGTATTTAGCTAAGCCACAATATTCCAGCCCTGCCATTAATCACCTGCCTTCCTCCCCGTCGCCTATGATAACCTCAGCTACAGCCTAGTTTACTCAGCCTCCTGCCAAATACTATTACCCAGTCTCCAAGTGTAGCACCTATCCTGCCTTCAATCCACCTGTCTCTTCTCCTTCACCTGTAACAATCCCACAAACCCCTCCTCCAGCCACTGTTCCTTGGTCTTCCTTCTGCCCACCTACTTTCTTTTCTTACGACCCTGCACCTACGTACAAAGCTGCAGTGGCTAAACCAAAAAAGAAACGAAAGTTCTTCCCAACCCACACCATCCTGCCAGTAACCCAACCTGCCTCCACACCAACCAACCTGTTCCAGCCTGCGTTCATGCCAGTTGAACTTGATGACCCACCTAAACCTGCCAAACCTCTGCCTGCTATCCAACCCGAAGTCTCGGTGCCCGCTTTCCAGTCTGATGTGCCTGCTATCCAGTCTGACATGCCTGCCTCCCAGTCTGATGTCTCGGTGCCTGCCTCCCAGCCGGATGTCTCAGTGCCTGCCTCCCAGCCGGATGTCTCGGTGCCTGCCTTCCAGCCGGATGTCTCGGTGCCTGCCTTCCAGCTGGATGTCTCGGTGCCTGCCTTCCAGCCGGATGTCTCGGTGCCTGCCTTCCAGCCGGATGTCTCGATGCTTGCCTTCCAGCCGGATGTCTCGGTGCCTGCCTTCCAGCTTGATGTCTCTGCCTTCCAGTCTGATGTGCCCGCCTTCCAGTCTAATGTGCCTGCTTTCCAGTCTGATGTCCTGATGCCTGCCTTCCAGCCTGAAGTCACGGTGCCCGCTTTTTAGTCTGATGTGCCCTCTTCTCAGTCTGATGTCTTGATGCCTGCCTTCCAGCCGGATGTCTCGGCAACTGCCTCCCAGCTTGATGTCTTTGCCTCCCAGTCTGATGTGCCCGCTGTCCAGTCTGATGTGCCCACTGTCCAGTCTGTCCTGATGCCTGCCTTCCAGCCCGAAGTCTCGGTGCCCGCTTTTCAGTCTGATGTGCCTGCTATCCAGTCTGATGTGCCTGCCTCCCAGCCTGATGTCCTGATGCCTACCTTCCAGCCATGATGTCTCGGTGTCCGCCTTCCAACCGGATGTCTCGATGCCTGCCTTCCAGCCGGATGTCTCGGTGTCTGCCTTCCAGCTTGATGTCTCTGCCTTCCAGTCTGATGTGCTCGCCTTCCAGTCTGATGTACCCACTGTCCAGTCTAATGTGCCTGCTTTCCAGTCTGATGTCCTGATGCCTGCCTTCCAGCCTGAAGTCTCGGTGCCCGCTTTTCAGTCTGATGTCTTCATGCCTGCCTTTCAGCCTGATGTCTCAAAGCTTGCCTTTCAGCCTGACGTCTCGGTGTCTGCCCTTCCACCTGATGTCTCGATGCCTGCCTTCCAGCCTGATGTGCCAGCTTCCCAGCCTGATGTGCCAGCTTCCCAGCCTGATGTGCCAGCTTCCCAGTCTGATGTCTCAGTGCCTGCCTTCCAGCCTGATGCCTCGAAGCTTGCCTTCCAGCCCAATGTCTCAAAGCTTGCCTTTCAGCCTGACGTCTCGGTGCCTGCCTACCAGCCTGATGTGCCAGCTTCCCAGCCTGATGTGCCAGCTTCCCAGCCTGATGTGCCAGCTTCCCAGTCTGTTGTCTCAGTGCCTGCCTTCCAGCCTGATGTCTCGAAGCTTGCCTTTTAGCCTGATGTCTCAATGCCTGCCTTCCAGGCTGATGTGCCAGCTTCCCAGGCTGATGTGCCAGCTTCCCAGGCTGATGTGCCAGCTTCCCAGTCTGATGTCTCGAAGCTTGCCTTCCAGCCCGATGTCTCGAAGCTTGCCTTCCAGCCCGATGTCTCGAAGCTTGCCTTCCAGCCCGATGTCTCGAAGCTTGCCTTCCAGCCTGATGTCTCGGTGCCTGCCTTCCAGCCTGATGTGCCAGCTTCCCAGTTTGATGTGCCAGCTTCCCAGTCTGTTGTCTCAGTGCCTGCCTTCCAGCCTGATGTCTCGAAGCTTGCCTTCCAGCCTGATGTCTCGATGCCTGCCTTCCAGCCTGATGTGCCAGCTTCCCAGCCTGATGTGCCAGCTTCTCAGTCTCATGTGCCCGCTTTCCAGCCTATTGTCCCAGTGCCTGCCTTCCAGCCTGATGTCTCAGTGCCAGTTTCCCAGACTGATGTGCCAGCTTCCCAGACTGATGTGCCAGCTTCCCAGATTGATGTGCCTGCTGCCAAGCCTGAAGTGCCTATGCCTGCTGCCCAGCCTGATGGGCCTGCTGCCCAGCTCGAAGTGCCTGTGCCTGCTGCCCAGCCTGATGTGCCTGCTGCCCAGCCTGAAGTGCCTGTGCCTGCTGCCCAGCCTGATGTGCCTGCTGCCCAGCCTGATGTGCCTGCTGCCCAGCTCGAAGTGCCTGCTGCCCAGCTTGAAGTGCCCGTGCCTGCTGCCCAGCCTGATGTGCCTGCTGCCCAGCTCAAAGTGAGTGCCCGTGCCTGCTGCCCAGCCTGATGTGCCTGCTGCCCAGCTTGAAGTGTCCATGCCTGCTGCCCAGACTGATGTACCTGCTGCCCAGCTCGAAGTGCCCGTGCCTGCTGCCCAGCTCGAAGTACCCGTGCCTGCTGCCCAGCTTGAAGTGCCCGCTGCCCAGCTTGGTGTATTCCTGACCGCTGTCATCTCGGATGTGCCCGCTGTCTGCTCGGATGTGCCCGCTGTCTGCTCGGATGTGCCCGCTGTGTTCTCGGATGTACCCACTGTCCAGTTTGATGTACCCGATGCCCAGCCTGATGTGCCCTCATCTGTTCGGTTTGAGGCTGAGAACTTTGGACAATTTCATCTTGTTGGAGCGGCCGGAGGCCGCTCCTTTGAGGGGGGTACTGTCATGAGAGGGTTTACCCGTTGGTGGCACTATCGGTCTCTTGGATCGCAGTACTAGTGTCCACCAGCGGGTGTCTTCCAACACCTGGGACCTGTAGTAAGAGGTCTCTCCTGCTGGTGGCACTGTTGCATCCTTGGGCGGTAGTACCGGTGTCCACCAGCGGGTGCACTCTGGCAGTGTGGAGCAAACAGCACCCTCTGCGCTCAGCTGTAACATGAGGTCAATTACTACAGCTTTATAAATACCCGGCAAGCCCTCACAGGCTTGCCCTGGTATCTTTCTCCCTGCGCCCTGACCTTGCTGCCTGTATCCTGACCATGAACCTGTTCCTGTCCTGTCCTGATCTGATCCGATCCGATCCCTATCCCTAGCCCATCCTGTTCTTGTCCCTCCTGATTCCCTTGGATCCCTGCCCTGCAGCCTAACCATCCATCCTCTCCCTGTCCTGCTGGTTTCCCGTCCTTACCCATCTGCTGACCTCCCTGTGTATGACCTTGGCCTGGCTTTGTTTATAATTCTGGTATCTCAATTTACTTGTATATAATATTTGTTGTTTGTGGGTCAGTGGTTGGTTTTGCACTGTTTATATTCCTCTTACTTGTCACTTATTTAATAAACACCATTATTTTTTCACTTACATGCGTTTCTGGTTTCCTCTGTGCAGTCCACATGGTCTGGTCAATTAAATCCTCTGACAATGATGTACAAAGCCCGGTGTATAATGTAGAGCCTGGTATATGATGTACAGGGCTCTGTGTATAATGTAGAGCCTGGTATATGATGTACAGAGCCCGGTGTATAATGTAGAGCCTGGTATATGATGTGCAGAGTCCTGCCTCCCAGCTTGATGTCTTTGCCTCCCAGTCTGATGTGCCCGCTGTCCAGTCTGATGTGCCCACTGTCCAGTCTGTAGAGCCTGGTATATGAGGTACAGAGCCCTGTGTATAATGTAGATTCCGGTGTATAATGTAGAGCCTGGTATATGATGCACAGAGCTCTGTGTATAATGTAGAGCCTGTTATATGATGTGCAGAGTCCTGTGTATAATGTAGAGCCTGGTATATGATGTGTATATACTGTGGGACGAATATACACATATATACTTTCTCTGTATCCTAACAGGTCCATGCCCTCCATACCCTAATCTGGGTGGCTCCTGCGAGCTCTGACCTGCTGCTTCCGCTGATTTGTGTGTATGTGTGAGGGTTTTTTTTGACACCACCACATTACCCTGGTTCTATGAACATCTCCATATGCCTTATATTCACCAAATGAGATGATGCAAATTTCCTATATGCTTAGGGAATATCTCCTTGCACACTAATTAAACCTCTTAGAAGGACCTTCTGGGTGTGGGACCCAATCTGCCTGCATACGTGCTGTGTAATTTCCCTGCCACTAGGAGAGCATTTTTGATTTGTGAGTATTTAATTACATATCTTTGACTGTATTTCTGCCATTTCATAATTTTATGTTAATATGTGAATGAACTGTAAACTTACAATGTTTGGGTACCTCCATACATACATATTTATACTTTCTTATTATCTTTTTCTGATAGAAATGCAACAATACAACCTACCTAACCCCTGAAGAAGGAAGTACACTTTTCATAGAGAGAAACTTACCTTTCTATGACCTTTTCCGAAACATGTAGGGTGGTTGGTTATCTAATAACTGCGCTTTTTAGCGCTGTTTGTAGCATTCATCAGCTATATACATCATTTGCATTTGTGATCATGCTCTTCTTAATTTTTAAGCTATTTTGTATTTTTGTATATTCTCCTATTGTATTTTGAATAAAATTTGTTAAATTTTACATATTTGGTATCCCTTTTCTATACTATCCTTCATTGGCTTTCTGCCTTTATTATCCCTTGGGGACACGCCCTTTTCTTACAAGTTTGCCTTTGGGATGTGGCAGAAGCCTCTAGGATCAGTCTCTTGTATAGTTTCCTCTCCTTAAAGAATTTTTCTCCAATCTAATTGGGTAGCAAATACCCGCCTAGTCCCAACTTTTGGTAACTATTCTTGAGTTTAATTAATATTGTTAGTTATACCCCTTTTTTTGTCTTACCTCTTCCCCTTTTTTTTGACATGGCAGAACTTTATAGTCAATCACGGGACGATTTTGCAACCAAGGTCCAACAAGACTTTGGTCAAAATGAATCTCGTGATTCAGAATTTAGTTTTTTTAATCTCAGCCCTTACCAAGTGGCTTGAGAAAAAAATCACTTACTCATTAGCATATCAAGAGTTTCCAAGACTATATCAAGGATGACTTGAACCCTCTAGGACTTCGTGTCCAAATCTTCCCCTCCTTGAAAACTTAAGTTCTACATTCAAAATGGCATGGGAATATAATCTGAAATCATGCTGATGTCTCTATTAATAGAGGAGTATCAGAGACGTATGATTGACATAGATGCCAACATAAATTACGTTTATTCAAAAATTAAAATATTACAAACTCATCCTTCTTTTCAAAACTACAATCAAAAAATAAAAACACACATAGAACAGTTTAACAAAAAAGAATTTAAACGTTTGAGAGATAAACAAGCATTTGAAGAAGGCAAGGCCTACAAATGGTCTCAACAAATTGGTGGCAAAAACTACCAACGGAATTCTAAATGGAATCCTGGATACTCAGATATATCTGACTCATCATCTGTGTCATCCAACGTCTCTCATGCTTCCTCAAAACAATTTAGACGAACAAGAAAGCCCAAAAGACACCAAGAAGGCGATCACCCCTCAGCAAACTCCAATAAAAAACGGTTTCCCAAACAACAATCTCCCAAGCAACCTTTCTCAAATTCTTCTACCAATGCCCCAGGCCCATCAGCATCTTTACCAACAAATGGAATCGTGGCATCTTCATTAGGTGGCACCTCTCCGTCCACATCTTCCATAAAAATCCCATCAATCTTCTCCAAAAATCAATCCAATCCCTCTTTTCCCCCAAACTCGGGACTCTTTTAAACCCTTCTCTTTCTTCTCCACAATTGAACATCATTAATCTTTCAACACACAATCTTACAGAAGATGAAATCTCAGCCCTATCCAAGGGACTCACCTTCTTTCCAAACAATAGGATAGATAAGTTTACAGCAATAAAGGATACACACCTCTACACATGTTAACTACTTTTAAAAAGTATGTTTGAAAAACGAAAAATAGACAGTGAAGATCGTAGTACATTTAGTGAACGTCAAGCTCTAGACAACTTAAACTCACTTTTGGAAGAAAGTGAACCCGAAGATCTTATTGATACGATAGATTTGGAGACGTTCCTTGGAGATATCCAAAATCCATCTACAAATGCTCCCCCTCTGAAATCAGTCTTGAAAAAGGCCTCCTCTCTGTACCCTGCCCCTAGCACAAATCACGGTGTAAAGACATTTCTCAAGATGGTCTCCTCTGAGATCCAATCTTTAAATCGAACATTCCCCCCCGTAATGACAATGTAACTTATGGCGAAAAATCGGCCCTACAAGATCTATCAAATAATTACACTATCACAATTAAACCAAGTGATAAAGGGGGCAATAGTGTCCTTATAGACAATGAACAATATAAAAGAATATGTTTAGCCATCTTAAGAAACCGCGATTGGTATCATCCAGTGGGTAGGGACATTGTCGAGGCCTTTAATCAAAAATTCTACTCATTCGTAGACAAAGCCTTTTATAATAAAAATCTTTCCAAACAAACTTGGAATTTCATACGCACCCCCTACCCAAGATTGGCAACCTTTTATGCGTTGCCAAAAATTCATAAAAACCCTTCCAATCCATCGGGCAGGCCAATTCTCTCAGGCAATGGATCCATCACTGAAAATCTATCCAAGCTAATAGACGAACATATTAGACCTTTCGTCTTCACCATTCCATCGTACATTCGTGATACCATTTACATCCTACAAACCATAGAGGATGTTCAAGTTCCAACTTACTGTATTCTTGCAACTATAGATGTAGAAGCACTCTACAGTTCAATACCACATTCCAAGGGATTGGCATGTATACGTAGAGTGTTGTCTCGAATTAGTCATCAGGAAGCGTCTTTCAATGAATTCATACTTCTATCTTTGGACTACATATTAAATCACAATGTGTTCTCCTTTGATGGCTCTATATTTCTCCAGTAGGGATGAGCTTCGAGTTCGAGTCGAACTCATGTTCGACTCGAACATTAGCTGTTCGCAAGTTCGCCGAACACCGAACAATTTGGGGTGTTCGCGGCAAATTCGAATGCCGCGGAACACCCTTTAAAAGTCTATGGGAGAAATCAAAAGTGCTAATTTTAAAGGCTTATATGCAAGTTATTGTCATAAAAAGTGTTTGGGGACCCGGGTCCTGCCCCAGGGGACATGTATCAATGCAAAAAAAAGTTTTAAAAACGGACGTTTTTTCAGGAGCAGTGATTTTAATAATGCTTAAAGTCAAACAATAAAAGTGTAATATCCCTTTAAATTTCGTACCTGGGGGGTGTCTATAGTATGCCTGTAAAGGGGCGCATGTTTCCCGTGTTTAGAACAGTCTGACAGCAAAATGACATTTGGAAGGAAAAAACACATTTAAAACTACCCGCGGCTATTGCATTGCCGACAATACACATAGAAGTTCATTGATAAAAACGGCATGGGAATTCCCCCCAGGGAAACCCCGAACCAAAATAAAAAAAAAAAAAATGACGTGGGGGGGTCCCCCTAAATTCCATACCAGGCCCTTCAGGTCTGGTATGGATATTAAGGGGAACCCCGGCCAAAATTAAAAAAAAAAAAATGACGTGGGGTTCCCCCTAAATTCCATACCAGACCCTTCAGGTCTGGTATGGATTTTAAGGGGAACCCCGCGCCAAAAAAAAAAAAAAAAACGGCGTGGGGTTCCCCCAAAAATCCATACCAGACCCTTATCCGAGCACGCAACCTGGCAGGCCGCAGGAAAAGAGGGGGGGACGAGAGTGCGCCCCCCCCTCCTGAACCGTACCAGGCCACATGCCCTCAACATTGGGAGGGTGCTTTGGGGTAGCCCCCCAAAACACCTTGTCCCCATGTTGATGAGGACAAGGGCCTCATCCCCACAACCCTGGCCGGTGGTTGTGGGGGTCTGCGGGCGGGGGGCTTATCGGAATCTGGAAGCCCCCTTTAACAAGGGGACCCCCAGATCCCGCCCCCCCCGTGTGAAATGGTAAGGGGGTACTTACCCCTACCATTTCACTAAAAAACTGTCAAAATAGTTAAAAATGATAAGAGACAGTTTTTGACAATTCCTTTATTTAAATGCTTCTTCTATCTTCCTTCATCTTCTTCTTCTTCTGGTTCTTCTGGCTCTTCTGGTTCTTCCTCCGGCGTTCTCGTCCAGCATCTTCTCCGCGGCGTCTTCTATCTTCTTCTCCTCGGGCCGCTCCGCACCCATGGCATGAGGGGAGGCTCCTGCTCTTCTCTTCATCTTCTTCTTCATCCTCTTCTCTTCTTCATCTTCTTCATCTTCATCTTCTCTTCTTTTCTTCTGCGGGCCGCTCCGCATCCATGCATGGAGGGAGGCTCCCGCTGTGTGATGGCGTCTCCTCGTCTGACGGTTCTTAAATAACGGGGGGCGGGGCCACCCGGTGACCCCGCCCCCCTCTGACGCACGGGACATGACGGGACTTCCCTGTGGCATTCCCCGTGATGTCACAGGGAAGTCCCGCAAATCACCGTGCGTCAGAGGGGGGCGGGGTCACCGGGTGGCCCCGCCCCCCGTTATTTAAGAACCGTCAGACGAGGAGACGCCGTCACACAGCGGGAGCCTCCCTTCATGCATGGATGCGGAGCGGCCCGGAGAAGAAAAGAAGAGATGAAGAAGATGAAGAAGATGAAGAAGAGAAGAGGATGAAGAAGAAGATGAAGAGAAGAGCGGGAGCCTCCCCTCATGCCATGGGTGCGGAGCGGCCCGAGGAGAAGAAGATAGAAGACGCCGCGGAGAAGATGCTGGACGAGAACGCCGGAGGAAGAACCAGAAGAGGAATTGTCAAAAACTGTCTCTTGTCATTTTTAACTATTTTGACAGTTTTTTAGTGAAATGGTAGGGGTAAGTACCCCCTTACCATTTCACACAGGGGGGGGGCGGGATCTGGGGGTCCCCTTGTTAAAGGGGGCTTCCAGATTCCGATAAGCCCCCCGCCCGCAGACCCCCACAACCACCGGCCACGGTTGTGGGGATGAGGCCCTTGTCCTCATCAACATGGGGACAAGGTGTTTTGGGGGGCTACCCCAAAGCACCCTCCCAATGTTGAGGGCATGTGGCCTGGTACGGTTCAGGAGGGGGGGGGGGGCCGCACTCTCGTCCCCCCCTCTTTTCCTGCGGCCTGCCAGGTTGCGTGCTCGGATAAGGGTCTGGTATGGATTTTTGGGGGAACCCCACGCCGTGTTTTTTTTTTTTTTTTTTTTTGGTGCGGGGTTCCCCTTAAAATCCATACCAGACCTGAAGGGTCTGGTATGGAATTTAGGGGGAACCCCACGTCATTTTTTTTTTAAATTTTGGCCGGGGTTCCCCTTAATATCCATACCAGACCTGAAGGGCCTGGTATGGAATTTAGGGGGACCCCCCACGTCATTTTTTTTTTTTTTAAATTTTGGTTCGGGGTTTCCCTGGGGGGAATTCCCATGCCGTTTTTATCAATGAACTTCTATGTGTATTGTCGGCAATGCAATAGCCGCGGGTAGTTTTAAATGTGTTTTTTCCTTACAAATGTCATTTTGCTGTCAGACTGTTCTAAACACAGGAAACATGCGCCCCTTTACAGGCATACTATAGACACCCCCCCAGGTACGAAATTTAAAGGGATATTACACTTTTATTGTTTGACTTTAAGCATTATTAAAATTACTGCTCCTGAAAAAACGGCCGTTTTTAAAACTTTTTTTTGCATTGATCCATGTCCCCTGGGGCAGGACCCAGGTCCCCAAACACTTTTTATGACAATAACTTGCATATAAGCCTTTAAAATTAGCACTTTTGATTATTCATGTTCGTGTCCCATAGACTTTAACGGTGTTCGCTTGTTCGAGCGAACTTTTTTCCTGTTCGCATGTTCTGGTGCGAACCGAACAGGGGGGTGTTCGGCTCATCCCTATTCTCCAGGTACAGGGCGTAGCCAGGGGCACTTGCTGTGCCCCTGGCTACGCCAATCTGTACCTGGGGGAATGGGAAAACACTATTTTCAGTGACGAGGCTCTATATGTACCTGTGCCACATTGTTATATGGCACAGGTACATAGATGACATCTTCGTATTCTGGGACGGTCCCCAACACCTCCTGGATGAGTTTTTGATCAAACTCCATACAAACGAATTTAATTTGAATTTTACAATGAATTCTGACATGTCCAGAATTACTTTTCTGGACATTGAAATTGTCAAAAACGAATCCAATTCATTATCTTGCAAACTTTTTAGAAAACCCACTGCAGGCAACACTGTCCTGCATTCTTCTAGTTTCCACCCTAGATCCCTTGTAAAATCCATTCCGTATGGTGGATACCTGCGTGTCAAACGCAATTGTTCCAACCAGCTGGAATTTAAACATGAGGCTAATAATTTGAAAAAATGTCTTCTCGAACGTGGCTACCGCCACAAATGTCTCAAGAAAGCATTCCAGCGGGCCAACACCAACAATAGACACGAATTACTTGTATCAAAGCAATCACAAACCTCAAAGGAGAATCATCGAATAGTTACAACCTTTACTAATGATCATACCAAACTCACGTAAATATATAAAAAATATTGGCATTTGTTAAAGAGTGAATTCCGTGGTTCAGTGAGAGGGGATCCTTGCAAGACAGTGGGCACTTTCCCATGCGGATCCTGCTCCTACTGCAAATACATGAATACCAGAAAAAACATTTATCTGCCCAATGGCATGCCATTCAAACCAAAGCATTATTCTAACTGCCAAATAACAGGAGTGGTCTATTTAATGTTATGCAACTGTAACTGCTTTTACATGCAAAAATTGTGGCAAAGACTATACCGCCACATTAGATCTATGGAAACTGCCAATCCCGACCTGCCATTGGGCAGACAAGTTGCCCAGACTCACAATGGTATCTGTCCTACCATTTTAGTTTTGGTTCTTGATCGGCTGCACCCGAGGTGCAGAGGTGGAGATTATGACAAATATCTCCTACAGCGTGAGCTTCGGTGGATCTCAAATTTAAATGCCACCTTACCACCATGCTTAAATGAAGCTTTCAACCTTAAACCCTTCTTACCTGGCTTTGCAACCGGGAATTTTGACAAAGAGCTGTGAGTCTCTTGACTCATTTGCTGTTAATGATGTCCTTTTTGTTTTTTCATTTTTTTCTCCCTTTTTTATTTTCTATTCTATTCCTGCTTTTCCAATTTTCTTTCCCCTTTTTTCATGTTTTTGTTGTGTTTTGATAACTTTGGATTCTCATGAGTTAAATATGCCAGTTGTCAATTTAAACTAATTCAGATTTTTATGAAAATTGTTGTTAATGACAGCTGTTAAAAATACACTCATGTTTCACTCATGTTTCTTTATGATCTCTTGCAGGTGTTTCATTACACTATCTATTTGTAACACCAATGCAGTTGGACAGGATTACCATCCCCAGTATAGGAGTCCAATGCTTAACAGTATTGTATTATTATGATCTACTATTGTTTTCCCATCACTAACCATGACATATGGATGAACAGGGTTATTATCTTACAATGACTGGTGTCCGTCGGCCATCACACAAAATGATGGTTCGGCTGCTGTCCAAAATCCCCCCCCCTCTTCCCCTATTGCGGTTGTGGCTTGTCGGGGCGCCCTGGCACTGGGGGGCCTCCGGTCCGCCCTCTCTGTGGGGCCGGAGGCTTTCCTTAGGGCGGCAGCTTTGCGCATGCGCTGTGGCCTCTTTTGTCCCCGCGCGTGCGCACTGGCTGTTTCTGCATCTATAGCCCTCAGCTGCTGCCCATCCTCGGTGTCAGCAGCCTATGTCAATGTCTGACATCATCGCGCCGTGTGACGCGGTGGCGCTGGATGTTGCACTGGCTGAGGTGCCTTTAGTGGGGAGCTCTCACACACGGCTGCACTGATTTACACAGCTGTGTTTCAGGACCTGATACACAGACTCCACCCCTCTTAATCACCAGATTGGCTGCCATCTGGCTACCATTCCCATATGAGGGATATTTAAAACACCCAACATATGCCAGATCAGTGCTACACAGCTGAGGCATTCGACATGGACACACTGGGATCGATCTAAATGCAAGGTCAGAATATAGACAATACTCCTGCTGTTTTTCATTTTTTCTTTCTTTAAGTACCCTTTTGTGATAGAGATTTTTCTGCAGCCTTGATCCTATGTGATGTTTGGCTCTTTTAAAGCTACCTTTTTCCTCCTTCCTGGTCAGGCTCCCTCTGTCTGTTTGTCTGCTCTCCTCACTGAATGAAAACATACTATCAGCCTTATACTGTGGGACGAGTATATACATATACACTTTCTCTGTTTCCTAACAGGTCCATGCCCTCCATACCCTAATCTGGGTGGCTCCTGCGAGCTCTGACCTGCTGCTTCCGCTGATTTGTGTGTATGTGTGAGGGGGGTTTTTGACACCACCACATTACCCTGGTTCTATGAACATCTCCATATGCCTTATATTCACCAAATGAGATGATGCAAATCTCCTATATGCTTAGGGAATATCTCCTTGCACACTAATTAAACCTCTTAGAAGGACCTTCTGGGTGTGGGACCCAATCTGCCTGCATACGTGCTGTGTAATTTCCCTGCCACTAGGAGAGCATTTTTGATTTGTGAGTATTTAATTACATATCTTTGACTGTATTTCTGCCATTTCATAATTTTATGTTAATATGTGAAAGAACTGTAAACTTACAATGTTTGGGTAGCTCCATACATACATATTTATACTTTCTTATTATCTTTTTCTGATAGAAATGCAACAATACAACCTACCAATCCCCGAAGAAGGAAGTACATTTTTCATAGAGAGAAACTTACCTTTCTATGACCTTTTCCGAAACATGTAGGGTGGTTGGTTATCTAATAACTGCGCTTTTTAGCATTCATCAGCTATATACATCATTTGCATTTATGATCATGCTCTTCTTAATTTTTAAGCTATTTTGTATTTTTGTATATTCTCCTATTGTATTTTAAATAAAATTTGTTAAATTTTACATATTTGGTATCCCTTTTCTATACTATCCTTCATTGGCTTTCTGCCCTTATTATCCCTTGGGGACACCCCCTTTTCTTACAAGTTTGCTTTTAGGATGTGGCAGAAGCCTCTAGGATCAGTCTCTTGTATAGTTTCCTCTCCTTAAAGAATTTTTCCGGAACCCCTCATTATGGGCACAGTGAGGCTGCAATTGATGGGTACAGTGAGGCTGCATTTGATGAAATAGACACTTGCATTTGGCAGTGCCATACCTATCTCTCCTTTAATTTTACCCATATTTTAATTTGACTCATAGGTACTGATCACTAAGGAAATTTTTTTCAAACTGATTGAAAATTCGGTTCCATCTTTGAAACTATTTACCTTCACAAGGCTTTCAGATGAAGAAAAAAAATAGGAGGATAAAAGGAGCTTGGACCACATCAACCCAAATTGCTAATTCAGCAAAGGTCAAGTGATCGCGGTTGAGTTTACACTCAAAGCTTTTCCACCACTTCTTATAGTGAATGGAGTTGGATAGTTGGATGTGATGTGACTCATGCCTATTATCGTTTTCCCTGTTTGCTATTTCAAAGTCATGGCACCAACATGCTGTGTATATCAACAGGGGTTTGCGACCTAAAGCATCTCACTGAAAAGTGCAAGTGACATGAAACTACCCAAAGCCATCTTGGCAACATTATGAGGCTCGAGTTTTTTGCGAAGCTTAACATTGGTGAACAGCTAGATACAGGCTACAGAATTGGCATTAGAAGACACAATGAAGAGGTCACAAAAAATCGACACATCCTGTCTAGAATAATACTGTGTGAAATTTTTGTTGTGCATTCGAGCTAGCTTTGCATGGCCAGCCCATGACAAGAGTGAGAGATCAGATAATCCTGGAATATTCCGTGGCTTGGTCGATTTTGTTGCTTCTCTTGATGGAGTTTTGAAAGAGCACCTTGAGAATGCCACTGTTTTTAAGGGAACTTCAAAAACTGTGCAGAACGAGCTATTGGACTGTATGTTGTCTGTTGTGAAGGAGCACATTGTCCAAGAAACACGGAGCAGCAATTTTATCTCAATCCAGGCCAACGAGACCACTGATATTGCCACACAGTGCCAACTTGTGCTTGTACTGCGCTACATTGATGCATTAACATTATGGGGCGTTCGCGCCAAATTCGAGCGGCGCATCACGCCCCATAATGCACTGCATCATCGCAGTGCATTGCTGGCTGATGATTGGCCAAGCATGCACTATGACCCGCATGCTTTGGGCAATCACAGCGCTGTAAGCAAAGAGAGCCATAATTGGCCAAAGGCAGGGTGCCTTTGGCCAATTATGGCTCAGAGGGTTAAGTCCACGCCCCACACTACGTAAGCCGCCTGCACGTCGGCCTTGTGTAGTGTGTTTCTGGTGGAGAGAGAGAGAAAGAGAACGAGAGAGTCATTTCATTTACTTTGAGCAGGCAGTTTATTCAGTTAGCTAGATCTCACTGCAAACTGTTCCTGCTGTACTGTTTCTAATCTACTTTAGGCAGGCAGTTGATTCAGTTAGCTGCATTATATTTTTTGTATGTGTATATATATATATATATATATATATATATATATATATATATATATATAGTATGTGTGTGTATGTATGTGTATATATATATATATATATATATATATATATATATATATATATATATATATATATATATATATATATATATATATATATATATATATATATATATAGTGGGAAAGTATTCAGACCCCCTTACATTTTCCACTCTTTGTTATATTGCAGCCATTTGCTAAAATCAGTTCATTTTTTTTCCTCAATGTACACACAGCACCCCATATTAACAGAAAAACACAGAATTGTTGACATTTTTGCAGTTTTTAAAAAAAAAAGAAAAACTGAAATATCACATGGTCCTAAGTATTCAGACCCTTTGCTCAGTATTTAGTAGAAGCACCCTTTTGATCTAATACAGCCATGAGTCTTTTTGGGAAAGATGCAACAAGTTTTTCACACCTGGATTTGGGGATCCTCTGCCATTTCTCCTTGCAGATCCTCTCCAGTTCTGTCAGGTTGGATGGTAAACATTGGTGGACAGCCATTTTTAGGTCTCTCCAGAGATGCTCAACTGGGTTTAACCCCTTCCCGCCGACCGAACGCATATATGCGTCCTCGGCTTTCCGGGGTTATACCGGGATGATGCCCGCAGCTGCAGGCATCATCCCGGTACCGTTGTTTTCAGCGGGCAATCGGCTACCCGAATATAACACCTGATGCGGCTAAAAGCCGCTCGGTTGTTATACCGGAGGAGCGGGAGGGGACATCCCCCCCCTCCCGCCGCCTCCCGCCGCTGTTACCGGGCCTCCCGTGCGATCGGGAGGCCCGGTGTCCGGTCCGCTGCCTTTGGCGGCTGGGGGCGGACTGGAACGAAGCTGCGAGCGGCTTCGTTCCAGCCTTCTTCTTGTAAATGCGGAAGCGACGTCATGACGTCACTTCCCGTTTACTCGGCTGCCAATGGCGCCGAATTTAAAAAAGTACACAGTATTCAGAATCGCCGTTTTCGGCGATCTGAATACTTTGAAGTGTAAAGGAGGGATGGGGGGTCTTTTAGACCCCCGATCCCTCCATAAAGAGTACCTGTCACCACATATTACTGTCACAAGGGATGTTTACATTGCTTGTGACAGCAATAAAAGTAAAAAAAAAAAAAAAAAAATTTTAAACACAATTTATAAAGTACAAAAATAAATAAATTAAATAATAAAAAAAAAAAAATAATTTTTTTAAAGTGCCCCTGTCCCCGCGAGCTCGCGCAGCGAAGAAAACGCATACGGAAGTCGCGCCCGCATATGTAAACGGTGTTCAAACCACACATGTGAGGTATCGCCGCGATCGTCAGAGCGAGAGCAATAATTCTAGCCCTAGACCTCCTCTGTAGCTCAAACCTGGTAACCGTAAAAAAATTTTAAATCGTCGCCTATGGAAATTCAAAGGTACCGTAGTTTGTCGCCATTCCACGAGTGCGTGCAATTCTAAAGGTTGACATGTTTGGTATCTATTTACTCGGCGTAACATCATCTTTCACATTATACAAAAAAATTGGGGTAACTTTACTGTTTGGATTTTTTAAAATACATGAAAGTGTCACTTTTCCAAAAATTTGCGTTTAAAACACCGCTGCACAAATATCGTGTGATAAAAAATATTGCAACAATCGCCATTTTATTCTCTAGATTCTCTGCTAAAAAAATATATATAATGTTTGGGGGTTCTAAGTCATTTTCTAGCAAAAAATACGGATTTTAACTTGTAAACACCAAATTTCAAAAATAGGCTTAGTCATGAAAGGGTTAAGTCAGGACTCTGGCTGGGCCATTTAAGAACAGTCCCGAAGTTGTTGTGGAGCCACTCCTTCGTTATTTTAGCTGTGTGCTTAGGGTCATTGTCTTGTTGGAAGGTAAACCTTCGGCCCAGTCTGAGGTCCTGAGCACTCTGGAAAAAGGTTTTCGTCCAGGATGTCCCTGTACTTGGCCGCATTCATCTTTCCCTTGATTGCAACCAGTCGTCCTGTCCCTGCAGCTGAAAAACACCCCCACAGCATGATGCTGCCACCACCATGCTTTACTGTTGGGACTGTATTGGACAGGTGATGAGCAGTGCCTGGTTTGCTCCACACATACCGCTTAGAGTTAAGGCCAAAAAGTTCTATCTATCTAATCAGATCAGAGAATCTTATTTCTCACCATCTTGGAGTCCTTCAGGTGTTTTTTTTAGCAAACTCCATGCAGGCTTTCATGTGTTTTGCACTGAGGAGAGGCTTCCATCGGGCCACTCTGCCATAAAGCCCCGACTAGCTCAGTTTGGCCGGACGGCCAGCTCTAGGAAGGGTTCTGGTTGTCCCAAACGTCTTCCATTTAAGGATTAGGGAGGCCACTGTGCTCTTAGGAACCTTAAATGCAGCAGAATTTTTTTTGTAACTTGGCCAGATCTGTGCCTTGCCACAATTCTGTCTCTGAGCTCTTCAGGCAGTTCCTTTGACCTTGTGATTCTCATTTGCTCTGACATGCACTGTGAGCTGTAAAGTCTTATATAGACAGGTGTGTGGCTTTCCTAATCAAGTCCAATCGGTATAATCAAACACAGCTGGACTCAAATGAAGGTGTAGAACCATCTCAAGGATGATCAGAAGAAATGGACAGCACCTGAGTTAAATATGTGAGTGTCACAGCAAAGGGTCTGAATACTTAGGACCATGTGATATTTCAGTTTTCTTTTTTAATAAATCTGCAAAAATGTCAACAATTCTGTGTTTTTTTGTCAATATGGGGTGCTGTGTGTACATTAATGAGGAAAAAAATGAACTTAAATGATTTTAGCAAATGGCTGCAATATAACAAAGAGTGAAAAATTTAAGGGGGTCTGAATACTTTCCATCCACACTGTATAAATATATATGGTGTATATGTCTATCTATCTATCTATCTATCTATCTATCTATCTATCTATCTATCTATCTATCTCTATATCCACTGTATTCAGTTTAGCTAGATCTCACTGCAGACCGTTCCTGGTGTACTGTTTCTAATCTACTTCAGGCAGGCAGTTGATTCAGTTAGCTGCAGTGTATTTAGTATATATATATATACATCCTGGCTTTGTATATATATATATATATATATATATATATATATATATATACACACACACACATTGTATCCTGTGTAGCTAGATCTTACTGTAGGCCATTCCTCATGGACGTATTCAAATACACTTTCAGGAAGGCAGGCAAGGCAGGTTATTAAGTGATCTGCAGTACATAAAATATATATACTGTCTCCTACATATATATCCACCGCATTCTAGTCTAGCCAAGCCTATATCTGACTGCAGGCTATTGCTGGCGTACATTTTCAAATACACTTTTAGGCAGGCAAGTGATTCAGTGATCTGCAGTGCATAAAATATTTATACAGTCTCATATATATATATATATATATATATATATATATATATCCACTGCATTCTAGTCTAGCCAAGCCTATATCTGACTGCAGGTAGTCTGCAGTGCATAAAATGTATATACAGTCTCCTACATATATATGTCCACTGCAATCTAGTCTAGCCAAGCCCATATCTGATTGCAGGCCATTCCTGGTGTACATTTTCAAATACATTTTCAGGCAGGCAGGCAGGTGATTCAGTGATCTGCAGTGCATTATATATATATATATATATATATATATATATATATATATATATATATATATATATATATATATATATATATACACATACACAGTCTCCTACATATATATCCACTGCATTCTAGTCTAGCCAAGCCTATGCCTGACTACAGGCCATTCCTGGTGTATGTTTTCAAATACACTTTCAGGCAGGCAGACCAGGCAGGTGATTTAGTGATCTGCAGTGCATAAAATATATATACTGTCTCCTACATATATATCCACTGCATTCTAGTCTAGCCAAGCCTATACCTAACTACAGGCCATTCCTGGTGTACGTTTTGGACACTTTCAGGCAGGCAGACCAGGCAGGTGATTTAGTGATCTGCAGTGCATAAAGGTATATATACAGTCTCCTACATATATATCCACTGCATTCTAGTCTAGCCAAGCCTATACCTGACTGCAGGCCATTCCTGGTGTAACTTTTCTGGTAAACTTCAGGTGGTGTTTTGCTAATCAATTTTACAGCATGTCTGGAAGGCCACCAAGGAAAGGCAGACACTCACAGGCCACTAAAAGAGGGCAAGCAGGCTCTGTGTTTTCAGCTAACAGTGCTGGTCGTGGACACGGTGCATCCTCAGCACCTGGCCGTGGGGCACGCTTGTCCTTTTTTTTTGGCAGCTGGCCATGTTGAGCCACAACATGCAGAAGAGTTGGTAAAGTGGATGACAAAGCCGTCCTCATCCTCCTCATCCTCTGTCACCCAGGCTAATAGAAGTTTGGCTGCCAATGCAGCTGCCAAAGCGGCCTATTCCATCGGCTCAATGGCATTAGTCACTCCTTCCCTAGCCCCACCATCATGTTCTGAGGAGTACCCTGAACTGTTCGACCACAGTGTTGGGTACATGCTGCAGGAGGATGAGCAGCGTTTTGAAGGCTCCGATGATGGATCCCAGGTTGAGGATAAAGGCAGTAACGTTAGTCCAGAGAGAGGGGGTGCCCAGGAAGGACAAGAAACTGGCAGTCATGTTCCCCCAGTTGCAGCATACTGCCAGGTTTGCTCCAGTGGCAAGGAGGGAGGGGATGATGAGGTCACTGACTCTACGTGGGTGCCTGATAGAAGAGAGGAGGAGGAGGAGGCACATCTCCAACGAGGCAGGATGCTCTCCATGGGCCAGCTTAAGGACAGCCAACCGACTGCATCACACCGCAGAGCTCCACATGTGCAGGGTGCTGCGTTTTTTTCAAAAGTTCTTTGGTGTGTGCCTTTTTTGAGATGTGTGCAGCAGATCACACCGTTGCTGTTTGCAACATATGTATGAAGCGTATCAAGCGTGGCCAAAACAGCAGCCGCTTGGGCACCACATGCTTGACCAGACATATGTCGAGCTCCCATGCAGTCCGTTGGCGACAGTACTTAAAAGACCCACACCAAACAACAAGACGGACCTCTCCTTGCTCCTCATCAGCTGGGATCTCCAACCCCACTATTTCAGTCCTCTCAGAGACCTACACTGAGAGGAATGAAGGTGTAGAATTAGATGTCCCAAGCACTTGCGGGCAATCTGCTAGCGGTACACCTAAATCCAATTGTAGCAGGCGAATTTCCCTACCCCAGTTGCTAAACCAGCGAAAGAAATTTGTCCTAGCCATCCACATGCTCAGCGGCTGAATGCTAGTTTGGCTAAATTGCTAGCACTCCAACTGCTGCCTTTTCAGCTGGTAGACTCTGCCCCCTTTCGAGAATTTATGGAATGTGTGGTACCTCAGTGGCAGGTTCCCAAATGCCATTTTTTTTCTTGGAAGGCCATTCCAGCTCTCTACCGGCATGTGGAAGGCAATGTCTTGGCCTCGTTGGACAGGGCGGTCATCGGGAAGAGGAGGAGGAGAAGGTGGGGGAGGAGGAGGATTGTGTCAGCATGGAGGTGGAGCCTGGCACTCAGCATCAGCAGCAGTCTTCAAGGGATCGTTTTCAGTCTCCAGAAACCCATGGACTTGTACGTGGCTGGGAGGAGGTGGCTGCGGATCATGTCGTCCTTAGTGTCCTGGACAACGTGTTGCTGAGGTTTCGGTCAGTCACAGAAGGAGCGTTGGAGAAGGTGGCCGTCTGACCGATGTGACAATTTTTTAGTCCGAAGCCCCAAGGTCTGATCGGTTCCAGCAACCATCGCCAGCATCTGATTTACATGGTGCAGGAATACCTTGGGGCAAGATCAGACTTGGAGACCTATCCAACCAAAAATCCACTGGGTTACTGGGTTTGAGGATGGATCACTGGTCAGAGCTTGCACAATATGCAATTGAGCTACTGGCCTGTCCTGCATCCAGCGTTCTGAATGCACATTCAGTGCTGCTGGAGGCTTTGTAACCGATCACAGAGTGCGCCTGTCAACAGACTCGGTTGATCAGCTCACCTTCATAAAATTGAATCAGTCTTGGATCACCAGCTACCAAGCACCTGACGCTGATGCAGAGTGACTATTCTGTTATGCTGAGTGACTATCCTATTCCTTCTCAATGTTCATGTTGATAGCTTCTAAAAACATTTTTGGTTCTGGACACCAGCACCAGTGCCTAAAGCCCAATTTTTCTGTTAAACAGGGGCGTGTAATTACAATTTTTACTGTAATATTTAGCAGTAGGGCTCGTTCCTGCACTCAACTAGAGTATCTGTGAGGGGTTGCAGTGTTGTGGCACCAGCACCAGTGCTTAAAGCCCAAATTTTCAGCCCCTGTTTAACAGGGGCGTGCAATTACAATTTTTGCTGTAATATTTTGCAGCAGGGCTCGTTTCTGCGCTCAACTAGAGTACCTGTGAGGGGTTGTAGTGATGTGGAACCAGCACCAGGGCCTAAGGCCTAATTTTTCTGCCCCTGTTTAACAGGGGCGTGTAATTACAATTTTTGCTGTAATATTTCGCAGCAGGGCTCGTTCTTGCGCTCAACAAGAGTATCTGTGAGGCTTTACAGTGTTGTGTCACCACCACCACCGCTGCCTAAGGCCCAATTTTTCTGCCCCTGTTCAACAGGGGCATGCAATTACAAATTTTGCTGTAATATTTTGCAGCAGGGCTCGTTTCTGCGCTCAACTAGAGTATCTGTGAGGGGTTACATTGTTGTGGCACCACCACCACTGCCTAAGACCCGATTTTTCTTCCCCTGTTTACCAGGGGCGTGTAATTACAATTTTTGATCTAATATTTCACAGCAGGGCCCTTTCCTGCACCCACCAAGAGTAACTGTGAAGGCTTATAGTGTTGTGGCAACACCATCACACCACCATCAAAGGCCCAATTTTTCTGACCCTGTTCAACAGGGGCATGTAATTACAATTCTTGATATAATATTTCACAGCAGGGCCCGTTCCAGCACCCACCAAGAGTAACTGTGAGGGCTTACAGTGTTCTGGTACCACCAACACCTAAGGCCCGAATTTCTGCAGAGTATATAGGGCAGGCCGTATAGTATATACAGGCGGTCCCCTACTTTTAAACATCCGACTTACAAATGACTCCTACTTACAAACGGAGGGAGACAACAGGAAGTGAGAGGAAATCTACCCCTAGGAAGGGAAATTCTCTCCTGTAAGAGCACCTATGTAAACCCAAGGGCAAAATTTCATAGCTTATCAGTCTACAGATGTGGCGGCTTTTAGTTTTATTTTGCGTTTATTTCCCCTTTATTTTAGTGGGTAGGGCAGTGGGCAGAGGTCAGTAGTAGGTAGGGCAGTGGGCAGAGGTCAGTAGTAGGTAGGGCAGTGGACAGAGGTCAGTAGTAGGTAGGGCAGTGGGCAGAGGTCAGTAGAATAGTTTACAGAGGTCAGTAGTATGAAGAGCAGTGTACAGAGGTCAGGGGGGACAGATGAGAGGGATGAGCAGGACAGGGGTTATCAGGGCAGAGAACAGGGCAAAGGACAGGGGGTCAGCAAGTGGCAGTGCAAAGGGGGAGTCAGGAAGGCACAGCACTGGGGGGTTAGGAGGGCCTGGTACATGGGGATAAGAATAGCTCGGTGCTGTGGGGGTCTTAAAGGGTATAGACCTGGGAAGTCAGGAGGCCTGAGGGTCAGGAGGGCACAGTACTAGGGGGGTCAGGAGGGCATTGTATTGGATCGTCAGAAGAGCATGGTACTTCAGGTTAAGAAGGAACAGTCCTGGTGGGGTCTGAAGGGCATACTACGGGGTGGTCTGGAGGGCATGGTACAGGCGGGGTCAGGAGGGCAACGTACTGGAGGGTCAAGAGGGCACAAAGAGGTTATTGGGAACAGTGATCTCCGTCATGTTTCAGTAAGCCCTTGTTTTTTATATTTTTTTTGGTTATGTATTATAGCAGAAAGTAAAAAAAAAAAATGTTTTTCTTTTTAAATTGTTGGTCTTTTTTTGTTTATAGCGCAAAAAATAGAAACCGCAGAGGTGATCAAATGCCACCAAAAGAAAGCTCTATTTGTGGGGGAAAAAGGACTTTTTGTTTGGGTACAGCGTTGCACGACCGCGCAATTGTCAGTTAAAGCGATGCAGTGCTGTATCGCAAAGAATGGCCTGGTCATTAAGGGGGCATATCCTTCCGGGGCTGAAGTGGTTAAGAAAAGTGAGGGTAAGCATTACATTGGAATGAGTGATTTTTTAATGCTTAGAGGGGTCAAATCAACTGTCGTTTTTGACCTTAGTGATAAGAAAATCTGAGTAGAATACAAAATTCTTTTAAAATGCAAAAAATTCTAACTGTGAATATTGTAACGAAAGATGGTTAAAACATCTGGGATTCCATTCAAATAGCAGGTCTAGACAAACTTTTAGGCTGGGTTCACACAATCTTCACATAAGGTTTACAGCAGGGGTCCGGTGCGTCCCTGTTCACCGTTTCAGGTCTGATTTCAGCACAAACTTTTGGCTGATTTTGGACCAAAAGATGCACAGGACTCCTGTGCAAATTCGCACCGGAGATGTGTGAACTGGCTCCATAGATAGCCGGTCAAAATATCCTGCTATTGCGAATTGGATGCGGAAAAAACGGCCTCCAATTCGTAATAGCTTGAACCCAGCCTTAAGGTTTTTTTGAGCAAAGTTGGTTGACTCACTAATGGCAAGATAGAATGTTCTGAGCAATGATTTTTCTACAGATGTTTAAACGAATTTAAAAACTAAAGTTAAATCTAACCATGTAAGGTCAGCTTTGGAAACCCAGTCTCGATTATCTGCCCCACACCTAACAATTTACCAGTCCCAGTGTCTCAGACATTTCTGTCTGTTCAGCCTATGAACCTTGTGTTTTTTGTTCAGGTGTTAGCATTTCAAATAAAAACATACAATGATAAACACAAAACATAAGAATTATGCCCCTTTCACACGAACGGACAGCTCAGGTCTGCCTGTCAGTTTTGTCGGTGGACCTAAACGGGCACTCCATGTAAGGTTATGCAGTGACGGATGTCAGCGGTGACATGTCCACTGACATCCGACCCAGTCTGATCCTCCAAAATCAGACGGATGGCCCTACGTTCACATCCGTCCCTGGCGGATTGGATGAGATCTGACGAAAACGGACATGCTGTCCGTTTTCGTCCGATCTCTCCATAGCAACCAGCAGTGCTCGACAAGCCCCTCCCCGCTCAGTGAGCAGAGAGGGACCTGTCAGCCACCGGCTCAGCGGAGATCAACGAAGAGATCTTCCACTGAGCTGGCCGACAGCGGCGAACTCCGAGGCAGCAGATCTGCCTCGTGGGAATGAAGCCTATTGCCCTGTACACACGGCCAGTTTTGCCATCGGAATAAACTCCGAAGGTTTCTCCGAAGTTACTCCGACGGAATTCCATTCAAGCGGTCTTGTCTACACACGGTCAAACCAAAGTCCGACCATCAAGAACGCGGTGACGTACAACACGTACGACGGGACTAGAAAAAGGAAGTTCAATAGCCAGTAGCCAATAGGTTCCGTCTCGTACTTGCTTTAGAGCATGCATCATTTTTGGACAGCATACAGACGAGGGGTTTTCCTGATAGGAATTGGCACTGTCCTGCATTCTTCCCAGCTGCCAACAGAGTCACCCAGTGTGTGGTGAAAGATAGGTAAAGTCCCTGTCCATGCCTGCTGGACCATGAGTCAGCGGTAATATGCACCTTACCGCTGACCGCCCTGTCCAGCGAGCCATGGATATTGCCTTCAACATGCCGGTAGAGAGCAAGAATCGCCTTCCGTGAAAAAAGTGGCATTTGAGAACCTGCCACTGTGGTACCGCACATTCCACAAACTCACGGAAGGGGGCAGAGTCTACCAATTGAAAAGGCAGCAGTTGAAGTGCTAGCAATTTAGCCAAGCTAGCATTCAACCGCTGGGCATGTGGATGGCTGGGAGCAAACTTATTTCGCCAGTGGAGCAACTGGGGTAGGGAAATCCGCCTGCTAGAATCGGACGTTGGTGTACCGATAGCAGATTGCCCGCAAGTACTTGGCAGTAGCACACCTAATTCTACACCTTCATTCCTTTCAGTGCAGGTTTCTGTGAGGACTGAAGGTATAGTGGGGTTGGAGATCCCAGCGGATGAGGAGGAGCAAGGAAAGGTCTGCCTTGTTCTTTGGTGTGGGTCTTTTAGGTAGTGTTGCCAACGGGCTGCATGGGAGCTCGACATATGTCTGATTAAGCATGTGGTGCCCAAGCGCTTGCTGTCTAGTCCATGCTTGATACACTTCAGACATACGTTGCAAATAGCAATAGTGTGATCTGCTGCACACGTCTCAAAAAAGGCCCACACCAAAAAACTTTTGGAATAACGTGCGGAGTCACCAGCGCTCTGCACTTGTGGAGCTCTGCGGTGTGATGCAGTCGGTTGGCTGCCCTTAAACTGGTCACTGGAAGGCATCCTGCCTAGTTGGAGATGTGCCTCCTCCTCCTCCGCCTCCTCCTCTCTCCTATCAGGCACTAACGTAGAGTCAGTGAGCTCATCATCCGCTCCCTCCTCATCACTGGAGCAAACCTGGCAGTATGCTGCAGCTGGGGGAACATGACTGCCAGTTTGTTGTCCTTCTTGGGCAACCCCTTTCTCTGGGCTCACATTACTGCCTTCCTCAAGCTGGGTACCATCATCGGAGCCTTCAAAATGCAGCGCATCCTCCTGCAGCATGTACCCGACACTGTGGTCGAACAGTTCGGGGACTCCTCCGTGGGGCTAGGAAAGGAGTAACTGATGATGACCTTGAGTCCAAGGAATAGGCCGCTTTGGCACCTGCATTGGCAGCCAAGGTAGCCTGGGTGACAGAGGATGAGGAGGATGAGGACGGCTTGGCCATCCACTCTACCAACTCTTCGGCATGTTGTGGCTCAACACGGCCAGCTGCCGAGAAAAAGGACAAGCGTGCCCCATAGCCACGTGCTGATGAGGATGCACCGTGTCCATGACCAGCACTGTTGCCTCTAGACACAGAGCCTGCTTGCCCTCTTTTATTGGCCTGTGACTGTCTGCCTCTCCTTGTTGGCCTTCCAGACATACTGTCTTTGATGTATTGGAATAGGTACACAAGGAATGGCCTGCAGTGAGATGTAGCTGCACAAAGCTGGGATGTATATATATACTGATTATACTGCAGCTAGCTGCCTCTAGTATTATTAGGAAGAAAACAACAGGAATTGTCTGCAGTGAGCTTTAGCTGCACACTGTGCCCAGAATACAGTACACTAATACACTGCAGCTAGCTGAATCAACTGCCTGCCTGTGGTATTATTAGGAAGAGGACACCAGTAATTGTCTTCAGTTAGCTTTAGTTGCACACTGTGCACAGGATACAGTACACTGACTGAAAATACTGCAGCTGCCTGCCTGAGGTATTATTAGGAAGAGAACACCAGCAATTGTCTGCAGTTATCTTTAGTTGCACACTGTGCACAGGATACAGTACACTGACCTAAAATACTGCAGCTGCCTGCCTGTGGTATTATTAGGAAGAGAACACCAGCAATTGTCTGCAGTTAGCTTTAGTTGCACACTGTGCACAGGATCCAGTACACTGACTGAAAATACTGCAGCTGCCTGCCTGTGGTATTATTAGGAAGAGAACACCAGCAATTGTCTACAGTTAGCTTTAGTTGCACACTGTGCACAGGATACAGTACACTGACTGAAAATACTGCAGCTGCCTGCCTGTAAGTATATTAGGAAGAGAATAACAGGAACGGATCTAGCTAAACTGAAGTGTATATATATATATATATATATATATATATATACACACACAACACCTGGGATGCATATATATACTAAATACTCTGACTGCAGCTAACTGACTCACCTGCCTGCTCTATCTAACTCAAATGAAATGACACTGTCTATCTCTCAGCACGCCGGAGCACACCACACAAGGCCAACTTCCAGGCAGCCTTATATAGTGTGGGGCGTGTACTAAATCCCCTGAGAGCCCATTCACACAGGGGCAACACGACTTCCAGCACGACTTTGGGAGGCAACTTGGACACGACTTGAGTATGAATCACAGCACGACTTGGGGCAACTTACAACACAACTTGAAGTCGCCTCCAGGACAGGGAACTTTACAAGTGGCCAATCAGAGCTTATCAGCTGTGTGTGAGAAGGAGGGGGCTGGTGTTTAGTGGAGGAAATTACTTTCTGTTTCTTTTCTGCTTCCTGTAAAGTTGCCTCAGTATGAACAGTGATCAGACTTGGAGGCAACTTCCATTGAAATCAATGGGTACAAGTTGCCTTCAAGTCGGATTGAAGTAGTACAGGAACCTTTTTGAAGTCGGAGCGACTGCAGTAGTGTGCATTAAGACAGATCCATTCACTTACATTGATTTTTTCGTGTAGCGCGACTTGAGGCGACTAGGGGCGACTTGGGGCGACTTGAAGTCAGATCCAAAGTTGCCCCTGTGTGAATGGGCTCTGAGGCATAATTGGCCAAAGCCACCCTGCCTTTGGCCAATTATGGCTCTCCGTTCTTAACGCGCTGTGATTGGCCAAAGCATGCGGGTCATAGTGCATGCTTGGCCAATCATCAGCCAGCAATGCACTGCGATGCTACAGTGAATTATGGGCCGTGACCCATAATGTTCTTATTCGAGGAACGGCCGATGTTCGAGTCGAACTTACTCGAAGCTCATCCCTAATGACTAGGCATGATGGGAATTGTAGTTCCTGAACAACTGGAGGGCTGTAGTTTGAAGACCCCTGTTTTAGACCATTATTATGCCTCCAGAATTGGGAGTGTGGCATCTACCCAACTTCTCTCTGCTGGTGGACACAAGAACCTACATCTATAGATATATATTTGGGCAGCACAGTGGTGTAGTGGTTAGCACGGAAAAAGGGTCGCTGGTTCAAATCCCACCTGTGACACCATCTGCCTGGAGTTTGCATGTTCTCCCTGTGCCTGCATGGGTTTCCTCTGGGTACTCTGGTTTCCTCCCACACTCTAAAAACATCCTGGTAGGTAAATTGGATCCTATCTAAATTGGCCCTAATATGTCTGAATGTGTGTTAGGGACCCACACAAACACCACCCCATGTTAAAAAAACAAAATTATTTTCTCAATTTGCAAATAAGGATCATCTCTTCCACACAGAACAGTAAGTGGAGCATGGTGGTGGGAAGAAATTAGCTGCAGTACAAGCAACTTCCTGTAGAGGCGTGATGTCATTCCTGTGTGCTGTCCACCGCTTCCGGGAAACAGATATGCACCACAGACACATACCTATGCGTACACAGTACTCGCGCATCTAGATGCATTTGGCTGCAGGAATCCATATTTGGATGTAAATGAGGAGTAAAGTAGATGCAGATTTCTGGGACTGGACTAACAAATGTTTCTAGTGAAAGGCAACTGGTGTTTTTCCAAGGTCTAAATGGGCCATTGACATGCATCACTGTGCCCACAAATGAATATCCATTAAGGATTTAAACATTAGTCACATCTTGAGAAAGATTTTGCAAAATAATGTAGCACAGACAATTAAATCAAAGTGAACAACCTACAAACGACACACATTGACATCAAAAATATTTCAGGGAAAAATATCCCCCACCCAAAAAAATACAATAAACCAAAGTAAAAAAAACTTGCGAAAAAACACATCTGTTTTGAAAAGAAAGAGAGAGAATGTCCTTACATTACTAACCCAAAAAACACACTCTCTGAGCATGCCCAGAAACATCCAAGTGCTGTTCACACACAAATTGCACAAAAAAAAGTCCCTGAGCAGGCCCAGACCAACCCAAATGCAGCTAGCACAAAATAAGCCACCCCCTGTCCAAAATTAAACACATCATCCAGCATGCCCTTATTTAAGGTTAAGAAAAAAAAGATGGAAAAAAAGTACTGGACTGCATCAAAAACGCACCAAAAACGTATCATAAACGCACTGGAACGCATGAAAAATGCACAGGCAGAAAAGCATCTGGAACGCATCTGGACTGCGTTTCTATGGAGTGACCTAGCCCTAAAGCTAGTAACTTGGGGGGGGGGGTACTCTGCCTGTAAAGTGGTGCATCTGTAGCATGTATCCAAAATGCTGCTTCAAAGATGTACGGCTTTAGTGCTAGTTCACAGCAGACGCAGTTCCGTTCAGTTCTAAGATTTTGGCCGCGCAGTAAACAAACACATTTGAACGAACGCAAGAGCTGCTTGCACATGCGCAGTGCTTAAATAGATCTCACACAGTTCTAAACGTACTTGCAGGCACAGCAGGCTTGCTCAGAAAAAGTTACTTTCTCATTCTATTTTGGGCATATATGTTACTTGGGCAGTTGTTACTAGGAATGAGCTTCGAGTTCGAGTCAAACTCATGTTCGACTCGAACATCGGCTGTTCGCCAGTTCGCTGAACAGCGAACAATTTGGGGTGTTCGCGGCAAATTCGAAAGCTGCAGAACACCCTTTAAAATCTATGGGAGAAATCAAAAGTGCTAATTTTAAAGGCTTATATGCATGGTATTGTCATAAAAAGTGTTTGGGGACCTGGGTCCTGCCCCAGGGGACAATGCAAAAAAAAGTTTTAAAAACGGCCGTTTTTTCGGGAGCAGTGATTTTAATAATGCTTAAAGTGAAACAATAAAAGTGTAATATTCCTTTAAATTTCGTACCTGGGGGGTGTCTATAGTATGCCTGTAAAGGGGTGCGTCCTGTGTTTAGAACAGTCTGACAGCAAAATGACATTTCCAACCAAAATTTAAAACAAATGACGTGGGGGGTCCCCCTAGAACAGTCTGACGGCAAAATGACATTTCCAACCAAAATTTTTAAAAAAAATGACGTGGGGGTCCCCCTAAATTCCATACCAGGCCCTTCATGGATTTTAAGGGGAACCCCGCGCCAAAATTTTTAAAAAAATGGCGTGGGGTCCCCCCAAAAATCCATACAAGACCCTTATCCGAGCACGCAACCTGGCAGGCCGCAGGAAAAGAGGGGGGGACGAGAGAGCGCCCCCCCTCCTGTACCAGGCCACATGCTCTCAACATTGGGAGGGTGCTTTGGGGTAGCCCCCCAAAACACCTTGTCCCCATGTTGATGGGGACAAGGGCCTCATCCCCACAACTCTTGCCCGGTGGTTGTGGGGGTCTGCGGACGGGGGGCTTATCGGAATCTGGAAGCCCTCTTAAACAAGGGGACCCCCAGATCCTGGCCCTCCCCCCTGTGTGAAATGGTAAGGGGGTACAAAAGTACCCCTGCCATTTCACAAAGAAAGTGTCAAAAATGTTAAAAATGACAAGAGACAGTTTTTGACAATTCCTTTGTTTAAATGCTTCTTCTTTCTTCTATCTTCTATCTTCTTTCTTCTATCTTCTATCTTCCTTCGGATTCTTCCTCCATCTTCTTCTTCTTCTGGTTCTTCTGGTTCTTCTGGTTCTTCCTCTGGTGTTCTCGTCTGGCATCTTCCTCCGCGGCGTCTTCTTCCCTTCTTCTCCTCGGGCCGCTCCGCATCCATGATGGCATGGAGGGAGGCTCCTGCTGTGTGATGCTTCTCCTCTTCTGACGGTTCTTAAATAACGGGGGGCGGGGCCACCCGGTGACCCCGCCCCCCTCTGACGCACGGGGACTTGACGGGGATTTCCCTGTGGCATTCCCTGTGATGTCAGAGGGGGTGGGGTCACCCGTTATGTAACCCCGCTCCCTTCTAACGTCACGGGGAATGCCACAGGGAAGTCCCCGTCAAGTCCCGTGCATCAGAGGGGGGCGGGGTCACCGGGTGGCCCCGCCCCTATTATTTAAGAACCGTCAGAAGAGGAGAAGCGTCACACAGCGGGAGCCTCCCTCCATGACATCATGGGAAGGGAAGAAGACACCGACGCCATGGAGGAAGATTCCGGACGAGAACACCGGAGGAAGAACCAGAAGAACCAGAAGAAGAAGAAGATGGAGGAAGAAACTGAAGGAAGATAGAAGACAGAAGAAAGAAGATAGAAGATTTAAATAAAGGAATTGTCAAAAACTGTCTCTTGTCAATTTTGACACTTTTTTTGTGAAATGGTAAGGGTACTTTTGTACCCCCTTACCATTTCACACAGGGGGGAGGGCCGGGATCTGGGGGTCCCCTTGTTAAAGGGGGCTTCCAGATTCCGATAAGCCCCCCGCCCACAGACCCCCACAACCACTGGGCAAGGGTTGTGGGGAAGAGGCCCTTGTCCCCATCAACATGGGGACAAGGTGTTTTGGGGGGCTACCCGAAAGCACCCTCCCAATGTTGAGGGCATGTGGCCTGGTACGGTTCAGGAGGGGGGGCGCTCTCTCGTCCCCCCCTCTTTTCCTGCGGCCTGCCAGGTTGTGTGCTCGGATAAGGGTCTGGTATGGATTTTTGGGGGGACCCCACACCATTTTTTTTTATAATTTAGGCGCGGGGTTCCTCTTAAAATCCATACCAGACCTGAAGGGTCTGGTATAGATTTTGAGAGGGACCCCAAGCCATTTTTTTTTTTTATTTTGGCCGGGGTTCCCCTTAATATCCATACCAGACCTGAAGGGCCTGGTATGGAATTTAGGGGGACCCCCCACGTCATTTTTTTTTTAAATTTTGGTTCGGGGTTCCCCTGTGGGGAATTCCCATGCCGTTTTTATCAATGAACTTTTATGTGTATTGTCGGATCGGCAATTCATTAATAGCCGCGAGAAATTTTAAATTACTTTTTTCCTTTAAAATGACATTTTGCTGTCAGACTGTTCTAAACATGGGAAACATGCGCTCATTTACAGGCATACTATAGACACCCCTAGGTACGAAATTTAAAGGGATATTACACTTTTATCGTTTCACTTTAAGCATTATTAAAATCACTGCTCCCAAAAAAACAGCCATTTTTAAAGCTTTTTTTTTGCATTGATCCATGTCCCCTGGGGCAGGACCCGGGTCCCCAAACACTTTTTATGACAATAACTTGCATATAAGCCTTTAAAATTAGCACTTTTGATTATTCATGTTCGTGTCCCATCGACTTTAACGGTGTTTGCGTGTTCGAACAAATTTTTTGCCTATTCGCAAGTTCTGGTGCGAACCGAACAGGGGGGTGTTCGGCTCATCCCTAGTTGTTACTATACTTCCTCACATCACCCCACATCACCCCATAATATTGGCACCTCCATCTTCTGTTAATATTGAATTGAAGATGCCGTGCGCCATTTCCATAGTGGCGCTCAGATTTCATTCTCCTGTGCGCCGAGATCACTATATTAAATGGGGATTAGCGTTCTGTTACCGGCGCAAAGGTTTCGTAAATATGAAAATGTGCATGGCGCCTCAACTCATGACGCAAACGTTTCATAAATCAGCCCAAATAGGCACAAATATTGTACAGTAGCTGGATGGTATGTAAGTAGCTTGGTTAAACTGCAATTTAAAGTTATGTAGCACCCTGATGTTTAGGCAGGGTTGCTATCAAATTTAGTTGCCAGGTGATTGTTGCCTTGGTCAATTGTTAGGAGATCAATTGACTCATCTCTAAATCTGGACTTGTTGCTCCCTTTCTCTTCTGTCACTAGGTGGCACTGTGCTAATGACATTAGATAAGACGGGGGCTTTTCAAGCTCAGACATGAATGGATGCGGTGTCTAAGCTAATGGGCAGGGATTTTCTTTGGTCCCTTGGCCTACTGGAAGAGCCAATTTATTTGGATGGAGGTTCTGGTTCTGTGCCACCTGGACAGCTGTCTGGGTGGACGTGTGTTGTGCTGCCCCGGGCTGCCAGGGCTTTTCTTCAGCGGGAATGCGGGGGAACGCAGTTCCGGCACCTCCAGCACTGAATGCATCTAATGACAAGGGGTGCTGGGGTGTGCTGGAGGGTCTACTGATGCTGGCTGCTGGAAGATTTATTGTTGCTGGAGCGGATCTGTTTTTGTGTGGTGGCCTGATGTTGCTGGGGAGGTCTATTGTTGCTGGTGGGGGATCTATTGTTGCTGGGGGAGGTTATGTTGCTGGGGGGTCAACTGCTGCTGTAAGGGATCTACTGTTAAAGGAGGGGTCTATTGTTTCTGGCTGCTGGCCGCTGGGAGATCTGTCCTTGCTGCCGGGGGTCTATTGTTGCTGGGATATTTTGTTGCAGGGGTCCTATGTTGCTGGGGGTTTATTGATGCTGGGGGGGGTGTATTGCTGCTGGCTGCAGGGGATCTATTGTACTGCTTTTCTTGTTATCATTACCAATTTCCATACAAATTACTTTGGCATAGCTTGACATAATCATACTTGGCTCTGTATTCTCTGAATGAGCAGGTGCTAGGAGGTGGGTAAGGGGTGGAACCAAGAGAACCAAGAGATGTTGCTCGGAGGTGGGTAGGGGGCAGAGACAAGAAGTGAAGTAGGTGGGAGTTCCAGGACCTATTCTCTGAGAAAAAAAGCCCTGCTGAGGCCTAACCCGGGGATGTTTGGCTGCTAGGCTGCCTGAGGGTCTTTCCAGGAGTGGGAGAGCAGTGTAAGGTTGGGACTGCTGGCTTGTAGTCCAAACAGAAGTAGTGGTTCAGCCGGACAAACAACCAGCTGTGGTCGGAGGGAGAAGGGGAAGCTGTCGCCACTTAGGGACCATCCACCTTGTTACCAGAGATCACCGTGTGTAAGCTGAAGCCAGTACCAGAGCAGTCTTCTCACCAGCCGGGGACAGTGAGGATGCAGGAAGTGCCATGCCTGGGACCCAGCGGGGAAGCTGGGGTGATGCTTGAGGAAGATACTGAGTGCTAAAAGTGGAAGAGCTCAGGGGATCCAGTGGCTATTGGATCCGAAGTCTAGTGAAACACTGGGAGTTCGTTGAGTGCAGACCCACAGTGAGTGACTGTGGAGTAAGCGGAGAACTGTTTGTGCTGCCAATAGTTGAATACAAATGCCCTTAGTAACTGCTACAAAATTGTTGCCAATGGAGACAGCGGTCCTACCTATACAGAAGCGGTGTCTGGCTGGAGGCCTTCACCTGTATAGCCGTCTACTTATAAAAGTCTCAGAGTCTGCCAATTATCATTGCATCTACTTTAGGGTGTTCTGGACCTAACCCTCTCTCCCACAGTTCTGTTCAAGAAACAATAAATCTCTTTACATTCAAAAAGTGTCTGGCGCCCACCATTTCATCTTGCAGTACACCCACCATGCCTTGTCACCCACTCTACACAGAGGGATGTCAGCTGTCCCTAACTCTGGAGATCACCATTAGGTCTCAAGGGACCCAGGACTCTGCTACATTTGGCACCCAACGTGGGGCAAAGGCGTTATTCCTACAGCAGTTGCCCATAGCAACCAGCTTCTGCTACATCGGGATTTCGTCTGGCTCCATGAGGAAAGTGGCAAGTAACATCTTTACTTCGTATAGACTGTGTTATTGTGCATTCCAACAATGTGGGGAAGAACCAGCACATCTCATCGCTCATGGGAGAGTATCAGCCTGGTCTTTTGGCACTTTACGCCAGTGCTGAATTAAAACAGACTCCATTAACCACATGCCAACTGGGCCATAGCCGAAAAACGGCTACAGCGTGGCCGGCTTATTCTGGGAGGGCGTCCATGGACGTCCTCCCAGAATCCCGCTCTTGCGCGCCCCCTGGTTCCTCCCTCCCCTCTCTGTACCGATCGATACAGTGTGAGAAGAGAGGGGGAGGGATCGGATGACAGCAGCGCTGTGGGGTGGATCTGTAGTGCCCACAGCGCTGCACTGATACAAATGCAGTCACATCCAGCCATCCATCCATCCATGCTCAGCCATCCCTCCATACTCTAATACCCTGCAATGCCCTGCAATACTCTGCAATACTCTGCAATACCCCACAATACTCTGCAATACCTAGCAATACTCTGCAGTACCCTGCAATACCTCGCAATACTCCACAATACTCTGCAATACCCCGCAATACTCTGCAATACCCCATAATATTCCACAATACTCCGAAATACTCTGCAATACCCCGAAAGGCTCCGCAACACTCTGCAATACTCCACAATACTCTGCAATACTCCGCAATACTCTGCAATACCCCACAATACTCTGCAATACTCCGCAATACTCTGCAATACTCTGCAATACCCCGCAATACTCTGCAATACTCTGCAATACCCCGCAATACTCCGAAATACCCCGCAATACCCCGCAATACTCTGCAATACTCCGCAATACTCTGCAATACCCCACAATACTCTGCAATACTCCGCAATACTCTGCAATACTCTGCAATACCCCGCAATACTCTGCAATACTCCGCAATACTCTGCAATACCCCGCAATACTCCGAAATACCCCGCAATACCCCGCAATACTCTGCAATACCCCGCAATACTCTGCAATACCCTGCCATACTCTGCAATACCCCGCAATACTCCGCAATACTCTGCAAAACCCCGCAATTCTCTGCAATACCATGCCATACCCAGCCATACTCTGCAATACCCAGCCATACTCTGCAGTACTCGATGATACCCAGCCATACTCTGCCATACCCAGTCATACTCGGCGATACCCTGCAATGCTCAGCCATACTCGGCTGTACTCGGCCTCTGTATGTGGCCAGGCTGTGGAAGTCTCACACATGTGGTATCGCCGTACTCAGGAGGAGTAGGAGAATCTATTTTGGGGTGTCATTTTTGGTATGTACATGCTATGTGTTAGAAATATTGTATAAATGGACAACTTTGTGTTAAAAAAAAAAATGTGTTTTAACCACTTCCCGCCCGCCGGCTGTCATATGACGTCCTTGACTTTGTGCAGGGATATCTGAATGATGCCTGCAGCTACAGGCATCATTCAGATATCAGCTTTTTCAGCCGGCGATTTCCTGCACCATAAGAATGATCATAGCGGCTGTTCCACTGCTTGATCGTTCTTACGGGAGGCGAGAGGGGACATCTCCCCTTTCTCGCCACCCTCCAGTGCTTCTACCGACTCACCACTAAGATCGAAGCCAGGATCTTTTTTTTTTATTATTATTTCAGGCTTCCCAGCCTAGAGGTGAGATGTGGGGTCTTAATGACCCCATATCTCACTGTAAAGAGGACCTGTCATGCCATATTCCTATTACAAGGAGTGTTTACATTCCATGTAATAGGAATAAAAGTGATCAAAAAAATTTTTGGGGGGGAAAAAAGTGTCAAACTAAAATAAATAAAGTAAAATGAACAATAAAAAATATAAATTTTAAAGCGCCCCTGTCCGTGTGCTCGCATGCAGAAGCGAACGCATATGTAAGTCCCGCCCACACATGAAAACGGTGTTCAAACCACACATGTGAGGTATCGCTGCGAACGTTAGAGCGAGAGCAATAATTTTGGCCCTAGACCTCCTCTATAACTCAAAACACGTAACCAGTAAAAAATTTTAAAGCGATTTTTAAGTAGCTAAGTTTGGAGCCATTCCACGAGCGTGTGCAATTTTGAAGGGTGACATGTTAGGTATCTATTTACTCGGCGTAACTTCATCTTTCACATTATGCAAAAACATTGGGCTAACTTTACTGTGTTTGTTTTTTTAAAGCACAAAAAAAAGCGTTAGAAAAATTGCTGCTCAAATACCGTGCGAGATAAAAAGTTGCAACAACCACCATTGTATTCTCTAGGGTCTTTGTTAAAAAAACATATATAATATTTTGGGGTTCTATGTAATTTTCTAGCAAATAAATGATGATTATTACATGTAGGAGAGAAATGTCAGAATTTCCCTGGGTGCTCCAGAAAGCCTGAAGGTGCTCCCTGCATGTTGGCCCTCTGTATGTGGCCACGCTGTGTAAAAGTCTCACACATGTGGTATTGCCATACTCGGGAGTAATAGCAGACTGTGTTTTGGGGTGTAATTTGTGGTATACATATGCTGTGTGTGAGAAATAACCTGCTAATATGACACTTTTGTGAAAAAAAAAAAATCTTGATTTTGCAAAGAATTGTGGGAAAAAATGACAACTTCAAAAAAACCCACCATGCATCTTTCTAAATACCTTGGAATGTCTTCTTTACAAAAAGGGGTTATTTGGGGGGTATTTGAACTTTTCTGGCATGTTAGGGTCTCAAGAAATGAGATAGGCCGTCAGTACTTCAGGTGTGATCAATTTTCAGATATTGGCATTATAGCTTTTGGACTCTATAACTAGGGATGAGCTTCGTGTTCAAGTCGAACCCATGTTCGACTCGAACATCGGCTGTTTGGTCGTTTGCCGAATTGCGAACGATATGGGCCGTTCGCGCCAAATTCGTGTGGCGCGTCACAGCCCATAATTCACTGCGGCATCGCAGTGCATTGCTGGCTGATGATTGGCCAAGCATGCACTATGACCCGCATGCTTGGCCAATCACAGCGCCGCCTGAACAGAGAGCCGTAATTGGCCAAAGCCAAGGAGGCTTTGGCCAATTATGGCTCAGGAGAATTAGTACACGCCCCACACTATATAAGGCCGCCTGCACGGCGGCCCTGTGTAGTGTGTGTTCCGGCATTCATTGAGAGAGAGAGAGAGACAGACAGTGACATTTGATTTGAGTTAGATAGATTAGGCAGAACAGTCAGTCAGTTAGCTGCACTTACAGTGTATTGTGTATATATATGCATCCCAGGTGTTGCATATATATATACACTGTATTCAGTTTAGCTAGATCCATTCCTGTTATCTTCCTACTGACAGGCAGGCTTGTCTTGTTACAGTATTTACAGCTACCTGAAGAAAATTACTGGTGTTCTTTTGATCCTATTAGTACCACAGTCAGGCAGCTAGACTATTTACAGTTAGTGCAGTGCGTCCTGCTCAGAGTGTTCAGCTAGATCCGTTCCTGTTATCTTCTTACTGACAGGCAGGCTTGTCTTGTTACAGTATATACAGCTACCTGAAGAAAATTGCTGGTGTTCTTTTGATCCTATTAGTACCACAGTCAGGCAGCTAGACTATTTACAGTTAGTGCAGTGCGTCCTGCTCACAGTGTTCAACTAGATCCGTTCCTGTTATCTTCTTACTGACAGGCAGGCTTGTCTTGTTACAGTATATACAGCTACCTGAAGAAAATTACTGGTGTTCTTTTGATCCTATTAGTACCACAGTCAGACAGCTAGACTACTTACAGTTAGTGCAGTGCATCCTGCTCACAGTGTTCAGCTAAAACTACAAGTTAGTGGGGTGCGTCCTGCTCACAGTGTTCAGCTAAACCTACAAGTTAGTGGGGTGCGTCTTGCTCACAGTGTTCAGCTAAACCTACAAGTTAGTGTGGTGCATCCACCTCACAGTGTTCAGCTAAACCTACAAGTTAGTGGGGTGCGTCCTGCTCACAGTGTTCAGCTAAACCTACAAGTTAGTGGGGTGCGTCCACCTCACAGTGTTCAGCTAAACCTACAAGTTAGTGGGTTAGTCCTGCTCACAGTGTTCAGCTAAACCTACAAGTTAGTGTGGTGCGTCCACCTCACAGTGTTCAGCTAAACCTACAAGTTAGTGGGGTGCGTCCTGCTCACAGTGTTCAGCTAGATCCGTTCCTGTTATCTTCTTACTGACAGGCAGGCTTGTCTTGTTACAGTATATACAGCTACCTGAAGAAAATTACTGGTGTTCTTTTGATCCTATTAGTACCACAGTCAGGCAGCTAGACTATTTACAGTTAGTGCAGTGCGTCCTGCTCACAGTGTTCAGCTAAACCTACAAGTTAGTGGGCTGCGTGCTGCTCACAGTGTTCAGCTAGATCCATTCCTGTTATCTTCTTACTGACAGGCAGGCTTGTCTTGTTACAGTATATACAGCTACCTGAAGAAAATTACTGGTGTTCTTTTGATCCTATTAGTACCACAGTCAGGCAGCTAGACTATTTACAGTTAGTGCAGTGCGTCCTGCTCACAGTGTTCAGCTAAACCTACAATTTAGTGGGGTGCGTCCTGCTCACAGTGTTCAGCTAAACTTACAAGTTAGTGGGGTGTGTCCTGCTCACAGTGTTCAGCTAAACCTACAAGTTAGTGGGGTGCGTCCTGCTCACAGTGTTCAGCTAAACCTACAAGTTAGTGGGGTGCGTCCTGCTCACAGTGTTCAGCTAAACCTACAAGTTAGTGCGGTGCGTCCACCTCACAGTGTTCAGCTAAACCTACAAGTTAGTGGGGTGCGTCTTGCTCACAGTGTTCAACTAAACCTACAAGTTAGTGGGGTGCGTCCACCTTACAGTGTTCAGCTAAACCTACAAGTTAGTGGGGTGCGTCCTGCTCACAGTGTTCAGCTAGATCCGTTCCTGTTATCTTCTTACTGACAGGCAGGCTTGTCTTGTTACAGTATATACAGCTACCTGAAGAAAATTGCTGGTGTTCTTTTTATCCTATTAGTACAACAGTCAGGCAGCTAGACTATTTACAGTTAGTGCAGTGCGTCCTGCTCACAGTGTTCTGCTAAACCTACAAGTTAGTGGGGTGCGTGCTGCTCACAGTGTTCAGCAAAACCTACAAGTTAGTGGGGTGCGTCCACCTCACAGTGTTCAGCTAAACCTACAAGCTAGTGGGGTGCGTCCTGCTCACAGTGTTCAGCTAAACCTACAAGTTAGTGGGGTGCGTCCACCTCACAGTGTTCAGCTAAACCTACAAGTTAGTGGGTTAGTCCTGCTCACAGTGTTCAGCTAAACCTACAAGTTAGTGTGGTGCGTCCTGCTCACAGTGTTCAGCTAGATCCGTTCCTGTTATCTTCTTACTGACAGGCAGGCTTGTCTTGTTACAGTATATACAGCTACCTGAAGAAAATTACTGGTGTTCTTTTGATCCTATTAGTACCACAGTCAGGCAGCTAGACTATTTACAGTTAGTGCAGTGCGTCCTGCTCACAGTGTTCAGCTAAACCTACAAGTTAGTGGGGTGTGTGCTGCTCACAGTGTTCAGCTAGATCCGTTCCTGTTATCTTCTTACTGACAGGCAGGCTTGTCTTGTTACAGTATATACAGCTACCTGAAGAAAATTACTGGTGTTCTTTTGATCCTATTAGTACCACAGTCAGGCAGCTAGACTATTTACAGTTAGTGCAGTGCGTCCTGCTCACAGTGTTCAGCTAAACCTACAATTTAGTGGGGTGCGTCCTGCTCACAGTGTTCAGCTAAACTTACAAGTTAGTGGGGTGCGTCCTGCTCACAGTGTTCAGCTAAACCTACAAGTTAGTGGGGTGCGTCCTGCTCACAGTGTTCAGCTAAACCTACAAGTTAGTGGGGTGCGTCCTGCTCACAGTGTTCAGCTAAACCTACAAGTTAGTGCGGTGCGTCCACCTCACAGTGTTCAGCTAAACCTACAAGTTAGTGGGGTGCGTCTTGCTCACAGTGTTCAGCTAAACCTACAAGTTAGTGGGGTGCGTCCACCTTACAGTGTTCAGCTAAACCTACAAGTTAGTGGGTTGCGTCCTGCTCACAGTGTTCAGCTAGATCCATTCCTGTTATCTTCTTACTGACAGGCAGGCTTGTCTTGTTACAGTATATACAGCTACCTGAAGAAAATTGCTGGTGTTCTTTTGATCCTATTAGTACAACAGTCAGGCAGCTAGACTATTTACAGTTAGTGCAGTGCGTCCTGCTCACAGTGTTCAGCTAAACCTACAAGTTAGTGGGGTGCGTCCACCTCACAGTGTTCAGCTAAAGCTACCTGTAGAAGGTTGGTGGTGTTCTCATACTACAGGCAGGCAGTTGATTTTGCTAGCTGCAGTATCAGTACATATATATATATATATCCCAGCTTAGTGCAGCTACAGGCAATTAGTATGTCTGGAAGGCCAAGAAGGAGAGGCAGACAGTCACAAGCCAATAAGAGAGGGCAAGCAGGCTCTGTGTCTAGTGCTGGTCGTGGAGATGGTGCATCCTCATCAGCACGTGGCCGTGGGACACGCTTGGCCTTTTTTTCGGCAGCTGGCCGTGTTGAGCCGCAACAAGCGGAAGACTTGTTCGAGTGGATGACCAAGCCGTCCTCATCCTCCTCATCCTCTCTCACCCATGCCCAGGGTACTTTGTCTGGCAAAGCAGCGGCCTCTTCCCTCGGCTCAATGTCATCAGTGACTCCTTCCCTAGCCCCACCATGTCCTCCTGAGGAGTCCTCAAACTGTTTGACCACAGTGTTGGGTACATGCTCCAGGAGGATGCCCAGCGTTTGGAAGGCTCTGATGATGATACTAAGCTCGATGAAGGCAGTAACATGAGCACGGACAGAGGGGGTGCCCAAGAAGGACAGCAATCTGGCAGTCATGCTCCCCCTGCTGCAGCATACTGCCAGGTTTGCTCCAGTGATGAGGAGGGAGGGGATGATGAGGTCACTGACTCAACGTGGGTGCCTGATAGGAGAGAGGAGAACGAGGAGGAGGAGGAGGCGGCACATCACCAACGAGGCAGGATGCCCTCCAGGGGCCAGCCTAAGGGCAGCACATTGACTGCATCACACCCCAAAGCTCCACATGTGCAGGGCGCTGCAGTCTCTGCGCGTTATTCAAAAAGTTCTTTGGTGTGGGCCTTTTTTGAGACAAGTGCATCAGATCGCACCGCTGCTATTTGCAACATATGTCTCAAGCGTATCTCGCGTGGCCAGAACATCTCCCGCTTGGGTACCACATGCTTGACCAGACATATGTTGACCTGCCATGCAGTTCGTTGGCAAGCGTATCTAAAAGACCCACACCAAAGAACAAAGAGGACCTCTCCTTGCTCCTCATCAGCCGAGATCTCCAACCCCACTATACCTTCAGTCCTCTCTGAGACCTGCACTGAGAGGAATGAAGGTGTAGAATTAGGTGTGTCACAGCCAAGTACTTGTGGGAAATCTGCTTTTGGTACACCGACGTCAGATTGTACCAGGCAAATTTCCCTGCCCCAGCTGCTGCACCGCCGAAAGAAGTTCGCTCCCAGCCATCCACATGCCCAGCGGTTGAATGCTAGCTTGGCAAAATTGCTAGCACTTCAACTGCTGCCTTTTCAGTTGGTAGACTCTGCCCCCTTCCGTGAGTTTGTGGAATGTGCGGTTCCTCAGTGGCAGGTACCCAAACGCCACTTTTTCTCACGGAAGGCGATTCCGGCTCTCTACCGGCATGTGGAAGGCAATGTCCATGCCTCGCTGGACAGGGCGGTCAGCGGTAAGGTGCATATTACCGCTGACTCATGGTCCAGCAGGCATGGACAGGGACGTTACCTAAGTTTCACGGCGCATTGGGTGACTGCTGGCAGCTGGGAAGGATGCAGGACAAGGTGCAGTAGTGTTGGAGGTTGTTCCGCCACCACGCCTCCAAAATGCTAATGATTGTGACACACCTCTCTCCTCCACCCCCTCCTCTTCTTCTTCCTCCATGGCCTCTTCCTGTGTTTTGTCCTCGGAACCAGCGGTGCTCCGTAGCCGTTCAAGGGGCTACGCAAGTACGCAGGTCAAAAGATGCCATGCGGTGCTTGAGCTGGTGTGCTTGGGGGACAGGAGCCACACTGGGGCAGAGGTTCTGTCAGCTCTGCAGGGGCAGGTTCACAGGTGGTTGACGCCACGCCAACTTAAGGCAGGAATGGTGGTTTGCGACAATGGCACCAACCTCCTCTCTGCCCTCCGACAGCGACAAATGACCCATGTGCCCTGTTTGGCTCACGTCCTTAACTTGGTGGTGCAGCGGTTCTTGGGCAGGTACCCGGGCTTACAGGATGTCCTGAGGCAGGCCAGGAAAGTCTGTGTGCATTTCCGCCGGTCATATAATGCCAGTGCTCGGCTGATGGACCTCCAAAAGGAGTTTAACCTGCCCAAGAACCACCTAATCTGTGACATGCCCACCAGGTGGAACTCAACGTTGGCCATGCTGCAGCGGCTGCACACGCAGCAGAGGGCCATCAATGAGTACCTATGCGACTATGGCACCAGGACAGGGTCAGGGGAGCTTGTTTTTTTTTCCCCACGCCAGTGGGCCATGATCAGGGATGCATGCACTGTCCTGTCACCATTTGAGGAGGCCACGAGGGTGGTGAGCAGTGACAGTGCATGCATCAGTGACACTGTTCACCTGTTGGAGCACACGCTGCATGGAATAATGGACAGGGCACTTGAGGCAGAACAGAGGCAGGAAGAGGAAGACTTCCTTAGCTCTCAAGGCCCCCTTTATCCAGACAGTGTTCCTGCGTGCCCGCCGATCACACAGGAAGAGGACGAGGAGGAGGAGGAGGAGGAAGATTGTGTCAGCATGGAGGTGGAGCCTGGCACTCAGCATCAGCAGCAGTCTTTAAGGGATCAGTCCCAAGAAACACATGGACTTGTACGTGGCTGGGAGGAGGTGGCTGTGGACCATGTCGTCCTTAGTGACCCAGAGGACTCCGGACCGAATGCCTCAGGAAACCTACACTGCATGGCCTCCCTGATCCTGAAAAGCCTGCGTAAGGATCCTCGTATTCGTGGTATCAAGAAGAAGGACCAATACTGGCTGGCAACCCTCCTTGATCCACGTTACAAGGGTAAGGTTGCGGACCTTATCTTGCCATCGCAGAGGGAGCAGAGGATGAAACATCTTCGGGAGGTCTTGCAGAAAGGTCTGTGCAATGCGTTTCCAGAGACTGGGAGGTTACAAACTCCTGTTTCTGGACAACGTGTTGCTGAGGCTTCGGTCAGTCAAAGAAGGAGCGGTGGAGAAGGTGGCCGTCTGACCGATGCGTTCAGACAATTTTTTGGTCCGCAGCCCCAAGGTATGATCGGTTCCAGCAACCATCGCCAGCGTCTGTTTTACATGGTGCAAGAATACCTAGGGGCAAGATCAGACTTGGACACCTTTCCCACCGAAAATCCTCTGGGTTACTGGGTCTTGAGGATGGATCACTGGCCAGAGCTTGCACAGTATACAATTGAGCTACTGGCCTGTCCTGCATCCAGCGTTCCTTCGGAACGCACATTCAGTGCTGCTGGAGGCGTGGTAACCGATCACAGGGTGCGTCTGTCCACCGACTCGGTCGATCGACTGACCTTCATAAAAATGAATCAGTCTTGGATCACCACCAGCTACCAAGCACCTGATGCTGATGTAACCGAATATTTTTTTTTTAAATCTCAGATCCCTTCAAAGACTGCCTATGCTGATGCTGAGTGACTATCCCTGAGTAATTATCCTCTTCCTCCTCAATGATCACGCTGATAGCTTGTAAGAACATTTTTGGTTCTGGGCGCCACCACCAGTGCCTAAGGCACAATTTTTCAGCCCCTGTTTAACAGGGGCATGTAATTACAATTTTTGATGCAATACTTTGCAGCAGGGCTCGTTCCTGCGTTCCAACTAGAGTGTCTGTGAGGGGTTGCAGTGTTGTGGCACCAGCACCAGTGCCTAAAGCCCAATTTTTCTGCCCCTGTTTAACAGGGGCATGTAATTACAATTTTTGATGCAATATTTTGCAGCAGGGCTCGTTCCTGCTTTCCAACTAGAGTGTCTGTGAGGGGTTGCAGTGTTGTGGCACCAGCACCAGTGCCTAAGGCCCAATTTTTCAGCCCTTGTTTAACAGGGGCGTGTAATTACAATTTTTGATGCAATACTTTGCAGCAGGGCTCGTTCCTGCGTTCCAACTAGAGTGTCTGTGAGGGGTTGCAGTGTTGTGGCACCAGCACCAGTGCCTAAGGCCTAATTTTTCAGCCCCTGTTCAACAGGGGCATGTAATTACAATTCTTGATCTAATATTTCACAGCAGGGCCCATTTCTGCACCCACCAAGAGCGAGTGAGGACTTACAGTGTTGTGGCACCAGCACCACCACCACCAAAGGCCCAATTTTTCTGCCCCTGTTCAACAGGGGCATGTAATTACAATTCTTGATCTAATATTTCACAGCAGGGCCCATTTCTGCACCCACCAAGAGCGAGTGAGGACTTACAGTGTTGTGGCACCAGCACCACCACCACCAAAGGCCCAGTTTTTCTGCCCCTGTTCAACAGGGGCATGTAATTACAATTCTTGATCTAATATTTCACAGCAGGGCCCTGTGAGGGCTTACAGTGTTGTGGCCACAACAACACCTAAGGCACAAATTTCTGCTGAGTATATAGGGCAGGCCCCTACTTTCAAACATCTAACTTACAAAGGACTCCTACTTGCAAACGGAAGGAGACAACAGGAAGTGAGATGAAATCTACCCCTAGGAAGGGAAATTCTCTCCTGTAAGAGTTAATATGGGAAAAACATTTCTCCTTTCCACTGATGCTTTCCAATCCTTGTTCCACAAAAAACCCCAAATTTTCAAAAAACATTTGTCATTGGGACAAAAAGTGAGGTGAAATCTTCTGAAGAGGAGGAAAGACAGCAAAACAAATGTCACAGGGGTGATAGCCCTTCCCTATGTTTTCCAAAAAGCTTAAAAAAGATTTTTTGGCTGGAGCTAAACACATTAAAAATGTACCCGTTCAAAATTACAAACAGATTCTACTTAACAACAAACCTACAGTCCCTGTCTTGTTTGCACCGCCTGTATACTGCTGTTCAGAGTATATAGGGCCTGGTGGCCCCACACCTTTCCTTATTTTAATTTGGGTGCGGGGTTCCCCTAATATCCATACAAGACCCAAAGGGCCTGGTAATGGACTGGGGGGTACCCATGCCGTTTGTCTCACTGATTTTCATCCATATTGCCAGGACCTGACATTACATTAAACCTGCAAGCAGTTTTAAATGAGATTTTTTCCTTTAAAAATGACATTTGGTGCAGGGACTGTTCTAAACACGGGAAACACGCGCCACTTTACAGGCATACTATAGACACCCCCCAGATACGATATTTAAAGGAATATTTCACTTTTTTTTTTTTTACTTTAAGCATCATTAAAATCACTGCTCCCGAAAAACCGGACGTTTTTAAAAGTTTTTTTTGCATTGATACATGTCCCCTGGGGTAGGACCCGGGTCCCCAAACCCTTTTTAGGACAATACCATGCAAATTAGCCTTTAAAATGAGCACTTTTGATTTCGAACGTTCGAGTCCCATAGACGTCAATGGGGTTCTAACGTTCGTGCGAATTTTCGGTCCGTTCGCAGGTTCTGGTGCGAACCAAACCGGGGGGTGTTCGGCTCATCCCTATCTATAACTTTCACAAAGAACAAATAATATACACCAATTTGTACTTATTTTTACCAAAGATATGTAGCAGTATAAATTTTGGCCAAAAAATTACTAATTTGCTAAATTTTATAACAGAAACAAAGAAAAATTCATTTTTTTACCGAATTTTCAGTCTTTTTTCTTTTATAGCGCAAAAAAAAAACAACCCAACGGTGATTAAATACTACGAAAAGAAAGCTCTATTTGTGTGAAAAAAAGGACAGAAATGTCATATGGGTACAGTGCTGTATGACTGAGTAATTGTCATTCAAAATGTGAGAGCACCGAAAGCTAAAAATTGGTCTGGTTAGGAAGGGGGTTTAAGTGCCCAGTGGTAAAAAAAAAAGACGCTGGAGTCGGGTAAGCCTGCAAAGGGTGAAAGTGGTGTCAAAGTGGGGGAGGTGATACCTGTGGCCATTAAGGGAGACAATTCGGTTGTGCCAAATATCTCCCGGCCGAAGAATGCTCCACTATCTCCGACTCGGATATCCCATCCAATCGGGTCTCTGAACTGTTTTCAGACACTTTGTCGTGGAATGGGAAGTGGACTGATATTGATGAGGAGCAATTGTGTGATTGTAGATAAGGATGACATTCCGTCTGTGCCCGTGGCTAGTGTCAAAGTTGAATTGTCTGCCAGTGCAGCTCCCTTCTTATGCATTACTAAGTCCTTTGAGGAGTATTGTTGGGATCCTAAAGTTGCATTGAACAAACCAATCCCGTTGATTAAAGTGCATACTTACCAACTGTCCCGAATTTCCCAGGACATTCACGGGATTTGGACCTTTTTCACGATTTTAGCATTTCCCGGTAAATGTCCCGGGAAATTCTTTTTTTCCCGATTTTTCGCGGCTTCCCGCCGCCTCCGCTAGAGGTCCGCAGCCGGCGGAGACAATGTCTCTGCCGGCCGCCATTTTCCCAAAGAACAAAAACAAGAGGCGGAGCCGGCCAGGTGGCTGTAACATGTGTCTTCATCCTGTCCAGCCCCTCACCCAGTTAAACCCCGCCTATTCCCCGCAGCCCCTCCCACCCTGATACACCACATGTGCACGTGTGTAACTCTGTATCTCAACGGCGCGCGTTCCTTCCAGTTGGGGGCGGGTTCTCTGCACACAGTGGAGCCCCGCCCTCTGTGTAGTGTATAGTCATCAGTGAGCAGAGCAGAAAGAACAGTGGGTGATCTGTATTGGAGGAATTGGAGCTCCGGGCTGGTCACTGCACACCATGTCTGGGGAGATGACTATACTGGGTGAGTTACGGAGGGGCACCACAAGTCCCAGCATGGCCTGCAAGTATCTGAGAGTCCTGTGTATTCTACCCTGTCATAGATACACAGATTGTCATAGATTGTCACTTTCCCCCGTCTAGTACTACTGCAGGTAACCGGAGCCCTGGGGACACCTGATGTAAGGAGGGGCACCGCTGGGGACATCTGATGTAAGGGGGGGCTCCGCTGGGGACACCTGATGTAAGGGGGGCCCTGGGGACACCTGATGTAAGGAGGGCTCTGCTGGGGACACCTGATGTAAGGAGGGGCACCGCTGGGGACATCTGATGTAAGGGGGGCTCCGCTGGGGACACCTGATGTACGAGGGGGCTCCGCTAGGGACATCTGATGTAAGGGGGCACAGCTGGGGACACCTGATGTAAGGGGGGCTCCGCTGGGGACACCTGATGTAAGGGGGGGCTCCGCTGGGGACACCTGATGTAAGGTGGGGCTCCGCTGGGGACATCTGATGTAAGGGGGCTCTGCAGGGGACACCTGATGTAAGGGGGGCTCCGCTGGGGACATCTGATGTAAGGGGGGGCACCGCTGAGGACATCTGATGTAAGGGGGCTCCACTGAGGACACCTGATGTAAGGGGGGCACCACTGGGGACATCTGATGTAAGGGGGGCTCCGCTGGGGACATCTGATGTAAGGGGGGCTCCGCTAGTGACATCTGATGTAAGGGTGCTCTGCTGGGGGCACCTGATGCAAGGACGGACTCTGATGGGAGACCTGATGCAAGGACAGACTCTGCTGGGGGCACCTAATGCAAGGACGGACTCTGCTGGGACACCTGATGCAAGGACGGACTCTGCTGGGGGCACCTGATGCAAGGACGGACGGCAGGTGACACGCTCAGGGATCCCACTGATTTGGCATTATGGTGAATTGAATGATTTCATTTTATATTACAATGTAATAATAGAAATAATGCACTTCAATCATCCTGACACCATAACAACCATGGTGCCGGGATGATTGAAGCACTAACACCAGGTGTTTGGAATATCTTTATCTGCTGATTGTTAAACTTTCTAGAATACACAAATTTTCATTGTTGTGTAGGATCTGGGGCTGCTGTCCCTCCATCCCTTTCCCCCCTTTCCCTCTCCATCCCTCATTCATCTCAGACTCTAACCACACACCCTTTGAGCCACGCCCCTTTAAGACACGCCCACTTTTCATGTAAACCACGCCCATTTTTTGCCGCTGCCACATTTTTACTTTCCCCCTGTGCCACGCCTACAAATGCATGCCCCGCCCCCTAATTATAACAAGACTTCGCCTATAGCCAAAAAAGTGCCCCTAAAATTTTTTTTACAATGTTGGCAACTATGAAAGTAGATGTAAACCCAATGTCATCCTTTATAAACTACTGCCATAGGGGTTATCTATAAGGATATACATGCCTCCTGCATGTATCTTTACCTGTCAAATGTCTCCCCTCTGTCTGTTATTAGACCAGAAAAACTGCATATTATGTGGGTGGGTCTGTTGTCTGGAGCTCGGTGGGTGGAGTCGTGATGTCAGTAGACTCCCCGCCCACCTCTACACTCCCCTTGTCAATATGCATGTTCTCCTGTGTATTTCTAACACTGAACTTTTGCTATGATCTTTAACATCCAGTGAAAAGTCAGGAAAGTAACCACATGATTTCAGCATGCCAAATCATGCTGAGGTGTGGAACAGCCAATCCTTGCAGAGCTGCTAAAGAAAGGAGTGGGAGGGAATTAAAAAATACTGCATGTCTTAGGCTAGTGCACGAGATATGTAAATCACCTGTCACTCACAGCAAGGGGGAGGATTTGACAAAGTTTTTCTCAGTTTGTCAAGATTTATCTCACTGAACAATAAAAGAGGATTGTTCAGAGATGGATTAACTCTGTGTGGCAAGACTGGGCTCAAATGATAGGAAATCTTATACTCTACAGTATGATATCAAAAAAAAAAAAAATTGGGGGTTTACATCCACTTTAAGTCTGACTGCAAGCCAGATAATTTTGCCGGATACCCAGTTTAACATGCACCAGATGCACGGGTCCTAACCGGGTATGGAGACCCTACAACACTGCCCAGGCTGTCCAAGACACAGCGCATAATTATTAAGAACACGGCTGAGAAGTATAGTTATCTGTATCCCTATATACCAGCCCATCTAGAGGAAAAGATCCAGGACAAGGAAACACAATGGGTAGATGAAGCTGTGCAGAGTTTTCTTCGGATCCCTTTGTGGGTGGATTTCCAAAAGTTGTCGCCCAAAATAGCTGAGACGTATACTTCAGTATTGCAAACCTGGGGCTATGGTCGCAAAATTAACCCAGACAATGTGATTATCCACAGGCCAAACAAGAAAGACATTCACCATTACATTACCATGGTAAATACTAAAGGAGAAACCCTGAAGTTACCAGAATGCTATCAAATTGTGTTTTCACTGACACCATACAAATTACAAATATGTGCTTTGTGGAGCTAAGACGTTATTCTGAAAGCCACTCCACCTCTTGTACAGGAAGTGTTGCTAGTGGGGGACATTCCTGTTGGCTGTATTGCTGGGACTGTGTTGGACTGTGTGCTGCCAGCAGATACAGGGAGTGCCCACTTGAGTCATGCTGGCTGGTGCTCTGGAATTGCCAGTGTGCCTCCCTTGGAAAAGTAACATGTTGATCTGACATTCAGCATGTTTGTTTCTTCAACCAATGAGGAAATCTGTTCTCAGTCCCCGGCTGTTTTGTGGACAGACTGAGATTACCACTGCAAGGGGACCTATGTCAAGAAGTGCGGTCCCTTGCACCATGGCCTGGCTGCTAGTTGCCTGATTGCAGCCATGCCTCCTGTCCCCAGAGTTGTCCCTGAGAAGAAGGGAAACTGCTGGGAAATGTTGTTCTACCCGAGTGAAAAAATGTATGGACTTTTAGGCTTCAAAGACACTGGGGTGTTTGGTTAGTTAGAATAAGCTGTGGCAAACAGGGCAAATTCTCACCTTACAATTTGAATGATGGTCTGTCAAGTGTACCAGGATTATTTTTTTTTCATATGCTGGCCACCAGGTGGCGTGAGCCATGCCAACCTGAGTGAGCCCTTGTTTACATTATGCACTTATCTGATAGGAAATGCTAAAAAAAGTTTCCTGTAAGATAGTTATGAAAAGGGGTGGCACCCTTGCATGAGGGTGGGGCTCATTTTCACTTGTATTGTCTTTAGATATAGAGAGGCCCAGAGTACAACCCCAAAGCCATAATGGAGGGCCGGCATGACAGGGGTTAATGAGGCATTGCATGGCACCGACTGGCTGCACGCCCAAGTCTGGGACTGATGCTGGGAGCCTAGCAGGGGGTGCCATTCCAGCGCCCCCCCCCCCACACTGTACCACGTGCTCGGAGAACTAGGCCTTCGGAGCGCCTCAGCCAGGAGTTCTCCCCACTGGGTTCAGCACCGCCTGAGGAGCCCCTCTGTGTGGGTTGCCCACGGCGGCCTGGATTCCTCCTGAGGTTTCCGGAGCTGGTAGACGGGCGGTGGTCAGCAGGGATGGGGACATTGCCTAGTCTGCCGCAGACAGCAAAAGGGGGGACGACTTCCTTGGGACCGGTGGCAGGACAGAAACCCCCAATGAGGGACGACGGTGTGGCTGGCTGCGGACAAGGTAAGGCGGTGGATAAGGAGGTGGACCGGGTCCGTTTAGCAGACTCGGCGAAATGTGAGGGTATGTTTGTCTTGAAGGGCCACTGGGAGCACACCTCAAGCAGGAGGTACGGGGAAAATTTAGATGGGTGAGAACGGTGTAATTTTTCCCTCCTTCCACTGGAGAAATTTAATCTGGACAGAGGTAAGTGGATGATAGCAAGAAGGAGGAGGAAGAGAAAAGGCGTTACAGGCTCATTCCCCGGTCGTACACCAATTGGCTTCAGGCATTCGCAATTTGGCCAGTGTTATAGGGAAAATGGCGCCGGAGAATTGGTCTGCTCCCTTCTGCTATTTGGATGCGATCGGGGAAGCTTATCGTGTATACGGGGGGTCTGGCATGGCTTAGGTATGATGAGCAGCGCAAGACATTACGTCCGTCCTTGCGCTGGGACCACAAAGGCATTAGTCCTTGGATGCAGCTCATGACCTCGGCGCTGGCCGGGACTTTGTTTTTTTTTCAGTCAGGGGCCAGCTGCTATTCTTCCTATGGACAGCTGGCCACCAAAGGAAAGGGGTGTTGCTGGGCGTTCAACAAAATGACTTGCAAGTGCGGAACGTCGTCCAAATTCAAATATGAGTGCTTTGGCAGCGGGGGCTCCCACTTCCTTAAAAGATGCACGCAAAGAGGTAAGGGCAGAACATAGCAAGGATGCGTCCGTTTCTAGGTAGGTAACCAAACCGGGAGGCAGCGGACCTGTTGGCTTCTGGATTCGATGTGGGCTTTCGTATTCTGGTAGGCTCCCCTGTCCCCCACAACCTGCGGACAACTTGAAGTGGTTCGACCAGAGGTGGTGTCTGCAAAATTGGCGACAGAGGTCAAGCTGGGTCGCATGGTGGGCCATTTACCTTTCCGCCGCTAGATAATCTGGTGGATTCTCCTTTGGGAGTAGTCCCTACGGAGGGACCAACAAGTTTAGGTGGATACAGCATTTTTCGTATCCCCGAGGGGGTTCGGTGAATGAGTTCATAGATCCGGGTTTGTGTTCTGTTTCATACACATCTGGCGGTGGGTTGGCGTTTATGGTCGGGGGACTTTACTGGCAAAAATGGATATTGGTTCTGCTTTTCGATTGTTGCCGGTGCATCCAGACATTTTTCACTTGCTGGGTGGCAAGTGGCTGGGGTGCTATTTTATTGATCAATGTTTGCCTATGGGGTGCTCCATTTCTTGTTCATTGTTCGGAACTTTAGTTCGTTCTTTGAGTGGGTGGTCAGGGAGGTGTCTGGACTTCCGCCAGTCATCCACTATTTGGATAATTTTGTGTATTGGGCCGGCCGTTCCCAATCAGTCTAGGGTTTTGTTCACCACAGTTCAGCAAAGGGCGGAGCGCATTGGCATTCCGCTGGCAGCAGAAAAAAACGGAAGGTCCAGCTTCGGCTCTAAGTTTTTCTGGGTATTTTGATTGACACGGTGGCCACGGAATGCCGCCTCTCGGAAGACAAGCTGATGGACTTGCGGGCGGCAGTAGTTCCAGCGCGGGGGGTTGGCTAATTGACCCTGCGTCAACTTCAGTTGCTTCTGGGGGAAGCTCCACTTTGTGTGTCAGATCATGCTGATGGGCAGGGTGTTTTAATCGCTGGCTGGCGGCGGCCTCCACAGGGGGCTTGGGCGCCTGGGCATCGCATTCGCCTAACCTGGGAACATAGGGCCGATCTACTAGTTGGGAGTCCTTTTTGGACTCATAGTGGAAGGTCAACGTGGATGTCCAAAGCTATGTCCAGTTTTTAATTGGAGCTACTCACTTACCCCGCAGGATCGGCATGCTATAGGGCATACTTTGGGGGGCAGTGGAGTCAGGCCTGTGGCCTCTAGAGTGGTGGGAGGTTGGGTTTACCAGGAATTTGGCACTGTGGGAACCGTTTCTGGTTGTGCTGGTAGTTGAGCTGTGGGGTTCTCAGTTTTGCAACAAGAAGATAAGTTTTAATTGTGATAACATGGCAGTTGTGCAGGCAATTAATAGCATGTCAGCTTCATCACCTCTGGTGGTGCGTTTGCTGCGACATTTGGTGTTGGCTTGTTTCCGTTGTAATGCTTTTGTGTATGCCATTCATGTACTAATGTACTAATTCTTTGGCTGATGCTCTTTCTCGATTTCAGTAGGGCAAGTTTCGCTCATTGGCTCCGGGAGCAGCATAACTGGGGGTTTTCTTGTCTAGTACAGCTGTGTCGGATCGCCTTGGAGTAACTGCCGCGCTGATTCGGCAGTCGGCGAGTGAGGCCACCTGGTCAGTGTATTCAAAGGCCTGGGAGGAGTGGTGGTTTGCTAAGTGGTTTTGAGTGGTGCATAGGTGAGAGGGATGATGGATTCTTGGTTGTATTTCATAGGCTATAAGGGGGTTATCACAGGGGCGTCGGTCAGTTGATGGTCGGCGGCCCGTGTCTTTTGAGTTGTTAGGTTCGTTGTTTCATGTACCTCAGATGTGTGTTTGTCGGATTCTGAGGCCCCTTTTATTTCGGACGGCCTTTTCTTTGGCAATTTTGTGGGGCACTGTGCATTGGGGAATTGGTTTGTTCTTCCAAAAAGGCGGTCTGACGGTTTACAGGCGAATGACGTGCAAGGTAGTAACGGATCCGCGTTTTTTGGATCAGAAAATCCAAGACCGATCAAGCATGTGGGTAAAGTTGTTTGGTGTTGCAAGGTCACTGGTTTGTCTGGTACAGGTGGCTTCCCATTTATTGGAGTTACTCCCGGGCTGTGCCACACCCCCCCTTTTTTTGTTGCATGTGGACGGTTTGGCCCTATCCAGGTATCAGTTTACAGTGTTTGGAAAGTGCTGGGCGGACTGGGGCTTTGTCCGTCCGATTTGCTTCTCATTCTTTCAAATCGGGGCCGCAACAGAGGCAGCGTAATGGAGGTTAAGCGAGGGGATTTTGCGGCTCGTTGACAGGTGAGAACCTAGGCGATGCCACTTGTACGTGCCTCCTCATTTGCTATGAGTTGTTTATGTGGAGTTTGGGCCTGAATGTTGTTCTGTTTGTCCCCTCTGCTGGTGGGGGGAGGATGGTTTGGTGTTCTTTATTTATTCTATGTGTGTGGTGTTTGTGTTTTTCTTTACAGGGAAGGGCTTCTGCCTGATCTGGATAATGGGCCACTCATACGTCCATTGGGGTGCGAGGAGAAACGATGTTCGGCCTGCCGGACGTCAATTGGGCATCCCTAGGGAGGAGGCAGGGTTCGTTGGGTCGGGATGTCTGGTGTATTGTGGAACAGAATAGTTCCCGAGTTCGAGCATTATGTTCGGCTGGATAGAGCCCCTTTTGTTTTGGTGGTACATGCTGGGGGGAATGATTTAGGGCTATGATCCATGAGGGAGCTAATAAGGATTGTCAAATTTGACTTTCTTCAGGTTCGATCAGAATATGCGGACTTACTGATAGTATGGTCTGATATTGGGGCCCGTACACAATGGAGGTGGGCTAGGTCAGTGGAGGGCATCAACAAGGCCAGGGTAAAGGTGAATCGGGAGGTGGCACAATTTCTTATGCGCAATGGGGGCATGGCAATACGCCATCATGGTTGGAAGTTGTACCCTGGCGATAATTACGAGGGGACAGCGACCATTTGAACGCCTTCGGTATTGATTTGTGGTGTCTGGGGTTGGAGGGTATCCAGAGGGCCCTGAGGGTGTGGAGATCCGCTCAAACCTAAGGTGTCAGGCCTGAGCGGTGGTGGCGGGGTGCAAGGTCCTTTTAGGTCATATGGACACTAAAAGGTATAGTGTAGGGACCCGTCTGAGGTACGGCTCCCAGTTGGTACGGGTACCTGCTTGTTGTCTACGAGTCAGTGGTTGGCGGCTGGAGGCCTTAGAAGTGACAAGCAGGTATGGTTCTGGTTTATGCTTATTGGGACCTTGGGCTCCATTATCGTTAATAAACTGTATGTTATGTTTAAAAGGTTATTGATATGTTAATTAGTGGTTATTTATATATTTGGTTAAAAAAACGTCCGCTACAGCCAATTTACCCCAGTTATGTTGGGTGTGGTCATTAGAGAAAAGGGGGTGGTTTTATTGGCATAGCAGGTAACAAGCCATGGTTAATACTATAGTCAAGAGATCATTGTAGTTTAGGCATATTATAGGGTGTGTCTTGATGCTCTCGGCTGAAGGTAATTAACATTTACTCAAGATTTACTCATGTACATATTGCACTGTGTTATCATAGGGATAGGATGCATTTCTTTGCTTTGTCTATTTTTTTCTCTTTCAGGTGTTCCTGCACCCATTGTGTCTTCCTTGGACAAGGAGAGACAGTGATTTGACATGGATAGCAATACTAACATTTTATGTCCCTCACTACTGTATATATTAGATAGATAGTTAGGATATAAGGCACTGTTTGTATTTTTCCATTAACTGTTTAGGTGGTATGCCACACGTAAATTTGTATATACTGTCCGCTATTTATCTGCCCTTGTCTGAACTGCCACTTGTTCATGTATATGTGTATGTTATGCATATCTACTTCATGTGGCACGCCACATGTATTGTTATTGTTATTATTGTTCGTTTCCTGTTTTCCCACCCATCCCAATGCCAGGACATTCACTCTCAGGCTTGAGAGTTCAAATTATTTGTCTGCAAACTCCAAGACGTAGTTTCCTAGGCAGGGAGAGGATGTGGCACCCTAATGTTTAGTCAGGATTGCAATCAAATTTAGTTGCCAGGCGATAGTTGCCTTGGTCAATTGTTAGGAGATCAATTGACTCCTCTCTAAATCTGGACTTGTTGCACCCTTTCTCTTCTGTCACTAGGTGGCACTATGCTAGTGACATTAGATAAGACAGGGGCTTTGCAGGCTCAGACATGAATGGATGGGGTGTCTCAGCCAATGGGCAGGGATTTTCTTTGGTCCCTTGGCCTGCTGGGAGAGCCTATTTATTTGGGTGGAATCAGGTGATCAGGGTTCTGTGCCACCTGGACGGCTGTCTGGGTGGGCGTGTGTTGTGCTGCCCGGGGCTGCTAGGCTGGAAGCCTGAGCCCTATCCCAGGGACATTTGGCTGCTAGGCTGCCTGAGGGCCTTTCCAGGAGAAGGAGAGCAGTGTAGGGTTGGGACTGCTGGCTTGTAGTCCAAACAGAAGTTTGGACTACAATCAATTGACTCCTCTCTAAATCTGGACTTGTTGCACCCTTTCTCTTCTGTCACTAGGTGGCACTATGCTAGTGACATTAGATAAGACAGGGGCTTTGCAGGCTCAGACATGAATGGATGGGGTGTCTCAGCCAATGGGCAGGGATTTTCTTTGGTCCCTTGGCCTGCTGGGAGAGCCTATTTATTTGGGTGGAATCAGGTGATCAGGGTTCTGTGCCACCTGGACGGCTGTCTGGGTGGGCGTGTGTTGTGCTGCCCGGGGCTGCTAGGCTGGAAGCCTGAGCCCTATCCCAGGGACATTTGGCTGCTAGGCTGCCTGAGGGCCTTTCCAGGAGAAGGAGAGCAGTGTAGGGTTGGGACTGCTGGCTTGTAGTCCAAACAGAAGTAGCGATTCAGCAAGACGGAGAACCAGCTGTGGTCGGAGGTAGAAGGGGAAGCTGTCACCACTAAGGGTCCAACCACCTTGTTACTGGAGATCACTGTGAGTAAGCTGAAGCTGGTACCAGAGCAGTCTTCTCACCAGCTGGAGACAGTGAAGAAGTGGGAAATCTTCAGTGAATGCCAAGCCAGGGACCCAGCGGGACAGCGGGGGTGACATTTGAAGAGTATCTGTGAGTGCCAAGCCAGGGACCCAGCACGGAAGCGGGGGTGAAGCTTGAGGAGGATACTGAGTGCTAAAAGTGGAAGAGCTCAGGGGATCCAGTGGCTATTGGATCTGAAGTCTAGTGAAAGACTGGGAGTTTGTTGAGTGAAGACTCATGGTGAGTGACTGTGGAGTAAGCAGAGAACTGTTTGTGTTGCCAATAGTTGAATACAAATATGGTTAGTAACTGCTACAAGGTTGTTGCCATAGGAGACAGTGGTCCTACCTATAAAGAAGTGTCCGGCTGGAGGCCTTCACCTGCATAGTGGTCTACTTATAGAAGTCTCAAAGTCTGCCAATTATCATTACATCTACTTAAGGGTGTCCTGGACCTAACCCTCTCTCCCACAGTTCTGTTCAAGAGACAATAAATCTCTTTGCATTCAAAAAGTATCTGGCGCCCACCATTTCATCTTGCAGTACACCCACTATGCCGTGTAACCCACTCTACACAGAAGGATGTCAGCTGTCCCTAACTCTGGAGGTCACCATTAGGCCTCAAGGGACCTGGAACTCTGCTACAGTGATATTAGGTCACTAATAAGGTTTTTTGTTTTTCCTTTTTAAACAACAAACATGTCATATTTAAAAGCTCTGTGCAATAGTTTTGCACAGAACAGCCCCGATCCTCTTCTTCTCAGGTCCCCCATTTTTGCTCCTGGCTCTTCCCCCTTGACTAGTGCCCCCAATAGCAAGCTTCTTGCTATGGGGACACTGGTGCGTGCTTGCTCTCAAGCCCTGCTCTATGCGTCCAAAAGACACAGAACTGCGGCTTGGCCACCCCTTGCTCTCTCCTAATTGACTTACTGGTTGTGATTGACAGCAGTGGAAGCCATTGGCTGCTGTGTCTCAGCCAAAGTGGAGAGAGAGGTCCGGGACAGCTGAGACTCTTGTGCACATTGCTGGATTGAGAAGGGGCTCAGGTGAGTATTGGTGAGGCCTGTAGGGAGAGCAGCACACAGGTTTTTTACCTTCATGCATAGAATGCATGAAGGTAAAAAACCTTCAGCCTTTACACCAACTCTAATGCCACGTACACATGATTGGACATTCCGACAACAAAATCCTGAATTTATTTCCGACAGATGTTGGCTCAAACTTGTCTTGCATACACACAGTTGCACAAATGTTGTCGGAAATTCCGTCAAGAACACGGTGACGTACAACACGTACGACGAGCTGAGAAAAATTAAGTTCAATAGCCAGTGCGGCTCTTCTGCTTGATTCCGAGCATGCGTGGAATTTTGTGCGGCAGAATTGTGTACACAAGATCAGAAATTCCATCAAGGGATTTTGTTGTCGGAAAATTTGAGAACCAGCTCTCAAATTTTTGTTGTCGGAAATTCCGACAGCAAATGTCAAATGGAGCCTACACATGGTTGGAATTTATGACAACAAGCTCCTATCGAGCATTTGTTGTCGGAAAATCCGATTGTGTGTACGCGGCATAAGAGGGAAAGACAAGGCAGGTTTTCTCTTGAAATAAACATTCGAGTAGATTATCTGAGAGACATCGATATCATTTACTTGCAGGTGTGCTGAAGTGATTAGGTTTTTCGGTGCTTACAAATTCTATGGGTATAAGATATTGCACTTCCCCAAAACCACCACCTCCAAAACAAATTTAAAAAAAGAAAGAAAAGAGTACAAACAAGCTCAATAATGTACTTTTATTTTGCCAGCAGAAACAAAATGATGTACATTCATTTACTGGCATAAAAAAAAAATATTCTACAGGATATATGGTGCTACATTTAGCAAAACAGTTAGAAATTGGGTTTTAAGGGCCCATCTCATAGGAGCTTACAATCTAAAATTTGTCTAAACCTTAGAGTGGAAACAGCTTTACTTTCAGTGTAAATTTGACAACACATTTCCTAGTACAACTACTCACCCACCAACTGACATCACATTTTTATCTGCAAGATTATAGAAACATATTTAACAGTCATTATTCTTACAAAGCATTCCAACATAATATTAAAAAAAAGGCACATATTCAAACTAGAACACCCACCACCACCCCACAATCCACACACATACATTGGTGAGTATGTTCTGCTGGAAGCTGCATTTCTGTGTACATGATTAAGCAAAGAGATCAAAGAGTAGAAGGTCAGCACATGCTCCAAAACCATAAATGCATTGTCAGACAGGAACAATACACACACAACATTGATAGTATGGCCACATAAACCCATTTTTGATGGACAAAATGCACAAGAATTCCAGCAAACTAACAGTCCTAGTTGGGCGTTTGTCATTATGCACAATATCATTCCTTCTCCCCCCACAAATCACAGCAAAAAACTGGCCTCTTCTCAGGCCAACCCCCAACCCCCCCCCCCCCAACTGCAGTCCTTTATATAAGCTAGTAAAACAACAAAAAAGTGTGGCGCTAAACAATGTTATATAACACTGTAAACAGGTCAAATATACAGTGAAAAAGGATCAATTATGTCTGCTCAGAGCATGTAGTCCTCATGTAAACATTAGAGATACATAGTCTGTATGGCAATATATTAAGCAGAATATTGAAGAGTTGTGTAGATATCTCAGCTAAAAATCCGCTCACTACCACCAAGAGTTGAGGAGGCTTACCGGATAAGGTGGACCCAATGGGGCATACGCCGGATTGGGTCGGACAAGGCTTAGGTGGTAAGTGGCTGTGTGTACTCCGAGAAGAATGCGGTCTCACGGGTTTAATGTATTCATCCAAATTATACCAGGAACTTGGGAGGTGTGCGTGATCTCCCGGATCTGGGAGGTCATGTAGATCTTGAGGAAGCGATGAAGTGTTCCATAGGCAAACCCCTCAAGGCAACATTCCGTGGACCAAAAATTGATGTGGAAGAATAGGGAAAGAAAAAAAGGGCCACATAGTGTAAATCCGAAAAATCAAAAAGTATTTATTTGAAATAAAATAGATGTACACTCACATGCAAATCCAAAATATTAAAACAGCGCTGTATGAGAAAAAGTGGCAACAATGGGGTCCTGCCCGACGCGTTTCATCCTCAAAGACGTCATCGGGGGTTCCCCCCACTGTAGCCACCCCAATATATATAGAAAATATGCCCTTGTTCATGAGAAACAGCTCCACGTGTGAAAACTAATCACTTCCGGTTTCGGCCAAGATGGCCGACCGGCGTGCGTTCCAAGCATGCGTGCCACGCCTCTCTTCCGTAGTGTATACTACACCGGAAGTGTAATAGCGAAGTATGGCAAAAATGCCAATCAAAATGAAAAGTCTATGAATGGATGGTGTATGGAGAGCCCATACAGAACTGATTAGTACACCTGCAGTGAGAAATAGGGTATAGTGCTGTACCCGCAAATATGTGAAGTGCGCGCCATACTGCGCATGTGTGATGGGTGTAAGTGCTGCGCCTCTCTTCCATAGTGTATACTACACCGGAAGTGTAATAGCGATGTACGGCAAAAATGCCAATCAAAAATGAAAAATCTATAAATGAATGGTGTATGGAGAGTCCATACCGAACTAAGTAGTGCACCTGCGGTGAGAAATAGGGTATAGTGCTGTACCCACATATATGTGAAGTGCGCGCCATACTGCGCGTGTGCGATGGGTGTAAGTGTTGAGCTCGTTACTGCGCATGCGCAATGGGGGTAAAGAGAAAAGTAACGCAGTAACTCCGATGTGTGGGCGTGATGGCTATGAATAGTGACGCTAAGAACTGAACCAATAGAGTGAAAGAATGGCCCCGAGGCACTTATAGTGTGATTCCATGCTGGGAGAATGTGACGCTCGTGCGTTAAAATGCCAGTGAATGCAACTTGGTCTGAAAAGTCACCATACATAAAGAGGTGACAAAAACCAAGTTGGGAACCTTAAATTTGTGTGGAGAAAAGGGGGGGAGTGAGTGAAATATAGGAACATGTTACACTCATGGGAAAGAAATTATTTATAAATAACAGGCACATAAACTGAATTGGGTATTACCACCTGAGAAAATGAATCATGATCCATGATGTAATGTAAAAAATTAAAGTGATGGGTCTGGCAACCACTTTCCTGGAAATTTAATAGGAATAAATAAAAAATGGATAAAATGGAGCGGGCTCCCATGTAAAGGTACACAGGATAATAAATCCATATCTATGAACACCAAATATATACAAAACACTAGAAGGATTTCACACAGGGAATGGGCAAAAGGCCCTTCTTGTGTGTGATAAGTGCACCTTGGTGTGTAGTATAAATATACGTAAATGATAAGACAAAGGACAATAGGTCCACATATAAAAACAAAAAATGAAAATGAAATAAAAATGGAATAAAAATACAATTATAAAAATATAACACACAGGGATTCACAAGAAAACAATCCCTGTGTGTGAAGAATTCATCATGGAGTGCACTCCTAGTGTGTATACATGATACCCAAAGGAATAAGTGGGTGGATGGAGGCTCAAATGGGCCTAAAATACAAACAAAAAAGGGGAAACAAAAACAGAAAGGAGAGAATACTTGGGGGTGTCAGGCTCTGTTAATGAAGGCATTAACATCAAGCTCCACATTAATACCAGAAGGCGAGAGTGTGCAAAGCTCATGAATCCAGAAAGTCTCCAGCTGTGATACACCCCTGGTCATGGCCCCGCCCCTCCACGGGGGAACATATCGGTCTATCACTATAAATTGTGTCCCAGCGATTACCCGATTATGATGTAGCTTGTAGTGTCGGGGGACCGTATGCTTAGTATCTCCGCTTTTGATCAAGGCGATATGCTCCGCTACTCATATAGCAAAAGAGTGAATGGTGCGGCCAACATATTGTTTACCACAATGGCAAGTGATTAGATAAACGATGTAGCTGGTGGTGCAAGTGCAAAAGCGTTTGATGGAATAGCGTTTCTGTGTGACTGATGACATAAATGATACGGTTTTCCTCCCTATGCCCGTGTTGTGTTGGCATACTATACACCTCCTACATGAGTAGAAACCCTCCATTTCATTGAAAAGTGGTTGGCGTATGGGAGGGTCAATGATGTTAGGGGCGATTTTACTTTGTAAAGTGGGGGCACCCTTGAAAATGATTCTTGCCCGGTCAGGCAAAACAGTACTTAGAACCCGGTCATTCTTGAGAATGTCCCAATGTTTAGACATGATGGCTTTCACGTGTTTATATTGATTGGAAAAACCCGTCAAAAGTGACCACTTGAAGATATCGTTCTGTTCTTTTTTGGGTTTTTCAACCAGGAGAGACTCCCTATTCATCTCAAGAGCACGTTGGAATTCGCGATCTATAAGATTAGGGTCGTAATTCTTATCCAACAATTTTGACTTGAGAAAAGCAGATTGTGTATTAAAGGCCTCAGTATTAGAGCAATTCCTCCGTAACCGGAGAAACTGACTCCTTGGAACTGAATCAAGCCAGGACCGATGATGGCAACTATCCGGGGGTATGAAACCATTTCGGTCAGTGGTCTTGAAATGAGTCTGAAAGTGAAAACGGCCATTGCAGATCTCAATATCTAAATCCAAGAAATTGATTTTTTTATTGCTGGCTGTATAGGTGAGGGAAATGCCCCGATCATTGGTATTAAGATGTTCAAAAAATAATTCCAACGATTCGGCGCTGCCCCTCCATAGGAGGAGGATGTCATCAATATATCGTGCCCACAAAGTAAGGGAAGGATCCCTATTGGTGTAGACGACATCCTCCTCCCATTTGGCCATGAATAAATTGGCGAGGCTAGGGGCAAATTTAGCCCCCATAGCCACGCCACGCAACTGATGATAAAAATGTTGATCAAACCAGAAATAACTTTGCTTCATAGCAAACTCCAATAGTTCCATAATAAAAGAACACTGGAAGGAAGCTATGCTGGGCTCTTTCTCAAGGAAATATCGGACCGCTTCTAAGCTAGGTTGTATTGTTAGCACACTGACACACGCCCACCAGTATCTTTCAATCTGTTTCTTCATGTATGTCCAAAGTGATTGCACCTGATGAGCTGGAACATAGTTAGTTTTGGACTTTAGATTGGAAGTTCATTGCAGCCAGGGACAGATGTTAATGTTTGTTAGCACTAATCATGCCCAGGGACTTGGACATTTAAAATTGAAGGGTTGAGGCTGGGTTCACACTGGTACGACAAACGCTCCAACATTGGGAGCTCATGTCGCATGACGTGTGAAAATCAATGTTTCCCTATGAGAGCCGTCTTAACTGGCACGACACAAGTCGGTCCGACTTTGAAAAAAAAGCTCCCTGCACTATTTTGGTCCGACTTTGATCCTACGTCAGCCCATTGAATATCACTGAAGTTGGATCAAAGTCGGATTGCGGTCTTAACTGATCTGACTTTGGAATGCGACTTGTGCTCTGATGATCTTGAAGGGGAACTCCACGCAAAATGTAAAAAAAACAGCATGGGTTCCCCCTCCAAGAGAACACCAGGCTCTTCCGTCTGGAATGGTTCTTAAGCGGAACCCCCATGCCGAAAAACGGCGTGGGGTACCCCGCAAAATCTATACCAGACCCTTATCCGAGCACGCAGCCCGACAGGTCAGGAAAGGAGGTGGGGATGAGCGAGCGCCCCCCCCTCCTGACTCGTACCAGGCCGCATGCCCTCAACATGAGGGGTGCTTTGGGGCAGGGGGGCCTTGCACCCCCCAACCCAAAGCACCTTGTCCCCTTGTTGATGAGGACAAGGGCCTCTTCCCGACAACAGGGCAAAGCACCCACCCCCCCATGTTAAGGGCATGCAGCCTGGTACGGTTCAGTAAGGGGGGCGCTCGCTTGTCAACATCCCCTTTCCTGACCTGCCGGGCTGTGTGCTCGGATAAGGGTCTGGTATAGTTTTGGGGGGACCCCACGCCATTTTTTAGCGTGGGGGTTCCCCTTAAAATCCATACTAGACTGGTAGCGTAGTATGCTCTTTGAGGGGGAACCCATGCCATTTTTTTTACATTTTGTGTGAAATTCCCCCTAAAGATTCATACCAGGACTGGCCCCACAGGATCTGCAGATGCAGTGGGTGGACGAAATGGTGTACTTGGGGGTACGCGTCTCGAGAGACGCATCCAGCTTTATCCCCCTTAACCTAGACCCGGTGGTCCAAGTAGTCAAGGCCAAACTCAAAGCTTGGGAGAACCTTCCTCTATCCCTATTAGGCCGCATTAACTTAATTAAAATGAAAATCATACCTAAATTTACATACCTATTTCATAATTCCCCACAATTGAACCAAATTTTCTCCTCCTTCCTCTGGGGTCCAAATCCCCCTAGATTTAAACTCTCCACACTAATGCGTCCGGTGTCGCAGGGGGGGCTGGCATTTCCAGACTGCCAGAAATATTTTCTGCCAGCCCAGCTGGTCACGGCAGTTTGGTGGCTAGTACCGGATGCATCCAACCCCGCTGCGGTTCTGGAGGCTGTGGTGGTTCGCTCTGTGGAAGTCCTTACACATTTACACCTTCAAGGTCCCAAGGCTCCATATGATTTGACCACCTCCATGCACACGACTCTAAGGGCCTGGAGGGCAGAACTGGAACTTGAGAAGTTCCCACGAAATGCAGTCTCCCCGCACACCCCCCTTTGGAACAACCCTACCCCATCTCTACTCCTTACCAGACCCTAAAATATGGGCCAAGTGCGGTCTTAAACTGATATCTGAACTCACCACCGGCACCGCCATACACCCCTTCAATCACCTGGTATCCCAATACAATGTGCCTCCCTCGCATCTATTTCGCTATATGCAACTGTCTCATGCGTTTAAAGCCCAAATAATACCCAACGACACGCAAATAGTGCAATCCGATCTGGAGAGGGTCACAAGATATGAATGCACCAAGAAACCGACCTCAGTCCTTTATGCACATCTCCTCAGAGTTTCCTCTCCAGATCTGTCAAAGCTCCGGCAGCGATGGACACAGGATATCCCGACACTAGACTCCGAGGATTGGGAGGACATGTGGGAATTCCCCTTCAAAATTATGGTCTCACTTCGAGACCGTCTCATACAATACAAAATACTACATCGAGTATAATACTATATCTCACCCCATATAGATTGCATAAGATGAGAACCTCCCTGTCCTCGGAGTGTTGGAGATGTACTGGGGATCCAGGTGATTTTATACACATTTTCTGGTCCTGTCCAGCAATTAAAAACTACTGGTCAGAAGTACTATCTGTAATACAAGAAGTGGTGAGAACAGATATAGCCCCAACCCCGCAGATCTGCCTTCTAGGTTTAGTGGAAGAATTAACCCCCAAGATAGCAGAGAGAACCCTCATAGGGCTCTTACTCTTTTATGCAAGGAAAATGATCACTCTCTGCTGGAAAAGACGTGCCCCGACATCCATATTGTTATGGAAAACACATGTGAATAAAGTACTACCACTCTATAAGGAAACCTATCAAAATAGGGGATGCCCCAAAAAATATGATAGAGTGTGGGCCAAATGGCTAGCTGAAGCCTCCACGGCAACCGCAGACTGATTGAACAGGTACATAATACCAGTCTACGGGAGAAAGTGATACTGATACATTGGTTGATTTTATGGTAATGTAATCTCTGAAATGGGTTTATTTGATATCTAATATTGTCCCTTGGGTCTCAACTGATAAATCTGATCCTGAAATACTTTAATTGAGCAGGAGCCAATACCGCACTAGGTTTGTTTGTTATTGTTCTTTTCTTTCGGACATGCTACAGCTGTATGATATTAATGCTGGATGCAGCCCAATGGCCGGCTGGCACTGACTCCTGCGTGGGTCTAGTCCCAATGCTGTGGCAGGTTTAATTGTTGTTAATTGTTTGTATGTCTTATACTCAATAGATTTTCAAAAAAAAAAGATTCATACCAGACACAGTGCCTGGCATTGTCGGGGATCAAAGTTGGATACCTGTTCATTGAAGTCGGACGCATGTCAGACATCAAGTCGCAGGGCAAAGTCAGGTCCACAGTCGTTTGACTATCGCATCGTACCAGTGTGAACCCAGCCTTACACTGCACAGGTACATATGCTTAGAAAACTTTTGCTTTGTTTATGTGCATGCAAATGGACTTCGATCTTTGGTCTGTATATTCTGACTCCAATTGTTGTGAAACGATTTATCCCTTGTGAGACCTCTATGCCTGGCCTGTATAAGCAGATATAATCACTGAGGACAATCCTCATCAGATAGCTTGAACTCACCAATACCGATTTCCATCCACAGATGCTTTATTCTGAACATCAGATTACAGCAGATGACAGGATACAAACAGATGAACAGGTTGTGGTATTGTGCAGTCAAAAGATGATACTGTCTGTAGCTTACCATGGAGAATACATGTGCCCTGCTCCATGTGGCTTGTTAACTGCATAGATGACACAGTAAGTACAAACACAGGAAGAAGGGTGGAGCATTACATTCAAAGGAAGTGTGTCATACATAAGGGAAAAATAAACTTGAGACAAGTGCATTACCACAAAGGGTCACTAGATGGCAGCATGTAAACTAAACATAAAAGTCCATAGAAAAATGGTTAGGAAAACAATATATATAAATCCTATGCCCTGTTGGGGCAGCACACTCCCCATCTGGCATTGGTAAATGTCAATATATGTATCAGAACGGTAGTGATACAACTGCAAATAACAACAGTGTAATTTGCTGGATGTCTTGAAGACCTGAAAGACATAAAGAACATGCATATAATGCAAAAACAACAACTGCAATTCAAGGCTTTAAGATATGTCAACTTAAGTCCAAGACACTTTCTTCTTGAAGTCGCAGGTAAGATCCAGCAGCGTAGGCAAACAAGTTCATTCTCCAAAGGGTAAGAGCAGAATAAGTTCCGTGATAGGTCTGATGAAAGTCTTTACAGTCCCTTGTCTTGAAACCTTCACCTCCACCTTGCGTACCTTACCGTCATCACTAGGAACGCTCTGTACAATAAGTCCCATGGGCCATTCAATTCTTTCAGCTTGCTGGTCTTTAAGCAGCACAAGATCTCCAACCTGTATGTTAGGGTTCAGACGTTGCCATTTCCTGCGTCCTTGCAGAGTAGAAAGATACTCCATCTTCCAACGATTCCAGAAGCAGTTGGCGAGGTGTTGTACTCGCTTCCACTGGTCATAGCAAAGGTTTCCTGCTTTGAAGTTTCCAGGTGGAACAGGAACAGACCCAAGCTTCTGGGTAAGAACAGTAGCTGGAGTAAGGATAGTTGGGGTCTCTGGATCTTTGGAAACTGGAACAAGTGGTCTTGAATTGATTATGGCAGATGCCTCTGCCAGGAAGGTAGTTAGAATCTCGTTGGTAAGTCTTGTGGAATTAAAGTCCATAAGCATAGAATCCAATATTTTACATTTAATACCTATCATTCTCTCCCATGAACCACCCATGTAGGAAAAATGAGGAGGATTGAAAATCCATGTACAGCCTTTTTCAGCTAACAGGTCTTGGATTGGCCTAGAGTTGAGCTGTAGCTCTTGACAGGCTCCAACGAAATTAGTTCCACAGTCAGATCTTAGTGTCTTGACTGGTCCTCTGATGGCTAGGAATCGTCTTAGAGCATTGATAAAACTTGAAGCATCCATAGATTCTATTACTTCAATGTGTACTGCACGCACACTCATGCAAGTGAACAGCACTGCCCATCGTTTGCTATTTGCTTGGCCACCTCGAGTTCTGCGGGCTGTTACCATCCATGGCCCAAAGACATCCAGACCAACATGAGTGAAAGGTGGGTCAGTACTTAACCTGTCAGCTGGCAAATCTGACATTTGCTGTTGTTTCCCTCTTAGTTTGCGGCACTGAACACAGCTGTGTAGTGTAGCTGTGATCTGTCTTTTTGCTCCTATAATCCAAAGGCCTGCAGCTCTTATGGCACCCTCTGTGAAGTGTCTACCTTGGTGCTTAACCCCTTCATGGTAGTGCCGTATGAGCAAAGTGGTGATGTGATGGCGAGCAGGTATAATGAGAGGATTCTGTTCTTGCTCACTCAACTCAGCCTTGTTTAAACGTCCACCAACCCTTACCATACCATGATTGACAATGAATTAATTCAGGTTGGCAATTGGGCTGTTTTTTGCAATGTCCCTCTTGTCACGGATACATTTAATTTCTGAGCCAAAGACACTCTGTTTTACACTTTGTATTATGATCAGTTCACCTTCAGCAATGTCTTTTGCAGAAAGAAGCTTTTGGCACACGTGCCAACCTTGACAGTGAGCATCTTTGGGCTTTGTGTGGAAGCAATCTGCAATATGAACTAACCTTGCGATGGTGCGTATAAGCCTTCTCCACTTGGAGAAACGTTCAAAGCGTTGACAGCCCAAGGTGAATCTTTGTTCAGTTCTGGTGACGAGGGTTTTAACTTCAGGACGAATCTCTGGATCCTTGTCAGGTTGTAGAAGACTGAAGACATCAGCTGTGGTTTCTTCTGGATAATCCAGCAGGAATCTGTAAATCAAGAAGAATTTGCAAAGACACTTGCAGACACTGGCCTGGTGGCATGATCTGCAGGGTTAATTTCAGATGGAACATAATGCCATTGTTCAGGTTTAGATGATTTCCTGATTCTCTCTACACGGTTGCTGACATAGACATAGAAACGTTTAGTCTGGTTGTATATGTAGCCCAGAACAACTTTGCTGTCCGTGTAGAATCTGACATCATCTATCTGAATGTCTAGCTCACGCAGTATGAAATCTGCTATTTTTACGGCTAGCATAGTCCCACAAAGTTCAAGCCTGGGAATCGTGTGTTCAGGTTTAGGTGCTAACTTAGCTTTCCCAAACAGAAACCCTATGTGGGCTTGATTAGAAGAATTTCTTACCTTCAGGTAAGAGACAGCTGCTATAGCCTCAGTAGATGCATCTGAGAATATGTGAAGCTCTTTCCTCTGACTTGTAGCAGCGTGGTATATGGATTCCATACAAGGCATGTAGAGATTGTTTCCAAGACTCCCACTTTGAAAGCTGGTCTATTGGTAGTGGAGCATCCCAATTTTTAATAGTCTCTGAGAACTGCCTAAGTAAGTATTTACCTTGTATGGTGATGGGAGCCACGAATCCCAATGAATCGTATAGACTGTTCACCACTGACAGAACACCACGTTTGGCAAATGGCTTGTCTGCAGAGCTGACTTGAAAGCCGAAGATATCTTTTAATAAGTTCCACCGTAGGCCCAGACTTCTCTGTACAGGTGGTATGTCCATTCTCAGATTCAAGTCTTTAAACCCTGTGGCATAATTGCCAGGTTGAAAGGCTTTCATAACAGCAAAACTATTTGAGGCAATCTTGTGTAGTCTGAGGTTAGCCTCAGAAAGCATACCTTGTGTCCTTTTGAGCAGGTCTATGACTTCTTCATCTGTAGGTAAAGATTTAAGTCCGTCGTCCACATAGAAGTCTCTCTCAACGAAGTGTCGAGCATCCTTGACACATTCCTTTTCTCCATGAAGGGCGGTCCTTCGTAAACCGTATGTTGCAACAGCAGGTGAGGGACTATTTCCGAAAACATGTACCTTCATGCGGAATTCAATCATCATTGTCCATGTTGTTGTCACTGTGCTACCCTGATTTGCTTTGGCTAACGTGGATGATACACTCCGAAGAAAGGCAGGTACCAGCACTCATTGTGTCTTTGAAGTGGTGGAGCTGGTTCGGCATGATCATTGTCAAAGATCCTTTTCATAAAGGTGATGAAAAGGAGGCCTGTTCTTTAGTGTTCGTTGAAGTGAGTTGAATCTGGATAGAGCCTGTTCACGATTGGTTGGGAGTTTAACCCTTGCAGCACAAAGAGGTAATGGTGCAACCCAGCTGTTAGACTCATCCTGGAAGAACTTTGTCCATTATTTTGATGAACTCTCTGTCTTCGACTGACAAGGCTATTTTGTTGTCATCGCTTGTAGTACAAAACACTGTGGTACCTAGGTTGTCATCACAAAGGTTAGGAGTGACATCAGGTACTTGGATGATCTCAAAAGGCTTCTCTTTAATTTCTTAATGGTGAGGGCGCTGTTTGAAGTGGGATGCACGTCCATTTCCTAACATGTAAGTTTTAAAGGAGTTGATCTCGGATGACGTACGCATTCTATCCAAGCATACGTTGCCCACGGTTATCCAGCCTAAGTCAAGTTTTTGCGCGTAAGGGGCATCATCGGGTCCATTGCACTGCTTGCGTACTTTATGTACTCTGAGAATGTTTCTTCCTAGCAAGATCAAGATTTCAGCATTCATGTCCATTGCAGGAATTTCATTAACAAGGTGCCTCAAGTGAGGATGGTGATATGCAGCCTCTGGAGTAGGAATTTCTTCCCTTTCGTCTGGTATCTGGTCACACTCGACTAATGTTGGTAGGGGTATGCCCTCTCCCTTATTGATATGAGAGACCATGAACCCATCGGCCCTTCTGTCGAAGGTCTCTTCACGACCAGAACAGGTTCTGAGAGTATACAGTGTTGCGTGTCCCTCTATACCAAAGATCTCAAAGAATTTAGACTTAACCAAGGATCTGTTGCTCTGTTCATCTATTATGGCATACATCCTAATAGCTTCCTCAGGTTGACCCTTTGGGTATATCTTGACTAGGCATATCTTTGCACCGCATTTGTTATCTAAGCCTTCTCCACAGACTTCTGTGCATGAAGAAGAAATGTTAGCTGTGGCTGGAGCATGACCTTGTTGCTTCCCGCCATGACTTGAGACAGGGCTGGAGGTAGGAGGCTGCTGTGAATTGTCTGAGGGTGGACCCGGATGCATAGCTGTAACATGTCTGTCGCTACTGCATTCTGTGCACTTGATGACAACTTTACAGTCTTTAGCAAAATGTCCATAACAAGCACAGCACCTGTAGCATATTCCAAGTTTCTGAAGAATCTCCCTGCGCTCTTGTAACGCCTTTGCCCTAAGCCTACGACACTTCTTTAGGGGATGCGGCTTCTTGTGAATAGGGCACTGATGATTAGGGTCTTTATCTCTGTCACCCCGAAACGCTCTGTTGAGCAGGAGAGGATACGGGTGGTGAGATGCCTGTCCTTTTAACAGATATTGCTCTATTAAAGTCTCTACATTTAGCTGCTATGTTATCACACCTTGATGAAGATGATGAAGCAGGCAAGTTGGGTTCACTGAAGCTGAAATTGTTTCTTGTCCAGGCTTGATCGCTGATGAACCTACAAAAATATGCGAATGGAGGAAAAGATACGTTATAGTCTTTTTTGTACCTTGAGCCCTGTTGTGCCCATTTCTCTTGCAGGCCACATGGCAGTTTAGACACCACTGGATTGACACCATGAGCAGTGTCCAGCAAGCTTAGTCCAGGTAGACGTGGGTCTGTCTTTGCCAACTCTAGCTCCATGAGAAGATCACTCCGATCTTGGAGCTTGTGGTAGTCTTTGTTCCCTATTTTTGGGAAGTTTTGCAGTCTCTTGAATAGAGCGCTTTCTATGGCTTCAGAGCTACCATAGGCTTGCTCAAGTCTTGCCCATGCAGCAAGACCTGCATCTGGGTGGTCAACGTGCACCGTTCTCAGTCTTTTAACACAATCTGCAAATTCCAGCCCCAGCCACTTTATGAGCAAATCAAGTTCCTCCTTGGTATTAAGGTTGAGATCAGCAATGGCAGCTTTGAAGGTTGATCTCCAGGCCCTGTAGCTCTCTGGACAGTCGTCAAACCTTGAGAGGGTAGTGTTAATGAGCTCACGGCATACCATATATCTGGCAAAGTCATTCAAGTCTGATCTCTCACTCTTCGGTGCCAAAGTAACTCGTGGAACCCCTCGGGTGTGAAAGTTCTCTGGTGAAGTAGGGTGAGGTTTACCAGAATGAAATGATGTTGCACGAGCGTTTAACTGTGGTGTAGTCCCTAAGGCTTGTGCTGGCTGTGGCTTGAGCTGCGGCTTGTCACTGGAAGTCACCTTGTTGTCAGCAAGAGGTAATGTGGTTTGCTGCATAGATGCACTTGTGTTGTAGACTGGAAGAGGCTCAGGCATTTGGAGCTGAGAGGTCTCTGTGTTGAGAGTCAGAACAGTGTTGTTGGTAGGAAGTACAGGAGGTGACTCTGTATCATTGCAAACATTATGCTTTAGTACATATTCACTGGTGCGTTCAACTGGGTCTTGCAGTTATATTGGGATGGAACAGACTGAGTTAGCACTTTCTCCCATCGCTTGATCGAGGACTCTCAGCCTTGCTAGGGCAGCTGCTTCTTCCTTTTCCATTTGCAGAATCTTTAATTGGGAATTTGCCTCTGCTTGTTGGGCATCTGCCTCTGCTTGTTGAGATACCATCTCTGCTTGGTGAGCTTTCATCTTTGCTTCTGTTTCTGCTTGTTGAGCTTTCATCTTTGCATGGCGAGCTGCCTTTTGTGTCTCTATTTCTGCTTCCTTTCTGGTAAAGGAGGTTTGCACTTTTTTTGCTTCCAGACTTGCACGGGCCTCTATTAGCTTGTCGCTTAATGTTGAACTTCTGGAGCAAAAGGATCTGGTAGAACGTGCAGTGTGCTTGGTTGATGTGGATCTGTGAGATCTGGTCTCCTGCAGTTAAGCAATGCGGAGTTCTGGCTTACACTGGGCTTTTTGCACTAAGAGATCCCTTTGTTGGTTTAGTGCATCAGCTCTGGTCAGTTCTGCTGAGGAGTCCTCTATATTACAGTCCTGCAAGAAAGCTGTGTATTTTCCAAACAGCCGCTGGTAGCGTTTGTATGCAGCAGATAAGCGATCTATAGAGTCTCTTAGTTCAGCTGGTTGATCATTGAAGTGTGACAAAACTGACATGCAGTGTGAAGTTCTATCCCATAAGTCTGACAGATTGCTGGAGAACTCATCTCTAGTGGCTTCATAATTTTCTCTGAGTTTCTGTGTCGGTTTTATTGCACGTTTGGGTCTTACACTCTGATCGGCAATATCTGCACAATCTGCTCCCTGTACATCTGCGGGTTCAGAGGCATAGTGAATCTGTGTTGGTTCAGCCACAAAACGTTGCTCAGAGTCTTGTGTAGACATTTTTTTCACGTTTTTGCAGAAAATGGTACTGTATCTTTAAGAAGATGAACAGCAGCTTAGACAGGTGGGGTGATGCAGTTCAATGTAGAGAAACAGTTTTTAACATTCATATGAGGTGCAGTAAACTCGTGCAACCATGTGCTTCACAAGATGGCGGATGGCACTGAGCTTGATTGCAAATCAGGCACACACATACACACAGCAGGCTGTAGGAATTCTATACATCTTTTGACTGTTCTGACTCTGATTGTTGTGAATTGATTTATCCCTTGTGAGACCTCTATGCCTGGCCTGTATAAGCAGATATAATCACTGAGGACAATCCTCATCAGATAGCTTGAACTCACCAATACAGATTTCCATCCACAGATGCTTTATTCTGAACATCAGATTACAGGATACAAACAGATGAACAGGTTGTGGTATTGTGTGGTCAAAAGATGATACTGTCTGTAGCTTACAATGGAGAATACATGTGCCCTGCTACATGTGGCTTGTTAACTGTATAGATGACACAGGAAGTACAAACACAGGAAGAAGGGTGGAGCATTACATTGAAAGGAAGTGTGTCATAACATAAGAGAAAAATAAACTTGAGAGACAAGTGCATTACCACAAAGGGTCACTAGATGGCAGCATGTAAACTAAACATAAAAGTCCATAGAAAAATGGTTAGGAAAACAATATATATATAAATCCTATGCCCTGTTGGGGCAGCACACTGTAGTTGAAGATTTGATGCACATAGCCAAGGGCTAACACAGTTGCAAATAGTATTTTCTTACATTAGAGACTATTTTGATAGGAGACAAATAAAATGCCAGCATATCTTTGGATCATGGTGAGAAACCCACACATGGAGAAGATATAAACTTCAACACAAGCATTAGCATGCTGGAGATTTGAACCAGCAACCCCAGTGCTGCTATATGGAATTACTACGCACTTAGCCAGTGGGCAGCCACACACATATAGTTTGCAACTCTGTGGTGTGAAGCAGCCCTAAGTCCATAGCCATGCTCAGTGTCACAAGCAATATACAATATATTGTCCTAAGTATTGGGACACCTGCCTTTATATGCATATGAACTGTAATGGCATCCCAGTCTTAGTCCGTAGGGTTCAAAATTGATTTGGCCCACCCTTTGCAGCTATAACAACTCTTCTGGGAAGGCTGTCCACAAGGTTTAAGAGTGTGTCTATGGGAATGTTTGACCATTATTCCAGAAATGCATTTGTGAGGTCAGGCACTGATGTGACGAGAAGGCCTGGCTTATAGTCTCCACTCTTATTCATCCCTATGGTGTTCTGTTGTGTTGAGGTCAGGACACTGTGCAGGCCAGTTAAGTTCCTCCACCCTAAACTCGCTCATCCATGTCTTTATGGACCTTGCTTTGTGCACTGGTCCAAATCATTTGGTGGAGGGGGGATTATGGTGTGGGGGTGTTTTTCAGGGGTTGTTCTTGGCCTCTTAGTTCCAGTGAAGGGAACGCTTAAGGTGTCAGCATACCAAGACATTTTGGACAATTTCATACTCCCAACTTTGTGGGAAAAGTTTGGAGATGGCCCCTTCCTGTTCCAACATGACTGTGCACCAATGCACAAAGCAAGGTCCATGAAGACATGGATGAGGGAGTTTGGGTGGATGAACTTGACTAGCCTGCACAGAGTCCTGACCTCAATTCGATAGAACAGCTTTTGGCTGAATTAGAGCAGAGACTGCGAGACAGGCCTTCTCATCCAACATCAGTGCCTGACCTCACAAATACACCTCTGGAAGAATGGTCAAACATTCCCATAGACATACTAAACCTTGTGGACAGCCTTCCCAGCCTTCCCAGAGGCTGTTATAGCTGCAAAGGGTGGGCCAAATCAAATTTTAACCCTACGTACTAAGACTGGGCTGTCATTAAAGTTCATGTGTGTGTAAAGGCAGGTGTCACAATACTTTTGGCTAGATAGTGTATCTGGCAAGATTTACGATGGTGGTGGAACCCTCCTACACATAAATACAACATTTAGACGTAATTTTAGGATCTGACTCAGTAGTTATGTTTAACAGCATAGGGAGATGAGACAACTTCTCTACGTGAAGTGGCATGTTTGGGATTTAAACCCAGAACCTCAGGGCTGCTAAACAAAAATTCTAATCTCTAAGCTACAGAGCTGCCACCTGTGGAACCCTCCTACACATAAATACACATATATTGCATTTCTTTGAACATATAGGTGGTGGAATTACATTAATCAGGAGTTATTCTTTTTGATTTATTCTGTGATATTTTGTGGTTCTTGGTGGGTGAATAGCAGGGCCGGACTGGGAATAAAAATCAGTCCTAGAAAAAATGTCATACCAGCCCCATAGCATTATTATACTAGGCCAACGTCATTACGTCATTACGTCATTATTTTCTTGTTCATGAAAGGGAAAACCATGTATTTTAAAGCACATGAAGAGTGTATTATATAGAGAGAAGACAAATATGAAAGCACATAGGGATTCATATATATACAGTATCTCACAAAAGTGAGTACACCCCTCACATTTTTGTAAATATTTTATTATACCTTTTCATGTGACAACACTGAAGAAATGACACTTTGCTACAATGTAAAGTAGTGAGTGTACAACTTGTATAACAGTTTAAATTTGCTGTCCCCTCAAAATAACTCAACACACAGCCATTAATATCTAAACCACTGGCAATAAAAGTGAGTACACCCCTAAGTGAAAATGTCCAAATTGGGCCCAAAGTGTCAATATTTTGTGTGGCCACTATTATTTTCCAGCACTGCCTTAACCCTCTTGGGCATGAAGTTCACCAGAGCTTGTCAGTTTGCCACTGGAGTCCTCTTCCACTCCTCCATGATGACATCACGGTGCTGGTGGATGTTAGAGACCTTGCACTCCTCCACCTTCATTTTTGAGGATGCCTGGCAGATGCTCAATAGGGTTTAGGTCTGGAGACATGCTTGGTCAGTCCATCACCTTTACCTCCAGCTTCTTTAGCTAGGCAGTGGTCATCTTGGAGGCATGTTTGGGTCGTTATCATGTTGGAATACTGCCCGGCGGCCCAGTCTCCGATGGGAGGGGAACATGCTCTGCTTCAGTATGTCACAGTACATGTTGGCATTCATGGTTCCCTCAATCAACTGTAGCTCCCCAGTGCTGGCAGCACTCATACAGTCCCAGACCATGACACTCCCACCACCATGCTTGACTATAGGCAAGACACACTTGTCTTTGTACTCCTCACCTGATTGCCGCCACACACGCTTGACACCATCTGAACCAAATAAGTTTATCTTGGTCTCATTAGACCACAGGACATGGTTCCAGTAATCTATGTCCTTAGTCTGCTAGTCTTCAGCATGTTTGCAGCCTTTCTTGTGCATCATCTTTAGAAGAGGCTTCCTTCTTGGAGGACAGCCATGCAGACCAATTTGATGCAGTGTGCAGCGTATGGTCTGAGCACTGACAGGCTGACCCCCCACTCCTTCAACCTCTCCAGCAAAGCTGGCAGCACTTATATGTTTATTTCCCAAAGACAACCTCTGGATATGACGCTGAGTATGTGCATTCAACTTCTTTGGTCACCCGTAGCGAGGCCTGTTCTGAGTGGAACCTGTCCTGTTAAACCGCTGTATGATCTTGGCCACCATGCTGCAGCTCAGTTTCAGGGTCTTGGCAATCTTCTTACAGCCTAGGCCATCTTTATGTAGATTAACAATTCTTTTTTTCAGGTCCTCAGAGAGTTCTTTGCCATGAGGTGCCATGTTGAACTTCCAGTGACCGGTATGAGAGAGTGATAACATCAAATTTCATACACCTGCTCCCCATTCACACCTGAGACCTTGTAACGAGTCACATGACACCGGGGGAGGGAAAATGGCTAATAGGGCCCAATTTGGACATTTTCACTTAGGGGTGTACTCACTTTTGTTGCCAGTGATTTAGCCATTAATGGCTGTGTGTTGAGTTATTTTGAGGGGACAGCAAATTTAGACTGTTTTACAAGCTGTACACTCACTACTTTACATTGTAGCAAAGTGTCATTTCTTCAGTGTTGTCACATGAAAAGACATAATAAAATATTTACAAAAATGTGAGGGGTGTACTCACTTTTGTGAGATACTGTGTGTATATATATATATATATATATATATATATATATATATATATATATATATATATATATATATATATATACATACTCTGCATTCAGTGTAGCGTATATATACAGTGCATTCAGCGGTGTACGGTAAATAATATACTTCAGTAGGTGTATCAATATATATATATATATATATATATATATATATATATATATATATATATATATATATATATATATATACACAGTCTAGTAAATATATATAAATATATATATATATATATATATATATATATATATATATATATATATATATATATATATATATATATATATATATATATATATATATGTAGCAATAACTCTCGGTGGAGCTGCTGGTTTAAGCGGGCTTGTTACCTTCACTCTCCTTCCCTCTATTTCACCGGCACCGGGTCTAGGGTTCCGTTGAGTTTACCTCTGGACGATACACGCACCAACACTTGAGTACATTTTCAATGCTTTATTAAACAATTTACTAAGGAAGTAGCAGGAAAGAGGCAGAAAGGAAACTGCAGAAGAAACTCAAATATCTTCTTGTAAGATTCTTGACAAATGTCCTGGTAGAATTTGGATATTACAATAGAATGCGCTCCCCCTCGTGGGACACACTCCTTGCTCGCCTGGATAGGCCTCTCTCACTTGCCTAGCAGCCAGTACGTAGCATGAACAAAAGCCTCTGCCACAGACTTGTTTGGGATAAACCCGTACGATCCTCTGCCACAGGATATATTGTTTTTTTTTCTGCAATGAACATCAGTCACAGTGCCTGAACCTTTAAGCCAACCCGGCAACACTATGCTGTATAGTTACTTTAGGATATGTCCTCCAACCGAGTCACCAGGCCCCTCTCCAGACCAGCACGCTGCGTGATCCTTCCATGATGGGTCCTCCCCTGGGATCTCCTCGGTTGTCCAGCTTCTTCACTCTAGATAGACAGCTCAGGACCATTCCTCGGCTGCTGTGGTAGGCCCCAGACAAGCTTCTGGGCCCACCCCTGCGCCGCAGCTATGTGGGCCTCTGGAACGGAGGACCACGAGATAGCTCTCTAACGCATCCCTGTCCGCCAGGAGGGCCAGCAGGTGGCTGTAAAACGAACCCCAAAATATGGCGTCTGTCCCATAAATACCCTCGCCCAGAATGCAACTCGGAGGACCACCTCCACCGAGTTGTCTCTGGGACAGAAGAGCATCCATACGCTTCAACACGTTGCCTTTCCAACACTAACCAGTGATAACAGCGACACCCACCGGTCAGTATGGAAACACACGCAACGTCAGCCAAGCTGGAACAGAGGCAAACCTAACCTTCCTAATGAACAAGTTACTAAATTTACCTAACATATGGTAGATCGCAAATCTACCAGCGCTACATACTCCCCCCACTACAGTAGACGTTGTCCCCAACGTTTGTCCAAAAACAGTGACAGTAACTCCCAAGCCTGGGAGTGGGTATTTGAGTTTCTTATAACTTGGATAGACAAACAGAGAGGAAAAGACAGTGGAAAGATACTATAAGACTTACATCTATAAAACATTATGTTCACATCCGGAAACAAAACCATCTTATGACTATACATAACCTCACTATCTATCTAGCTGAAAAGCCTCCCAGCTTGATAGGAGATCCAATAGTTCCAGAAAAGGAAAACATATTTAAACACACATACACACTGTACAATTTCAGGACCAAAGCCTCATTTAAAAATGAGACTCTCTTCCCATAATCTATATCAAAATAATCTTTAGGAGTCCATCCCTGTATAAATTTTTTTCTTTTAAGTAAAACACATCCTTCCAATGAAGAAAAAAAAACCCAGCTAGCGAAGAGTCGTTGAATCTGAAGACGTCAAGGTGAACATTATATTTTGACCACGAAGATCTCTATATACTGATACTAACTAGCTAACTACTTGCAAAGTTCTTTTGTCCAGGATCACCAATAAAACCTGGGATCTGGCAAAGTCAGTGTCTTTCCGTTTTATCCACTGTGGTAATGAAATAGACAACATCATACATTTCCGGGCCTGCAAATGACCACTTTGTCAGCATAGATGTGCCAACCGAAATTCCAGTGCATGAAACATCCACTAAAACGTTCATCCATCTTAACAGAACACCCAGTCTTTTGGAAGGGCTTAGGCACAGACAAGTAGTCCCAAACAGCTTCACCGTACCAAAGTTCCCAGTTAGTTTCAATCACCTGCATTATATCCTGGGGCACATAGAGGAACTCCAAACCATACTCGGCAGCTACACGCTTGTTCAACATTCTTTGTAAACGTGCAAGTTTGGGCAAAGATCTGTCCCTCCCCATACCAGGCGGTTCACAGGAATCCAATGACTCGCTCACCATAGACCCAGCCAGTGTCTGTAGTGAACTAGCAACTTTTGGCAAAGTCCCAGTAACAGTACTGTGTGGCTCCACACAGGGTGACGTCTTCCCAGAACTCAGGGCTGTCCATTCAGGGAAAGTCATAGCAGAGGCAATATCTTCACCTTGTGACCATAACAGCTCTTGTGACATAGTCTCAAATAGGTCATCATCACCGGAAAGATCCGACATGGATTCTATTTCCGAATCTCCCAACTCTTCCGCTGGTAGACATTTATTTACAGTCCCAGATACATTCCCCATCAGTGGCTTACCCGTTCCTGATGTGGACTCTGGTAGCTCCGGTTCAGGTAACCTTTGAGGTAGGCCTCGACCACGGCCGCAGGAAGCCTTCACATATCCCACCTTCCTTTGAGCAGGTACAACAAGAGTAGGTGTAGTGGACGCAGAAATCAAAGTAATGTCCCCCGATGAGACGACAGCAGCAGTGTCTCTCTCCGGAACATTGTCAGCAACAACAGGCAAAGTGGTGGCCTGTCGCTCTCTCTCTGTAGCGGTAGCAGCTTCTACTGTGGCGATACCTGTTGCCCAATCCATCCGATAAGCACGGGGCGACGTGGTAAGTTGCTCCACCACAAACAAGTACTCTCCACATTGCGGACATCGGCCAAATGGACGGAGATGTACGGCCAATCCTTCACATCGGTGGCAGATCATACCCAGTCCCTCAATATCTCCTGAGGTATACAGGACAAACCTCCCCTGCAGCTTCAAACGAACTCCAGTATCTGTAAGCAGGGTTCCAGATAGCACAGTATTCATCACGGTGCTTGCAGGGAACATTCTTGGTCCTATGATTGACTGCATTGCCGGAAAAGACATGGCCACACTCTGATCTTCTCAGCACAAACACGAAGCTTCTTTTTTCCTCTGGCGCCAAACACATACACGCGTCCCACGCGGTAGAAAATAGGGTAGACTCCTCCCACTTGTTCTTCTGGTCACGTAGCTCCCGGGCCTTTACTGGCGCCCGCCGTCTACGCATTCAGAAATAAAGTCCTGCAGTTTAACCTTTTCTCTTTCTGAAAGTTTTTTTACAAAGTCCAGCTCTCTCCGTAAACTCGCGGTAAAACATTTCTCTGGGTTGCGAGAATTGACGGTCAACAAATCTCGAACGACGCCCCCACATGTAGCAATAACTCTCGGTGGAGCTGTTGGTTTAAGCGGGCTTGTTACCTTCACTCTCCTTCCCTCTGTTTCACCGGCACCGAGTCTAGGGTTCCGTTGAGTTTACCTCTGGACGATACATGCACCAACACTTGAGTACATTTTCAATGCTTTATTAAACAATTTACTAAGGAAGTAGCAGGAAAGAGGCAGAAAGGAAACTGCAGAAGAAACTCAAATATCTTCTTGTAAGATTCTTGACAAATGTCCTGGTAGAATTTGGATATTACAATAGAATGCGCTCCCCCTCGTGGGACACACTCCTTGCTCGCCTGGATAGGCCTCTCTCACTTGCCTAGCAGCCAGTACGTAGCACGAACAAAAGTCTCTGCCACAGACTTGTTTGGGATAAACACGTACGATCCTCTGCCACAGGATGTATTGTTTTTTTCTGCAATGAACGTCAGTCACAGTGCCTGAACCTTTAAGCCAACCCGGCAACACTATGCTGTATAAGTACTTTAGGATACGTCCTCCAACCGAGTCACCAGGCCCCTCTCCAGACCAGCACGCTGCGTGATCCTTCCATGACGGGTCCTCCCCTGGGATCTCCTCGGTTGTCCAGCTTCTTCACTCTGGATAGACAGCTCAGGACCATTCCTCGGCTGCTGTGGTAGGCCCCAGACAAGCTTCTGGGCCCACCCCTGCGCCGCAGCAACGTGAGGAACAGAGGACCACGAGATAGCTCTCTAACGCATCCCTGTCCGCCAGGAGGGCCAGCAGGTGGCTGTAAAACGAACCCCAAAATATGGCGTCTGTCCCATAAATACCCTCGCCCAGAATGCAACTCGGAGGACCACCTCCACCGAGTTGTCTCTGGGACAGAAGAGCATCCATACGCTTCAACACGTTGCCTTTCCAACACTAACCAGTGATAACAGCGACACCCACCGGTCGGTATGGAAACACACGCAACGTCAGCCAAGCTGGAACAGAGCAAACCTAACCTTCCTAACGAACAAGTTACTAAATTTACCTAACATATGGTAGATCGCAAATCTACCAGCGCTACATACTCCCCCCACTACAGTAGACGTTGTCCCCAACGTCTGTCCAAAAACAGTGACAGTAACTCCCAAGCCTGGGAGTGGGTATTTGAGTTTCTTATAACTTGGATATACAAAGAGAGAGGAAAAGACAGTGGAAAGATACTATAAGACTTACATCTATAAAACATTATGTTTACATCCGGAAACAAAACCATCTTATGACTATGCATAACCTCACTATCTATCTAGCTGAAAAGCCTCCCAGCTTGATAGGAGATCCAATAGTTCCTGAAAAGGAAAACATATTTAAACACATATACACACTGTACAATTTCAGGAGCAAAGCCTCATTTAAAAATGAGACTCTCTTCCCATAATCTATATCAAAATAATCTTTAGGAGTCCATCCCTGTATAATTTTTTTTCTTTTAAGTGAAACACATCCTTTCAATGAAGAAAAAAAAACCCAGCTAGCGAAGAGTCTTTGAATCTGAATATATATATATATACTCTGCATTCAGTATACCATTTATATACAGTGCATTCGGCAGTGTATACTTTCTAATACACTTCAGGCGGTGTCAGTGTTGCCAACTGCCAGTATTTTTACTTGCAGCCAGTAAAAAATGGGCACTTTTCTCCTGCCAGTAAATGCCAGTGAAAGAAAAAGGTTGCCAGTAAAAAATATGGCTGTGATGCTTGGCCGAAACCATCTGAGTGCTTGCTATAGTGTGTTCGGACCGTGCCGGCAGTGTGCCACATGAAGCCGGGAGTGGAGAGTGGACTGAAGGGACCACCTGGCATGGAGAGAGAGGGTCACTGTGACTCTCCATGCCAGGAGGGGACGTGTCATGTTGGTGAGGTGCCATCATCATCTGTGCTGCTGCACACTGCTGTCAGTGTCACTGTGAGAGTCAATTTCATGTGTGTGTGCCACCCATTCTAATTTCTTGCCCTCTCAATTCCTGTCCCTGAGCTACTTATTTACTATATCGAAAATAAAATAAGAAATATTCTTTTGCCTTAATATCTACCTTAAATCACTTTGCTAATTGCTTGTTTGTAGCTTAACCACTTGAGCCCCGGACCATTATGCTGCCTAAGGACCAGAGGTCTTTTTCCAATTTGGCACTGCGTCGCTTTAACTGCTAATTGCGCGGTCATGCAATGCTGTATCCAAACGAAATTTGCGTCCTTTTCTTCCCACAAATAGAGCTTTCTTTTGATGGTATTTGATCACCTCTGCAGTTTTTATTTTTTGTGCTATAAACGGAAAAAGACCGAAAATTTTGAAAAAAAATGATATTTTCTACTTTTTGTTATAAAAAAAATCCAATAAACTAAATTTTAGTCATACATTTAGGCCAAAATGTATTCGGCCACATGTCTTTGGTAAAAAAAATGTCAATAAGCGTATATTTATTGGTTTGCGCAAAAGTTATAGCGTCTACAAACTAGGGTACATTTTCTGTAATTTACACAGCTTTTAGTTTATGACTGCCTATGTCATTTCTTGAGGTGCTAAAATGGCAGGGCAGTACAAAACCCCCCCAAATGACCCCATTTTGGAAAGTAGACACCCCAAGGAAATTGCTGAGAGGCATGTTGAACCCATTGAATATTTATTTTTTTTGTCCCAAGTGATTGAATAATGACAAAAAAAAAAAAAAATATTTACAAAAAGTTGTCACTAAATGATATATTGCTCACACAGGCCATGGGCCTATGTGGAATTGCACCCCAAAATACATTTAGCTGCTTCTCCTGAGTATGGGGATACCACATGTGTGGGACTTTTTGGGAGCTTAGCCACGTACGGGGCCCCCGAAAACCAAGCACCGCCTTCAGGATTTCTAAGGGTGTAAATTTTTGATTTCACTCTTCACTGCCTATCACAGTTTCGGAGGCCATGGAATGCCCAGGTGGCACAAAACCCCCCCAAATGACCCCATTTTGGAAAGTAGACACCCCAAGCTATTTGCTGAGAGGCATATTGAGTCCATGGAATATTTTATATTTTGACACAAGTTGCGGGAAAGTGACACTTTTTTTTTTTTTTTTTTGCACAAAGTTGTCACTAAATGATATATTGCTCACACAGGCCATGGGCATATGTGGAATTGCACCCCAAAATACATTTAGCTGCTTCTCCTGAGTATGGGGATACCACATATGTGGGACTTTTTGGGAGCCTAGCTGCGTACGGGGCCCCGAAAACCAAGCACCTCCTTCAGGATTTCTAAGGGTGAAAAGTTTTGATTTCACTCTTCACTGCCTATCACAGTTTTGGAGGCCATGGAATGCCCAGGTGACACAAAACCCCCCCAAATGACCCCATTTTGGAAAGTAGACACCCCAAGCTATTTGCTGAGAGGCATGGTGAGTATTTTGCAGCTCTCATTTGTTTTTGAAAATGAAGAAAGACAAGAAAAAACTTTTTTTTTTTTCTTTTTTCAATTTTCAAAACTTTGTGACAAAAAGTGAGGTCTGCAAAATACTCACTATACCTCTCAGCAAATAGCTTGGGGTGTCTACTTTCCAAAATGGGGTCATTTGGAGGGGTTTTGTGCCACCTGGGCTTTCCATGGCCTCCGAAACTGTGATAGGCAGTGAAGAGTGAAATCAAAAATTCACGCCCTTAGAAAGCCTGAAGGCAGTGATTGGTTTTCAGGGTCCCGTACGCGGCTAGGCTCCCAAAAAGTCTCACACATGTGGTATCCCCGTACTCAGGAGAAGCAGCAGAATGTATTTTGGGGTGTAATTTCACATATTCCCATGGCATGTTTGAGCAATATATCATTTAGTGACAACTTTGTGCAAAAAAAAAAAAAATTTGTCTCTTTCCCGCAACTTGTGTCGCAATATAAAATATTCCATGGACTCGACATGCCTCTCAGCAAATAGCTTGGGGTGTCTACTTTCCAAAATGGGGTCATTTGGGGGGGTTTTGAACTGTCCTGGCATTTTATGCACAACATTTAGAAGCTTATGTCACACATCACTCACTCTTCTAACCACTTGAAGACAAAGCCCTTTCTGACACTTTTTGTTTACATGAAAAATATATTTTTTTTTCCAAAAAAATTACTTTGAACCCCCAAACATTATATATTTTTTTAAAGCAAATGCCCTACAGATTTAAATGGTGGGTGTTTCATTTTTTTTTTCACACAGTATTTGCGCAGCGATTTTTCAAACGCATTTTTTGGGGAAAAAACACACTTTTTTAAATTTTAATGCACTAAAACACACTATATTGCCCAAATGTTTGATGAAATAAAAAAGATGATCTTAGGCCGAGTACATGGATACCAAACATGACATGCTTTAAAATTGCGCACAAACGTGCAGTGGCAACAAAATAAATACATTTTTAAAAGGAGGTCTACTGCAAAAATTACTGCCCTCGATCTGACCTTCGCGGCGATACCTCACATGCATGGTGCAATTGCTGTTTACGTTTGACGACAGACCGCCGCTTGCGTTCGCCTTAGCGCGAGAGCAGGGGGTGACAGGGGTGCTTTTTTTTTTTTTTTTCTTTATTATTTTTTTGCTTTTTTATCTTATTTTTAAACTGTTCCTTTCATTTTTTTTTTTTTAAATCATTTTTATTGTTATCTCGGGGAATGTAAATATCTCCTATGATAGCAATAGGTAGTGACAGGTACTCTTTTTTGAAAAAATTGGGGTCTATTAGACCCTAGATCTCTCCTCTGCCCTCAAAGCATCTGATGACACCAAGATCGGTGTGATAAAATGCTTCCCCAATTTCCCAATGGCGCTATTTACATCTGGCGAAATCTAAGTCATAAAATGCTCGTAGCTTCCGGTTTCTTAGGCCATAGAGATGTTTGGAGCCACTCTGGTCTCTGATCAGCTCTATGGTCAGCTGGCTGAATCACCGGCTGCATTCTCAGGTTCCCTGTTGAGACAGGAGAGCCAGAGAAAAACACGGAAGACGGTGGGGGGGGCATTCCCTCCCACGGCTTGTAAAAGCAGTCTAGAGGCTAATTAGCCGCTAGGATTGCTTTTACATGAAAGCCGACCGCTGGCTGAAAAGAATGATACCAAGATGATACCTAAACCTGCAGGCATCATTCTGGTATAACCATTCAAAGTCGTGAATGGCGTACCTGAAGACAAAAAAATGGTTAACAATAAAGCACAGTAAACGGTAAAGTATAAAAAATTGCATACCTGAAAAGCAAACATGATAAAACATAATAACAATAAAACATTGCAGAATAGAATACAGTAAAAAAGAGCAGAACAAGAGAGAGAGAATAGAGAGAGAGAGAACAATAAAACGACAACTATTTTTTTTTATTTTATATATATTTTTTTTTTTTTTTACACTTTTTTTGTAACTAACTTTTATAACGGTAACCGGTTCCAGGTTCGGGTCTCTCAAAATGCGATGGCATCTTGGGAGACCCTGTGAAAGTGTGCCTAGTCTGTGCAATGCTGTACCCTACGCTAATACTCAACTAATGAATGGTAGCGTTCAAAACATTCACCAATGCAAAGACCAGGATTGTCAGGACAGGAGGGACAATAATAGCGGGTGTCACGCCTATATCCTTGCTGCAGACACAACATCTTTTTTGGGGGGCGTTGGGTAGGGGTACTCGGGAGGACATAAAGAAAATGCCTCTCATGCAGCCGACTGCATTTGGTTGGGGATGTGAATGGGGGAAGTACGGGTGCTGCAGAAGTGGTGGGTTCCCAATTAGGATTAGCGAATGCAGCAGGAAGGGCACTATGGGCACGACGGGCCTGTGTTTGTCTTTTTGGTGGCAGCGGGACACTACTTGTGCTTGCCACCTCACCAGCTTGAACTGCACTTATGGGACTCGCCACGTCACCAAGTGTTACTGCAGTGCTGGTTTGACTACGACCGGGGTGTACTAGGCCGCTGGCGCTTGCCAGTTCAATAAAAAGCTACCAAAAAAACTGTTAGCGATTGCAGGGATCAGGCCTGACTCTGCGAACACTGCAGTTATGCGTTTAGTGTTTTGTAAGTGACAGTGATCGATCGATACTGCACTTGGGTGGGCTGGGCCGGGCGGAGGGGCAAAATGCAGGTGCTAGCAGGTATCTGGGCTGATCCCGCTAACACTGTGTTTTTGGGAACCCTAAACTGCTGGGGACGCTAGTATAGATCTGATCGGATCAGATATTGATCCGTTCAGATACTATACCACTAAGGGAGGCGTATGCTGCGTGCGTGCGTGTTAGCGGTACTGGCGCTAATCTGACGCTGCTTGGGGCTGGTGCTTGCCAGTTCACCAAAATACTACCAAAAAAACTGTTAGCGATCGCAGGGATCAGGCCTGACTCTGCGAACGCTGCAGTTATGCATTTAGTGTTTTGTAAGTGTCAGTGATCGATCAATACTGCACTTGGGTGGGCTGGGCTGGGCCGGGCGGAGGGGCAAAACGCAGGTGCTAGCAGGTATCTGGGCTGATCCCGCTAACACTGCGTTTTTGGGAACCCTAAACTGCTGGGGACGCTAGTATAGATCTGATCGGATCAGATATTGATCCGTTCAGATACTATACCACTAAGGGAGCTGTACGGTGCGTGCGTGGGTGTTAGCGCTACTGGCGCTAACCTGACGCTGCCTGGGGATGGTGCTTGCCAGTTCACCAAAATGCTACCAAAAAAATGTTAGCGATCGCAGGGATCAGGCCTGACTCTGCGAACACTGCAGTTATGCGTTTAGTGTTTTGTAAGTGACAGTGATCAATCGATACTGGGGTTAAACTTTATTAGGGGGGGTTAGGGGGGTATCCTAGTATCCTAGACCTAAAGGGGGCTAATATTCACTGTCCCAACACTGTAACTGTCACAAACTGACACCAATGCAGTAATCAGAAAAAAAAAAAAACTGCTGGTGTCAGTTTGTGACAGGGAGGGTGGGGGGTGATTGGGGGGGGATCGGGGGGCGATCGGGGGGGGGATCGGGGTGTTTTGTGTGCCTGGCATGTTCTACTGTGTTGTGTAGTGTTGGTGCACTCACAGTGAAGTCTTCTCTCCTCGGCGCTGCAACGGAATACCGAGCCGAGGAGAGATTACATAATTTCCTTTGCTGCTGTTTAGCATACAGCAGCAAAGGAAGTTATCTGATTGGCCGGCGGCGATCGCGAGGGGGGGGCCACGAACGGATGGCCTCCCCCTCATCTCCGATCGCCGTGGGACCAAAGACGACCGCCTCAGGCACCGGGGGGGGGTCCGATCGGACCCCCCACCCGCGGAAGGCAAATCACGTATATATACGTGATTTTGCCTGTCCGTGCCACCTTGCCGACGTAAATCGGCGTGAGGCGGTCGTCAAGTGGTTAAATACTGAAATATTGCACTTAAAACTGTAATTTTGTAACTTTTAGATATGCCAGTAAAAACTTAACAATGTTGGTAAGTTTTGGGTGTGGTGTCAGTAAATTTAAATCTGGTAGGTTGGCAACACTGGGCGGTGTACACAGTATCTAATACAGTGTGTACAGTTTCTACTACACTTCTAGTAGTGTACACAGTATACAATACAGTGTAGCCGTTGTACAGTTTCTAATACAGTGCAGGAGGTGTACACAGTATCTAATACAGTGTGTACAGCTTCTAATACACTTCTGGTGGTATACACAGCATACAATACAGTGCAGCTGTTGTACAGTTTCTAATACAGTGCAGGCGGTGTACACAGTATCTAATACAGTGTGTACAGTTTCTAATACAGTGCAGGCGGTGTACATGGTATCTAATACAGTATGTACAGTTTCTAATACACTTTAGGAGGTGTACACAGTATCTAATACAGTGTGTACAGTTTCTACTACACTTCTGGTGGTGTACACAGTATACAATACAGTGCACCCGTTGTACAGTTTCTAATATAGTGCAGGCGATGTACACAGTATCTAATAAAGTGTGTACAGTTCTAATACACTTCTGGTGGTGTACACAGTATACAATACAGTGCAGCCGTTGTACAGTTTCTAATACAGTGCAGGTGGTGTACACAGTATCTAATACAGTGTGTGCAGTTTCTAATACAGTGCAGGTGGTGTACACAGTATCTAATACAGTGTGTACCGTTTCGAATACCCTTCTGGTGGTGTACACAGTATATAATACAGTTCAGCCATTAGACAGGTGCGCCGCCAGTAAATTTGTTTTGTTTTGTTCCGTTTCGTATTATCCGTTAGTTCGTATTTCGTAATTCGTGTCCGAAATTTAATTTCGATTCGTACAAATTTTCGTTAGGTTCGTTAACTTTTCGTAACAATTACAAACATTTGTTATGATGAATTAAAAGGCAAAAATATACCTTTCTCAATATATCAGTCGATGCCGATGGTAGTTTTGTTTTTATCAGAAATACGAAATAATTTCGGATCCGAAATACAAATTTTCGTTAGATTTGTTCACTTTTCGTTCCAAATTTCGTTACTACGGAAACATGTGACTGTTGGTTGACCAATCAGAGGTTTACTTCTGCTGCTGAGGCCTGCATTAAAGGGCAGGCCTGATCATGTGACTTCCCTTTGTGGGTTAGTTAGTGTAGTGGAGCAGATCACACGATTATTTGTCTGTGCATCTGAGCAAATATCTTTGCAATTCTTTCTTTTTCGTTGTTCATTTTAGTTTACTGTATATCTGTTGTAGTGTGCGAGTGTATCATCTGTTAGTGTTTAGTTTCTGGTTTTATTAGTTTTTTTGGTTGGTTGTGAGCAGTGGCGGCCCGTCCATAGGGGGCGCCAGGGCGCCGCCCCCCCTCCTGTAGTCAAAAAAAAAAATTTTTAAAAAATTAAAAAAAAAAACAAAAATTCAAAAGAAATAATTTTTTTTTAAAACGGCCCCTTTAAGAACAGAAAAAAAAAGTCCTTTAGCAAAGTGCACTGTGGCGCCGGACGCCAGTGCACTATGGGAAGCGCCACGTCAATGCAATCACGAGATTGCAGACGCGGCGCTTCATTTGCGGGCTTTTAACCCGCCTTGTGGCGCAAACGAAAACGCCGATTAGCTTCCGCTCATAGAATCAGTGTGATTCTATGGGCGGGAGCATTGCTTTTCAAATCTTGAGGTCACTTCCGGCTTTCGTGAAGAAGACGAGAGCCGGAAGTGATGTCGGCAGCTCCGTTCTTCGGCTGAGCTGAGCTGCAGGAGGAAGGTAAGAGCAGTATGAGGGATGGGTTGCTGTCTGGCAAGGAGGGTGAGCTCCAGCACAGCACAGCTGCATGTATCTGTCCCTCTCTTCCCCATTCCCCCCCCCCTCCCTCCTGTCTCACTAACACACGAGTCTACTGAAGACACCTCCTATACACAGACAGAGGGGGAGGGGGAGGAGAATGGACACACACAGGATGTGAGGGGCAAGTTATCAAAGAAAGATACAGTGATTTGGGGGGCTGGGAGAGGATGCTTTATGTTCTAGGGGCCACTTTGAGAGCAGAGAGGATTTGTGCTAGAAGGGGGGTTGAATATAAAATTAGACCCCCCCCCAGCACAAATCCTCTCTGCTCCCAAAGTGGCCCCTAGAACATAAAGCATCCTCTCCCAGCCCCCCAAATCACTGTGATTATCTTTCTTTGATAACTTGCCCCCCTTCCCCCTTGTTCAAAGAGATGCTGGCTGCTATTAAGGAGACAATCATGGTTTCTGGGATCAGTGGACACAGTGGCTGCGTTTTTTATGACACAGTGGATGCATTTTTTATGACACAGTGGCTGCGTTTTTTATGACACAGTGGATGTGTTTTTTATGACACAGTGGATGCATTTTTTATGACACAGTGGATGCATTTTTTATGACACAGTGGATGCGTTTTTAAACGACATAGTGAATGCGTTTTTGATGACACAGTGGCTGCGTTTTTGATGACACAGTGGCTGCATTTTTGATGACACAGTGAATGCGTTTTTGATGACACAGTGAATGCGTTTTTGATGACACAGTGGCTGCATTTTTGATGACACAGTAAATGCGTTTTTGATGACACAGTAAATGCGTTTTTGATGACACAGTAAATGCGTTTTTGATGACACAGTGAATGTGTTTTTGATGACACAGTGAATGCGTTTTTGATGACACAGTGAATGCGTTTTTGATGACACAGTGGCTGCATTTTTGATGACACAGTAAATGCGTTTTTGATGACACAGTGGATGCGTTTTTGATGACACAGTGGATGCGTTTTTGATGACACAGTGGCTGTATTTTGATGACAGTGGCTGCGATTGATGTTTTTTTTCAGAATTTTTCAGTTTGTTTGCGCCCCCCAAAAAATTTTGAGCACCAGCCGCCACTGGTTGTGAGAGATAATTGTTTTTTTGTTTTGTTTTTTTATTTAATTTTTTTTTATTTCTTGTTTCATTTAGTTAATATTTTGTTATTTTCTGTTGTTATAATATTATTTTTGTACATTTGGTGATTTTGGTGTTAGTTTGCTGCGATCAAAATCATATTTTTTTTGTCTGCATTTTCTAACTTTTAAAGGAAAAATGAGCAGCAAACAAGGCCAAAAAAGCAGTAAGAGTGCTGCTGGGAGAGGGAGAGCTATGAGCCGTGTACATGAGCAGCAGGTGGGACGTTCTGTCTCTGCGCCCTCTGAGCTCAGCTCACCTCCCATAAAGCCGAGGTGAACGGGAGTGAAGACTGCTGGTGGTAAAGAGCCTTTGCACGTTGCCAGCTGTTCCAGGATTTACCTCCTAGAACCAGCAGCACAGTTCATAGCAAAAGTGGCGCTACAACCTCTGCCACTGCTGCTGGTAGCAAGGTGCCCATTGGTGCCTTTTATGGAAGAGGGCAGGCCAAAGGGGTTCCCAGTGCACATACATTTGTGCAGCCAAAGCTGGAGATCCTGGCCATGCAGCAGGAAACATATCACTAGTCCGAGGCTCATGATGATGTCACCACCACCACCACCACCATTGCTGCCAGTGTCATCACCATCAGCACTACAGGGAGCTTGGCAGTGATCAGCAAGGATACAGAGTTTACTGCTTCTAATGATCACTGTTCCCTTGGCAATGTGGAAGAGGTGGAAACAGGCTTTCCTGACATTGTTGTAGACAAATTTGATTTCCAGCCCTCTACCCATGTTGGCACCACTGACAGCCCAGAAAGTATCTCCCCTCAGTCCCCACTACTTTTTTCTCCTGAAAAGTCCCCTGCCCAAGTGCTTTCTAAGCCTCCAGCATCAGAATGGGCCAATGCAACCATTAGGCCTCAATCCATCACAGCACCCAAAATACCTGGGATGTTCAGGTCTCTTCCTCCTGCTCCTGCCGAACGTCAGGAAGAGAGTGTGACCACTGCAGTGGAAGGGATTCCATTAGGCAGTGTCATTGGTGGTGGCTGCCATTTCAGCATTTTAGAAAAATTGGTGTTGGTCAGAAGGCCAAATGCAATCACTGTGGCAGGGAGGTCAGCCGGGGCCAAGACATAGGGCATCTCAGTAATAGTGGCATGAACCAGCACATGCGTGTGCACCACCACGCAGTGCTGTTAGGGGAGAAAAGTATTATGGCCCCTCCTTCAAGCACCAAAAGGCGAACCAATAGTGGCACCGCCATAGCCACCATGAATGCCAGCACCACCAGCCAGTATAAGGCAGAAAAGGATGCTGTTACCATCCTGCATCCAATCCATACCAGCTAGGCCACCCTGGAAGATTTTGGTGGCTTTCAGAGTATGGGTATGTCCCGGCTAGGGATGAGCTTCGAGTTCGAGTCGAACTCATGTTCGACTCGAACATTGGCTGTTCGCAAGTTCACCGAACAGCGAACAATTTGGGGTGTTCGCGGCAAATTCGAATGCCGCGGAACACCCTTTAAAAGTCTATGGGAGAAATCAAAAGTGCTAATTTTAAAGGCTAATATGCAAGTTATTGTCATAAAAAGTGTTTGGGGACCTGGGTCCTGCCCCAGGGGACATGGATCAATGCAAAAAAAAGTTTTAAAAACGGCCGTTTTTTCAGGAGCAGTGATTTTAATAATGCTTAAAGTCAATCAATAAAAGTGTAATATCCCTTTAAATTTCGTACCTGGGGGGTGTCTATAGTGTGTCTGTAAAGGGGCGCATGTTTCCTGTGTTTAGAACAGTCTGACAGCAAAATGACATTTTGAAGGAAAAAACTCATTTAAAACTACCCGCGGCTATTGCATTGCCGACAATACACATAGAAGTTCATTGATAAAAACGGCATGGGAATTCCCCAAAGGGGAACCCCGAACCAAAATTTAAAAAAAAATATGACGTGGGAGTCCTCCTAAATTCCATACCAGGCCCTTCAGGTCTGGTATGGATATTAAGGGGAACCCCGGCCAAAATTTAAAAAAAAAAATGACGTGGGGTTCCCCCTAAATTCCATACCAGACCCTTCAGGTCTGGTATGGATTTTAAGGGGAACCCCGCGCCAAAAAAAAAAAAAAAAACGGCGTGGGGTCCCCCCAAAAATCCATACCAGACCCTTATCCGAGCACGCAACCTGGCAGGCCGCAGGAAAAGAGGGGGGGACGAGAGTGCGGGGGGAATTATTGGTATACCATAAAACAAAAATCCACGTGGTATTAATGTGTATTAAGTAATACATATTAATGATAAGTTGAGCTCAACAATTTTTTGGTATCTTAAAAAAAAGTGCACTGTTTATGTAATGTAATGTAATGTATATTTGTGTTTCATATGCTAATGTCTTGTTACAGGTATATAACCATTGGATTATTTTGTTTCTAGGAGGAAAATGGAATATTTATTACTAAATTTTATTGGTGTTTTATTTCCCAGATTCGATAATTGGGTTTCCTGGCTTTAAAGGGCACATCAGTTGGCTCGTGTACCCACTACTGTTCAGTGATCCCGGCGCCTCAGTGCTGCAAGGGATATTTCTTTGCCCTTTGGCCAGTTGTGTTTGGTAGCAGAAGTTCCTCGAGTTGGATACACATTATGCAATTTTTGTTTTCCAATTTCCTTCAGATTTACCTTCAGATGTGTAGTATGAGGGCCTGCCTGATGGAATATAAGTTGAGAGTGTATAGTTTTCGGAGAGCCTGGAGAAGAGTTGTGCAGGAAGATTGTGTATATTGCACTCTGTGTTCTGGATGGAGAGGTCATTGCTGGGAAGGAAGCACCTGGGTATTATTTGGGACATAGACGAGTTTGTTTCTGTGTCCTAAGGAATACCGATGTAACGTTAGTCAGGGAACTAGAGGGTTCTTTGAACCTAACCATAGGTAGAGGTGCATTGTATACCCTGGGCATGGTCTCTGAAATCCAGGCACAGGGATGGAGTTGTGTGGGCACGCTGTATTCTCCTCAGTGGATACCCATAGGTGTCCTTCCTGTCCTAGACTCCTTGTGTACCTTAACTAGTGGTCTGTGTCCTGCATGACAGGAAGACCAGTGCCCCATAAGGTGTGCAACCTCTATAAAGGGACAAGTGTACCTGGTGGCAGGTGGTTTTCAATCTGGGTATTCTGACTATTTCCCATCCTTAGGAAAGAGAGGCTTAATTGAGACTGTCTTTGGAGCTGGAGGTGGGGCACTGGGTACCTTAAAACACTATGGAGCTGGAGATATTCAGGATCACATTGGGGGGGTCTTGTGCTACATATCAGGGAAGGGGTTAGGAAAGCCAACTTGCTCTGTCCAGCATCACTTTGCAGGGACAGACGGGGGGGGGGGGGGGGGGGGGTAGTATCCAGGTTGCCTATGAGTCGTAATAGATTGGCGGATGACTCAGTTCCAGGATCGTCAAAAATCTTACTTGCACTGTTCTCATCCCTAATGGCAGGGATGGAACATTGTGCAGATATCACGGTCAATCTGGATACTATCCTATCAGACTCTACTAGATTACACCCTGGAGTCCATCTTGTTCTGATGGTTTGAGTATGGACAGCCTCAGATGACTGGTACTGATAAGTGCTAGAGGAAGGTAGGGGTTGTGCTATGGGAAAAGGCAACAATGCTGGCACAGGGGGGAGTCTATAGTACACCTTCTCTGGCCCGTGGCATGGATATAGCAGGAACACCGGGTTGTACCCTGATCACCCCTGAAGAAAGGTTTTATAGCAAACCTGACATCCCCTTACACCTACAGAAACTTCCTCTGGTATTTGGGGCTGAGTTAAAAGCTTGGCTGATGGATTTCGGACAACAGGATGAAATATTAAATGTACTAAGAGATGCTGAAAAACAAGCCACCATACGACTCACCCATGATCAAAATAGACTGATCCAAGTATCCCACGCTTTAGACGCAGACGCTAAGATTTCCTGGTGGGAAAGTTTATTTGGGTATAGTCCGAACGCTACAGCTTTCCTAAACATTTTGCTACACCCTGTTGTTGTCCTAACCTGTGCAGCCTTATTGCTTTTCCTGATGCAGGTAATAATGTGCGTTACTATCAGGAGAATGAATGCCAAAGCTATGAGAATGTGTACCTCAACAAGGTATCTTCTCTCAAGGAACAGAAAGGCCACTAACTCAGAAACAAATCTCTGAGGAAGCCATATCCAATCCAGACCAGTACAAAGACGTTGCGCATTTAAGAGAGGACCCTAGAACTATATTTTTCTTGTTCCAGGGATAAGCCTCTTCAATTTTTAGTAATAAAGTGCAGTCAGGTTTACCTAAATTCCAAAAGTTTTAATCATATTTTTTTATTATTTTTATTTTTTTTTCTCTCCCTTTTGCTGTTAATATCTGTGTACCTGACCTGCAAAAATACTGTTAATGGGAGAGGAGGTTTTTTTTTTTTAAGAAAAACATTTGTTTTGTTTTTTTGTTTTTTATTTATTTATTTATTTTTTTATTATGTTTTTTTTTTTAACCAATGTATTCATTTTTTTTATATACAGATTCAAGGCTCTTTAACAGTCTTGGTTGGAGCAGCGTTCAATCTGTAGTTTTTTTCGTTTTTTGTTCTTTTTTTTCATTTCCACTATTTTTCCTGTTCATTTTCATTACTCGCCTCTCTTCCATTCCTTTTTCTTCTTTAATATTATGCTCTGAGTTTTTTTCCTTTGATTTCTATCATCTATCTTCTCAAGATAATGTAACTAAGACATCAGTCATATCATTTTTGTTTAAAAAAGACTTATTTATTAAAAAAAGACCATATTTTAACTAAAGTATCCCTGGACATCCAGTTTTATGTCTTAATGTAATTTCACCTCCCCTAGTCTACCTACTACTTTAATCTGAGCCCCGTGAGCAGGTGTGGTGAACCCAGGGACCTGGCAATAACAGACAGTATTGTCTATCCCTACCATCAAGGGCCATGGATGATACTGGCTGTTGCTCAGACTCTGTACCCTGTGGGGAACCCACTCTACTCGTCCACATTACACCCTTTATGAGTATTTAGTCTTAATGGCCAACACTCTGTTCCTGTCCAGCATTTCTCCAATATCTGTACACTAACGTTCTCCTCTCTCTTTTTGTATTCATGCACGACTGTCTGGAGGCCCGCCCTACCCCACCTGAAGAAGCAGCGACCACCAAGTTATTTCTTGAGATAAATGTGTCACGAATAAGACTTTCCTGGACTTTCCTTCACCATGCTGAAAAGTGCTGTCTCGCGGTCCGATCCAATCGATGCAACCATTACATGGTCTTACAAAGATACAGGACTAGATATGCCAGGATCCCGCCATCAATGTTGGAGTTCCGCTCCTCCAAGGCAGAGGGGCGATGAAACATTGCAATACAGACACTCATGGTTTGGATGTGAAGTCTCCAAAGGACCAGGATTTCTTTGCTATCTTAAGCCTACTTTGAGGAGTTCTGGCGTGTTCAAGAAAGGAAGAGGAGGCCGCAGTGGTGGTGGGGAAGGGTCGGGGCTTCTGGGCTGTTGTGGGTGGGTGCAAGATCATTGAAGGAGGACATAAGTTCAAAAATGAACTTCAGGGGGAAATGTGATGGAGATATTGGATATCATATTTATATCAATGAGATTCAAGTGGACCATTGCAAGGACTCCAATTTAAACTGCCTTGCCCCATAGGATGTGTATGTGTATGTATGTGTGTATGTATATATATCTATATATCTACGTGTATATGTGGGTATATATATATTTTATATATGGGAATATGTTTCTTAATATCATGATAGAACAAAGCTCACCTTAAGAAATGTAGTTACCTTGATGTGAACCCGAGAAGCCCTAGAGGTGTTGATTAGATCAAAGGGTATTGGCAGACCTTAAGGCATTCATTCTTCAGGGGGCCATTAACATGCTTCCAATACACTGATGGGAACCAGGAAAGGTCCCCTAGGTGGTAATCAACTCACCAGGGGGCCATTAACATACTACTGTCGGGACTGTTTGGGCTGGGAGATCAAAGGAGATTGTTCATTAATTCATAGACTGGTAGGCACCGAGGGGGTCGCACTGTCACAGCAATGTCCGAGCATGAATTTTGAGACATCTCTGACCCAATCAATATTTGGCATCTGTTGATTGGTGGAGAATGCATATAAAAGGGAGTGGGCTAAATGGTTACAAGCAGTCCAGCCCGAGAACATCTGAGGGATATGCTGTCTGTGTGAAGTATATTGAAATCTATGTCTATCTTTCTTTCTAACCTCTTTGTATCCTAGGATTTATCTTATGACTTTGTATATCTTGTATATGTCCATTGCAAACATTTATGAGTTTATGCCTAAATTAACTTTGCAGCCTAGATCAAACACTATAGAGATATATGATAAATTCTAATCATTCTAACTTTCCTTTTCTGTGTAAATAAATGTAATTGTTTATCTTTTTTCCCTGTTATCGCTCGTTTTTATTCTTATATAGACAAAGGTTTAATCACTTATATTTGTATCGTTAATCGTTTAAGTGAGGTATAAATATTTCCGAAACATAACTGACAGTTTTCAGTTGGTGGAGGCTATTTCTGGCAGTGATGGCAGGCTGTCCAAAGTGGTGGACTCTTGTCGGAAGATGGCTGGCCACTTCCATCAGAGTGTGAGGGACAGCCACCTCTTCAGGGTTGAACAGAGGAAGGCAGGCCTTCCAGAACACTGCCTAAAACAGGATGTGGGGACTAGGTGGAATAGGTGGAATTCAACCCTAGCAATGCTGGAAAGCATCCTTGAGCAGCAGAAGGCTCTCCATGCCATGGCCTGTGATCATAACATTGGCATAGAGAGATCTTTAGGCAGGGAGGACTGGGCCATAATTGGGAACATTGTGGCAGTCCTCAAACCTTTCCTCTCTGTCACAGAACACCTAAGCCACGGGGATGCCAGCATTGGTCATGTGCTCACGCTCGTGAACAACCTTCAGAGCAAATTGGAGCGGTTCAAGTCGGCTGAGGAACCCTTGCCTGGTGGTGGCCCTCAACCTGATGTGTCGGCTCTGCTAAACACATTTCTGATGGAATTGGGCAGGCACATGCAGGAGTTGACCGCCTCTTGCCCAGAACTGATGCTGGCTGCCATGTGTGACCCTCGCATCAAGGGCAAAATAGCTGTGCAGTGCAGTGCTCTGACAACGTGGCGGGACAGACTAATCGACAGGGTGCGTCAGAGGGAAAGGCAGATAGAAAGGCCGCTAGAGCTGGGAGAGGAGGAAGAGGAGGAAGAAGATATTGAACACCCCCTCTCCCATGCATCGTCTAGTGAAGTGAGCAGAGCTCCTGCCAGCGGAGCATCTTCTTGCCTGAGGCACTTGACCCCCTAATGGGAACCTCCAGCATAGTGCACCCCAAGAAACCCATATTGGCAAAGGAGGTTGTCATGTCCTATTTGTCAGCCCCACCAGTGCACCCCACCACAGATCCGATGGTTTTTTGGCAGGAGAAGAGCAAGGAGTGGCCTGCCCTCGCAGATAAGGAGCTACTGTCCTGCCCTCCAACAAGTGGAGCATTTAGTATTTTTGAAAATCATTTAGCCAAAGCTGGGGTGCCCCTCCCTCACTCTGAACATTCCTTGAACTGACTGTCTGCAGCAGAGATGGCCATTTGGTCTTAGCTGGTCCCTGTCCCTCCCCACAATCACAGTTTAATACTGTAAATGCCCAAAAAATATTTACAATCAATTGTTGGTCAATGTGCCAAATTTATACAATAATCCACAAGCAACAAAGATTGTGGTGTTCTCCTTGCTGCCCTCACTTTGCGAGGGTACTGTCCGGACGCAGAAAGAGGACCAAGAAAATTTGTAGCAGAACATTCATCCCTGCTGCGAAAGTACAAAATAAAATTCTATACCAAAAATGTTGGTCAACATAATTTTCCTGAAATCTTTCTTAAGGAATATAATATGTTGCTGCAGGTGGTTCTATACATCGTACAAATGCGCCACTTTACAGGCAGTTAAAGGGGACCACCAAGGCACGATGTTTACATTTTTCATTATTATGGTTTCACTTTATGTGATGTTGAAATAACTGCTCCTTTAAAAACATTTTTTTTAACATGCTTTTTAACATTGATTCATGTGCCCAAGGCAGGGCAGTACCTGTACCCGGATAACCATAGACTTTTTATGTCAAATAAACTTGCATGTAAGTCTTCAAAATTCTAGATTTAATTTTCAAAGGTTAACTAAACAAAGTGAAAAGAAGTTGATTGGTTGCCCTGGCCAAGTCTCAAAATCTGTCTTTACCATCACACATCACAATAGAAAGTTACAGTATATACTTGAGTATAAGTCGAGTTTTTCAGCACATTTTTTTGTACTGAAAGTGCCCCCCTCGACTTATACTCGAGTCAAGCACTTTTCTGCAGCAAAAAATTTCATTTTCCGGACCGAATTTGGGGCCCCGTATCTCAGGGCCACTTAGTGCTAGGAACCCCAAATTTGGTGTGCAAACCCAGTGGAACTGGTACCACAACATATCCTAGCACCAAGTGGCCCCGAAATACGGGGCCCCAAATTAGGTTCGTTAAATGTCATTCTCTGCTGCAGAAAAGTGCTTGACATTTTCTGAACTGATTTTTGGGGCCCTGTATCTCCGGACCACTTGGTGCTAGCTAGCCAGCTTTGGATATTTTATGGTGCTAGTTCCATTGGGTTGGCACACCAAATTTGGGGTTCCTAGCACTAAGTGGCCCCGAGATACGGGGCCCCAAAGTCGGTCAACTATGTCCATCTGCAGCAATGTCATTTCGGGACACTTTGGGTTCAGAGACCACAAATTTTGGCTGCAACTAGGGGGCATCTAGGGACACTTAAATACCGAGTTTGAAATTCGGGGGACCTATGGCTGCAAATGGGCACAGTGAGGCATGCAAATGGGCACAGTGAGGCTGCAAATGGGCATTGTTGACCCTCTTTTCCACTTACAATAGCTGTGCATTTCTCACCCTCGTCTTATACTCGGGTCAATAAGTTTTTCCCATTTTTTTGTGGTAAATTAGGGCCTCGACTTATACTCGGAACGACTTATACTCGAGTATATACGGTAAACTATTTTTTTAAATATAAAACCACATAGAATTGCATACAGTAAATGAAACAAACAAGCCACAGGTGCAGTGGTGTAACAATTGCTAGAACGACCCAAGCGGCCAGTATGGAGCCCGGGCACAGGGGGACCCGGCCAGGGCATCCCTCTGATGCCGTGTGGGCCGCCTGGGTCACTATGGAATATCAGGGATATGGCTGTCACTGACACAGCTCAGCAGCAGCTGTGAAGAGGAACACCCACTGCGGAGCTGTGTCAGTGAGAGCTAGAATCGGAACGAAGTTTGATGTTCAATGCTGATGTTCTGCTGTGCAATTGCTGTTTTGATTTTTAAATAGCGAAATTCATTATATTTGATTCAATGGACCAGTGTTCGTCCATGGAATGAAATAAAATGATTTTTGCTACTCAAAACATTGATTGCACATGCAAATTGCACATTGCATATCCTTCCTACGTTGATGATTTCTTGAGGGGTGGACTACAGCAAACTTTGTTTAGTTTGTTATAGCGAAGATTTCGTCCAGGCCGAAAATATGTCAATAATCGGGCCTGTGCAGTGTGCTGAAACCAGAAGTTCGTCTGGGACGACTTAACGGCCGTTATTTATGGAGAGAGAGAGTTAGAGCTGACGAAGAGGAATTCGTCACTTTGAAGAGGAATGGCACAATTCTACAGAAAGTCAGAAACACCTAACATGTCTGAAATTGAAGCGAGTGAAATCAGAGAGGGTGAGGAGGTGGAGGAGCGTGTTGAAACACTGACAGAAAAACCTAAAAGATCTACTGCCAAGTCCTTGCCAGGAGATGGTCAAAGTGATGCGACTATTTCAAAAAAAAAAAGATTATGATTGCAGCAAGCAAACATACAAACATAAACATTCAAGAAAGGAAGAAATAATAGAGGAAGTAATCCAAAAAATTGACCACAAATTCGGAAAACATAGAAGCAAGGATCAAATCAGAAAAGGATGGTTTGATTTGAGGACCCGGGAGCAGGATCAGCTCCAAAGAATCAAAGAAATTATTAGAAGTAAGTCTTTTATTTTTACAAGAAATTTTTGTACATGTGTACCAAAGTGTTTATTTATGCCTTGTTTTTATCATGACATCGGCTGTTCATGCATGCATGACTGTTGTTCTTATCCACATGATTCCCCTGGTTTGTTTTATTTCCTAAATGCAATCTTATGTGGTTTTCTATTTTAAAAAAAAAATGATACACTTTCTTTTGTGATGTGATGGGAAAGACAGATTTTGGATACTTTGCACAGCGCAACCAATCAGCTTCTCTTGTCTTCAGTTTGTTCAGTTTAACTTTGTAAATTAAAGCTATAATCTGATTGTTTTTCATGAGCAAATGCTCCAGATTCTGTCTGTTCCAGTTTTGATAAATTTCCCTCATTGCAGTACTGAATAATGGCCTGAACAGACACGAGTTTGTTTTAAATTTTAAAATTAGAACATGGAAAAAGTTTGAATTCGAAATCAATGAAAGTCTGGGGGTAGAACTTATAAAATCAAGTGCCCCCTTTTTGATGGCTTACATGCAAGTTAATTGCCATAAAAAGTGTATGTTGAACCGGGTACTTCCCTGGGGCACAGGAATCAATGATAAAAAAAAGTTTTTTTAAAATACCGTTTTTAAAGGAGAAGTCATTCCTGCATCACACAAAGTGATACCCTAAAAATGAATAAGTAAATATCGTGCCTGGGTGGGTGCACTTAAACTGCCTGTAAAGTGGCAAATCTGTACAAGATATATAACCTGCTGTAACAACATGCATTGGCGTCACAAAAGGGGGGTACAGTGGGTGCTGACCGCACCCGCTTGACACTATTGGACAACAAAATGACTGACAGTAATTTTTTTGTCACCCAGTGCACCCACCCTCTGCTAAGTTGGGTGCTCGGTCATGGACTGACTGCCCGACAGTATCATGAGAGGGGAGGGGACCCGGTGGCATAGCTTATCTTCAAGGTGACTATCGACCCCCCCTCTCTGCCGACGTTTATCACAAAGATGACCGCAGGCAGGTATCATGAAGATTGCCGCGAGTGCATGATGACGTCTTGGCTTAGTGCAATCAAATTGCACCAAACATTGAGAAATGACCTTAGGCCCAGAAATTGTACTAAAATAACTGTTATTGCTGCAGTTAAATATAAATCAAGCAGAATAAGTAATATTTATAAAAGGGGAGAAAAGTTTGGCCAATGTAGGAGAAGTGAGCAATGTGTAGTGGCAAAGAGTTGATGTGGAAATATTCTCAAATTCAGCTCACTGTCCACTTCATCGATTTTGTCTTTCATTTTGCACTTCTCCTGTCTTGTAAAAAAAATTCAGAATTTAGAGCATAATCCCAAATATTGTACAAAACATCAGAAATATTTGAAGTACATGCCATATTATTTATCATCTCTGTGTTATTTAAACTGCTTTTCGTTTGCTTTATCACAACAAAAGAACAGAGAAAAAGGAGAAGAGCCAGTGCCAGCAGGGACACTCATAGTCCACCACATGGCCAATCAAATTTGAACCCCCCAAGAAGGTCACCAGCCCTACTCCCAGCCAAGCCCTGGAGAACCAGTTGTTGTAGTAGAGGTGGAGGAGGCTCAGGAAGCCACAACCTCTGGTATGCATTGTTTGATTTTTACACAAATATTTGTATTGTAAAACAGAAAGTGCCTTTATTTTAAAAATGTATTTTTTGGTACATATAGGTCAAGATTCGGACATGCATCTGGATAGGGCAACTCTATGACGCTGCATTGCCGATCTTCTGGCACAACAGAGGAAGATGGATAGTATTAAAGAGCAAGTGGAGGAAGTGCAGCTTACTTTCGCATTTTATAAATACTTTTTCATACAGTTCATCAAATGTCTCTGTGTCTTGCTTTTAAAGTAACTACATGTACTCCACACCACAGGTCATAGTGGTGCACTGCCTGTCCACCTGCTAACCCTTCCAATCTCCTCCTTCAGCACCCCAATACAAGACTTAAAGGAGATTTCCCACCTTTGTAAGTGATTTTGAGTTTTTGGTGGTAATGGGGAGGTGCAGGGGGGATGAACATGTGTGTGCATTCTTAGGAGTCACAGGGCTGTATTTCATACTTTATTTTATAGATTCTTTTATAGACCAGAGGCCTAGAAGTTCAAACTTCCATCCACAATATCTTCAATTCATCTCTCACAGGATAGGGTTTCTTATCTGAACTGAAATTAGCTGTCCCCCCCCCCCCCCTCCTCCCCTCTCCCCTCTCTGCTCTGTGGAGATTGAGAATGATACAGCAGGATGAGTCATAGTTCTGTGTGTCAGTCAGTGTGAGTGTTAGGCCCCTTTCACATGGGACGTATCCGTGATGATCCACCCCGTGAACATCCACTTGCTCAGAGGGGATCGCTCTGTTGATCCCCTCTGAGCCGGCGGATAACAGGGCCGTCCCTGCACACTGTGCAGGGACAGCCCTGTCAGATCTCCGCTCTCCCCATGTCCGTGTTCATCCAATCCGCTCTGCAGACAGATAGAAAAATAGGATTTTCTTGCGTCTGCAGAATTGGACCATAGTGTTCATCCGCTGACACCCGCTATCCCATAGGGATGCATGTATGTCCGTATTTCATCCGAAAATGGATGGATGAAATACGGACATACTGTCTGCACGTGTGAAAGGGGCCAGGCGTATTGACGCACTGAGCAGGGCATCCAATCATGATGCCGATGCATAGGAGGCAAGATCCGGCCCCCCAACCTGTTTTGGAAGGGGAGAGACTACTATGCATCGCAGCCCTGGAGTCAGAAAGCCAGCCGGTCACCCCACCTCCCCCGGCAAGGGGGCTCATCCAGGGCCGAAGGAAGTACACTATATTGTATCCCATTTACTATGTCTAATACCTCTTTTTTCCAGCAATAAAAGCCAGGGTGTATGACTATAGATATATATGGCAATTTAAAAGTTTTAAAGATAGGTGGCTCATTACAAAAGGGAATGAAAACATGGATGAGTAGTTAACTATTGTTGTTAAGGTGTGGCAGGTCACGGGGAAAGTGGCTGTTTTCTACCCTATTTGGCAATATATTTAATTAGTATATTTGGCAATATACGAATGCGACCTGACATAACCTGCTTATAGCATCGGCAAGCCTCCACCCCTAATATGTATTGAACAGCAGAAAAGAGAAAGAAATGGGACTTTGTGTGAGGTGTGTCACTGAATGGATACCTTATTCATATCCTTCATAAAATTATTTATTATGGTAATTACAAATTATGTTGTAAAGAGTGTAAATCTGCGATGCAGAACACAATGTTCTATGATACACTTGTATGAATATATAGTTATTAAACAAAATAAAATAAAATACAACATAATTAGCAGTACAGTTACATAAAAACACTCATCCCTTTATAAAAGTTCAGTGAACATAAACAATTGCTCATGATTTCACTCATACCCACTACAACACTTTTTGGGTTCATTTTAGTTTCAAATTTACAGTCCTACACTACATGGTGGTTTTGTTTTTGGTTTCATATGTTGTGGGTATATGTATACACAATTTCTCTGTCTGTATTTCCCATAACACACACTTCATATCACTATAGCAATCATCACCATTCATCACCTCACTCACCTCACTTACTCACAGGTATCCCTATAATGAATACATTAATTTCACATGGTTCCATCTTCATATCCTTGCAGAGCAGTGTGGACTGTTAAGCATACACCAGATTCACATGGTCGTGACATGGTCGCCTGGTCTTCACCTGGCTACTGTCCCTGGTCTGGATGGGATTCTTCACCTCAGCCCCGGGGGAGATCATCACCCCTGTCCCCTGTCTTCCCATGGACATAGGTTGGGCGTCACCATTGGACCGCATTGTAAGCTACATACCTTTATTTTGAGAGATTGTTCTTGGTTTAAAGGGTATCCTATATTTTCGATATCTGCCCCAGTCAGATCTTTCAAGCAGGCTGCGGGAGTACTAACACTGGGAGACACTATGACAATACATATTAAAATACATCTTCATAAAATTTACACAACAGTCCCTCCTCTTGTCATATGCTCCCATGTGTCAAAAAAAAAGTCCTGCAAGCAGCTTCTTTGCAGTGCTTTTACAGGCTTTTTTTAATGCTAAAGCACCTGAAAAACGCTCCAGAGTGAAAAGGGTCTCAGTGTGAAAGCACTCGGGCTTTTACATTGGGATTGCAGATGAGGCCTCTTTCAGGCACTTTACAGGCGCTTTTTTTAACACTAAAGCGCCTGAAAAATGCCCCAGTGTGAAAGGGGTTTAACTATAGCTCTGGCTTTGCCTTGCAGGGATCTAAACCTTATTCATACGGGCCTGAACTTTGTCACTAGTATCCTTGATCCAGGTATAACAATCTTTTCCTATGAATTCCCAGAAAACCCCCTTGGACTATGGGAACTTCCTTGTAGCTTCATCAGTTACATGAAACATCCCATCCTCAATGGATGAGAAATTGTTCAATTGTTTCACAAGCTCAAACCCCCACTGTGTACAAGCAGGAAACCATGCCCAGACCTGGTCGAGGTTGGCAAACAATTTCCCTCTAGCAGTCCCTTTCTTTCTTACCTTCTCTCGCGCCATCAGATCCTCACGATCGGCTGTGACATAAGATGCTCGGACGAGTTTCACCAGCACACATGAACCTCTTGCATTAGGGGAATTACCTTATAAGCTGTAGATCCGCATTAATACCAAACTAAAGTTGAAGCACACTTGTGGGCTACCTAGTTGTCCTGATACCAAAGCTGGCAAGAACCAGAGCTAAATTATAATTAATTTTACCCTCTAGAAATGTATCGTTAAATTCTATTGACAAGTGTCTGTTTGGATTTTACTAGTTTGTCAAAACTCCTCATACCAATATGAACATCACATATAGCATGTACCGCCGTCATCGCTGGGCCACTGTATCTTGTTCCCTTTCTTAGCTAGTTGGAAAATACACTTTAAAAATATAAATAAAGATACTCCTCATCCTTTGGTGTGGTTGAGCAGCTTCTTGCAGTGGCTGGCCTGGTCTCGTCCCTCAAGCTTCTTTACAATGACCCAGTCACCTGGTTAGAAAGAATGTAAACTGGTTATTGTATCAGGGTCCAGGAGGGACTCATTAACCCTGTGGTGGACCTTTTGAAGTTCATGTTACAGTGACTGCACCTACCCCATCAGCTGAGAATGTAGGTGATAGCTGCTGAGGAAAGTACAACTCTGGTTTTGGTTGACCTCCAAACAAACCTCATATGGCAATAACCCAGACATGTGGAAACTTCTTGACTGTGGTCACTGCATCTTACCACTGGGGTGTAATACCTGGAACCATTGACAAAAAGGTTCTTATGGGAGCGTCCTTCACCAGACTGCTGAATCAAATTCCATCAAAGGAAGAAAGTCGTGGAACCTGTCGTTCCTACTAGGTCCCAAACTTGGCTAAAATTAGAGCAGTTAGTATTATTGGTTTGAAAATTTGTCATTCTCACCACTATCTTCCCCCCCTTTTCCTCCTCATTACAAACTGGAGAAAGACACGCAGGGTTTAGAATGGTGCAGAAAAAAAAACAATGAAACAGTGAAATAGCCTATGATACTTTTACCTTCTTATACACCTTCTTTCTATGTGCATAAACTTTCAGAAACTTCTTGGACCTGAAAAGATACTTATAAACAAAAGATAAAAAAACCCAAAGAAAGGGTTAACGCTGCGCTAAAACAGTGTAAAATGATATGTAAAGTGTAAAAGCTGCCAGCACTAAAAGTCCAATACTAAACTCCAAAACACCAAACAATAAAAAATATGTGCAGCGCTAAAACTAAATGAATTAATAAAACGTGCTAAAAATCATACAAAAGTGATTAATCCACCACACAATGTATTAAGAGAAACACAACAGGTCTCCTATAGAAAATAGAGACAAATGTCACAACATATGTCATATTGTGAAAAAAAATTAAATAATATAAAGCATAAAAAAATGTGATCCCAAAAATTATACCAAAAAAAAAGTCCATAAGTGAAGTGGGTAGATGATCAAAATAAATTCTGAAGAGATGTGACACAGGTGAATCCAGCATCCACAGTGACTTGCACCCAAGTGAGGTATGAGGCTCCTTACCAGCTCAAGATGACCACCATAACAGTGGTCCCACCAGGCATTTGGGAAATTAACAGGTCACCCACAACCTATGCCGATCTTTCCAGTATGTAGAACTCAAAAGACAAAAAATCAAGAAAAGGCTCCCATAGCGTAAAATTGCAAAACAGTAAAATTTTAATAAGCCAAAAGATTGCACTTACAAGAAAATTCCATCAAAAGAGCAGCGTATGACCAAGCATCACGATCGCGGCGTTTCCACGAACCTCCGCCTGCCTACTGTGTATGTCCCATCAATCACGGAGAAAAACGTAATGACGTCAGCGTCACTGGCTCCTCCCTACGCGTTTCGTCACTAAGGGACGTCGACTGGGGATTGGCCAAGTGACGCAGTCATTACGTTTATGGTTTAAATAGTCCCGCAGCGCCATATTGACTACTGGCAACTAGGACCAGACAAATGGAAACAGAATACACGCCACCATATTGACTTCTGGCAGCCTATGTGAGTTCCATAAGGGACATACAAATGAGTAGGAACATAAGAATTCCCCCATCTAGTGGTGGCCAATGATATTGCCGGTGACAATTATTTGAAAAGATAGGGGAAAGAAAGACAGTAGAGTGGGGTTCTCGCCATCTAGTGGGCAAAGACTATACCAATTATAATCCAATAGGCCATACACATCAGCAGGCAAAAAGCTCATGGACGATAAATAGCCATACTTCATAAATCATATTTAAACATTATAAAAACACAATTAAGGAAATCACACTCCTAAAATATGATTTATGAAGTATGGCTATTTATCGTCCATGAGCTTTTTGCCTGCTGATGTGTATGGCCTATTGGATTATAATTGGTATAGTCTTTGCCCACTAGATGGCGAGAACCCCACTCTACTGTCTTTCTTTCCCCTATCTTTTCAAATAATTGTCACCGGCAATATCATTGGCCACCACTAGATGGGGGAATTCTTATGTTCCTACTCATTTGTATGTCCCTTATGGAACTCACATAGGCTGCCAGAAGTCAATATGGTGGCGTGTATTCTGTTTCCATTTGTCTGGTCCTAGTTGCCAGTAGTCAATATGGCGCTGCGGGACTATTTAAACCATAAACGTAATGACTGCGTCACTTGGCCAATCCCCAGTCGACGTCCCTTAGTGACGAAACGCGTAGGGAGGAGCCAGTGACGCTGACGTCATTACGTTTTTCTCCGTGATTGATGGGACATACACAGTAGGCAGGCGGAGGTTCGTGGAAACGCCGCGATCGTGATGCTTGGTCATACGCTGCTCTTTTGATGGAATTTTCTTGTAAGTGCAATCTTTTGGCTTATTAAAATTTTACTGTTTTGCAATTTTACGCTATGGGAGCCTTTTCTTGATTTTTTGTCTTTTGAGTTCTACATACTGGAAAGATCGGCATAGGTTGTGGGTGACCTGTTAATTTCCCAAATGCCTGGTGGGACCACTGTTATGGTGGTCATCTTGAGCTGGTAAGGAGCCTCATACCTCACTTGGGTGCAAGTCACTGTGGATGCTGGATTCACCTGTGTCACATCTCTTCAGAATTTATTTTGATCATCTACCCACTTCACTTATGGACTTTTTTTTTTTTTTTTTTTGGTATAATTTTTGGGATCACATTTTTTTATGCTTTATATTATTTAATTTTTTTTCACAATATGACATATGTTGTGACATTTGTCTCTATTTTCTATAGGAGACCTGTTGTGTTTCTCTTAATACATTGTGTGGTGGATTAATCACTTTTGTATGATTTTTAGCACGTTTTATTAATTCATTTAGTTTTAGCGCTGCACATATTTTTTATTGTTTACTTATAAACAAAAGTTATTACTCTATCCTTCATATTTAACCTGCAAAGAATGGTAAACAATACAACATTCGTGTACATTGGTAAATTGTCACTGATACTCCTCAAAACCGACAATAACTAAATTAACCCTTAGGCCTCATGCACACAGGCTGTTAAAATAACGTTATGAAAACGCCAGTATCTTTGCAGTGATTTTTTTAAACTTTTTTCAGCTTTTTTCAGCATTTTTTAGCGTTTTTGAGCATTTTTCCGTGTTAGCGTTTTTTTAGCGTTTTTTTTTTTTTTTAATTTTATTTATTTATTTATTTTTCAATGGATCAAAAACGTTAAAAAACGTTGGTGAATGACGTTTTTGAGCGTTTTTCAGCGTTAGAGCGTTTTTACAGCTGAAAAATGTCTCTCAGAACCCACTGGTCCTGGGTTTTTTTTTACAGCTTAAAAACGCCTATGCCACTTGCAGCTCAAAAACGCCTAGGTGGGCATGAAGCCATAGACTAACATAGACAGGCCTTTTTAAGCTGCAAAAAAAGCTCAAAAAAGCAGCTGTAAAAACATCCGTGTGCATGAGGACTTACTTTCATGTTCCTACCCGCGACATGTAAGAGGGCTGTCGAGGTAGGTTCAAACATATTCTTGTTACCACATACAAACATGAGACAAACATTTAGATACAAATGTGGGGAAGATAATTTCATAGTTCCCAAAACAAAATGAAAAAACAAAACAACCAGATGGAATGCTACCTTCACTCTTTTAGTAATAGAAAAAAAATACAATGGGAAAGACACGAGAGCATCTTGAAATCTTTGCATGGACTAGCCACACAAAGTCCAAAAACAGGCATGAGAATTTTTAATCACACAAACGTGTACTACACATCCATCAACTCACTCATCATTGCAGATTTCTGAAGCCACAGCTGAACTACTTCCAAGGTATTTTTATTCTAGGGTCTCGTACCTCCAGACATCAAAAGTACCTTCCAAAGGAATACACCTTACTGTACTCTCTGACCACATATGTCAATCTTTAAGGGATCTAATGGCCTTAGCCCCATACCCAGATTTCATGTATTGTGCAGCTGTCTGACTGGGGTGCCTGGACGACCCATTGCCCATGATGATTCAAGTCACTTTTTTGTCAAACTCTGTGTCCAGGGAACCCTGCGCTTTACTTTCGGAGCGATTATTGTTTGCGCCTTTATCACTATAACCGTCCCCCGCTTCCCAATTATTGTACACGGCCTGAGTGGGGCTGCTAGCGTACTACTCCTCACATTTATATGCTCTACAACCGGTTATCGTCAACCCTTTAAATGTGTTGTCAGACAAACTACAAAACACAATGAAAATCCTCCACTATTCAAAACAATCTTATGACTTCTATCTGTACCTAGATGTTACAACAATAACTTGGATGCCTCCTGTTTGCTCTCTACCCCAAACTGTATTACAGTATAAACCTTAATTAAATTTAAAATTCAAAATGATTTTGTCCTTCCAAACACAAGTCAAAAGATTCCAAGCTCCTCCCACCAACTTCCTGTTGCACACCTGAACAGGAAGAGGGAGGGGGAGGGGAAGCCTTGAATAGCTTCATATTATGTCTATCAAGACATAAAAAAAAATCTATGGCTAACATCATATATACTTCAAACAATTTATAAAACTTTTGTCCAGGAAAGGGTGGAATAAACCCCCATATTGCAAATGGAAGGGAATCCCCCTTGACTCACATATCCCCTGGGCAGTCAAACCACAAATTCTGAGACCGAAAAACCACATAACAGCGCAACAAAAGCCAAAAACTGAAAATCCTGTAAAAAGATTGCTCAAGGAGGTCAACCAAAGCTTTTCTTTCCTACTGCAGGCTATACAATATAAACCTCAGCTCTAGTGATAAAACCCAAAACCATTAAAAATAAAAATAAAACACACCGCTAAAAGTACAAAAATTCCGTTAAAGCAAGTAAATTCAGTGCAAAGTAGAGATTTTCACTTTAAAGGAAAATGGTGCTTAGAGAAAAGGTATGGCTACACACACACACAAAGGAATTGGAGCAGCTTCCACTCTGGGATGAACCACAGGCCAAACAGCACAAAATCCTTAAACTGCGCCTCTCAAAATGGCCGACAACAAAAGGACCGCATGGCAGACAACAACAAAAGAAAAGAAAATGGCAGACGGAAGCCAGGTCACAAAATTGCTCCATTAACACATAAAATGTAGTTGTTGATCCTGCCAAAATCGAGATTTCACTAGAAACATAAACTTCTCCCCACAAAAGTACACATTTGAGACACCAAATGAACACTTGGCACACAACAACGTTACATAAAACACACAATAACACGGCTCAAACATATACTCTTGTCCTAAACAAAGTTCACACACTTATTCTGGCATCAGCAACCCATACAAACAAGACATTTCAGAAATACCCACAGTGATGATTGCATCATGATCTTTTCATAAAACAATGAGAGCTTCCCCCATACTATTGTCCACAGGGAGTAGCCAACGTTCCCCATTGCAAGTGCTGGGAAAGCCATGCCTGGCCGCCCCTCCCCGCTAAACCTCATGGCGCTTACAAACAATCATCAATTACTTACAAACTGCTCAGTCACACACACATTCCAGGTTGCATTAAATGGGTCCCAGAGCAGAGGCAAATAATCCCAATTCATATATTTCTATTTCTCATATACATTACAAACTTATTACACAACATACGGTTCCTTACACATAACAAACATACAATAAAAATCCCAGCATTATACCAAAAGATGAAAAAATTGTTCTTTTGCAAAGCAGAAGCTACCTAACACATCAGACAGCCTACTGATCTGATTGTGAAGGAGGTTCTGTTCACTCCTAAGGTCGTGGCCCACCATCTGTGGTGGAGATTTGGCTATAATCAATCTCACCTGCGTTAACATGTGCCCTTTCAGTCTAATGGTATAATACATGTTACTTAACCCATGTCTCCCGCATTTCCCAAGTAAACAGACATGACCATGCTTACGTCCTCATCTCAGCACGACTGCCCTCCTGGGCATAGGCTCTTGCTTTTATTCACACACACAAAGGAAGTCACAAACAGGAAAACCCTGGCCCCAACAGCCAATCGCTTCCTTCACAGGATGTGACAACACAGGATGTGACAACACAGGATGTGAATGTCAACATAGGATATGTCCAAACAAGGCTATGAGTTTATACCACAACCAATGACTACCGTTCCAGGTGATGGAGCTTATCTGCGGGTGTATGCTCATGGCACCATAAATATGTTGATCAGGCATATAGGGGTGACATGAATGCACATCCGCTAAACCGATAATGTCTTTGCAGAGCGAACACATCCCCCCAAACAAATGTCAGTGCATCACACAGGGGCCATTTCGCCGGCAGACATATACTCACTCCGCAAACACCTCTCTCCAACCTCAGGAAGTTTTCCACTACCTAACGGATCTCAACCAGCATCAGTCTGCCCCAGTCAGCTCTTTAGAGCGGACTGCGGGAGTACTAACACTGGGAGACACTATGACAATACATATTAAAATACATCTTCATAAAATTTCCACAACAACTGGTGGTGTACGCAGTATATAATACAGTGTGTACAGTTTCTACTACACTTCTGGTGGTGTACACAGTATACAATACAGTGCAACCATTGTACAGTTTCTAATACAGTGCAGGCAGTGTACACAGTATCTAATACAGTGTGTACAGTTTCTAATACACTTCTGGTGGTGTACACAGTTTACAATACAGTACAGTGGTTGTACAGTTTCTAATACAGTGCATGCGGTGTACACTGTATCTAAAACAGTGTGTACAGTTTCTAATACACTTCAGGTGGTGTACACAGTATACAATACAGTGCAGCCATTGTACAGTTTCTAATACAGTGCAGGCAGGCGGTGTACACAGTATCTAAAACAGTGTGTACAGTTTCTAATACACTTCTGGTGGTGTACACAGTATACAGTGCAGCCGTTGTACAGTTTCTAAAACAGTGCAGGCGGTGTACACAGTATCTAATACAGTGTGTACAGTTTCTAATACACTTCTGGTGGTGTACACAGTTTACAATACAGTACAGTGGTTGTACAGTTTCTAATACAGTGCATGCGGTGTACACTGTATCTAAAACAGTGTGTACAGTTTCTAATACACTTCAGGCGGTGTATTAAAATCTATATATACAGTCTAGTATATATATATATATATATATATATTGTGAGAGTGAGAGCCCCTGTCTCGGTGAAAAAAGAGTGTAAAATGGATACAGGACTCTCAAAGAGGCAGTTTGAGAAGTTCCAGCAGAAGACTGGTGAGCAGAAAAAACTATGCTTTAAGTCTTCTCTGGATTTTGTCAGTCTGGATTGGGGGCTGGAAACTTGAAGACTTCAAAGAGCATTGGGAGGGATGGAGTCTTTAGTCTTGTGTCCAGGCTTTCCAGAAGTTCTGCAGGTTGTGTGTGTCACCAGGTGCACACACTCATTACAAGGCAGATCTGAGCATAGCTCAGGGGAGCTGGTGTTGGAGCAGTTGCTGCAGCCAGGAGGGAGGTGTGCTAATGTTTAAAAACTCGTGCAATATCCTTGAGATGGCACTCCATGTGGGAGAGGTTCCAGGTCAGTAGACTGAGAGAGTTGGGCAAGCTGAGAGAGTCAGGGAGACCATAGCTGAGACAACTGGGAGAGAGAGTCCTGGGGACCAGAGGGGACCATGAGTCTTGGAGGAATGTGAAAGGCTGGAGCATCAGGAGAGCCCCCTCCTAGATGCCAGGAGTGGGCCTGTGCAGCAAGGTACTGCGCCCAAGGCTGAGTGAGCCTTAAGTGCCAGGTGGACTGGCATTTTTCCTTTAGTGTATTTCTGCTGGAGAAGAACCCCTGTGGGGGCAATCCATGTGTGTATGAACTTTCATTTTTGTTACTTTCAATAAAAGTGGGCTACCAGGCCCTTAAACTAAAGTTCCCATAGTCTGCATTCAGTGTAGCCTATATATAAAGTACACTCGATGGTGTATAGTTTCTAATACACAGTATATAATACAGTATAATGTAGTGTTGCAAAACAAAAAATACATTATGTCTGGAAGGCCACCAAGGAGAGGCAGACACTCACAGGCCACTAAAAGAGGGCAAGCAGCCTATGTGTTTACAGTCAACAGCGGTGGTCGTGGACATGGTGCATCCTCTGCGGGTGGCCGAGGGGCACGCTTGTCCTTTTGTTCTGCTGCTGCCCATGTTATTGAGCCACAACATGCAGAAGAGTTGGTGGGGTGGATAACAAAGCCATCCCCATCCTCCTCATCCTCTGTCACCCAGGCTCAGAGTAGTTTGCGTCCGAATGCAGCTGCCAAGTGGCCTATTCCACCGGCTCTTTGTCCACAGTCACTCCTTCCGTAGCCCCACCACCATCATGCATGGAGGAGTCCCCAGAATTATTCGATCACAGTGTTGGTTATATGCTGCTGGTGGATGTGTAGCGATTTGAAGGCTCCGATGTTGGTTCACAGGTTGAGGAAGGGAGTAAAGTGGGCCTAGAGAGAGGGGGTGCCACAGAAGGACAAGAAACTGGCAATCATGTTTCCCCAGCTGCAGCATACTGCCATCCCTCCTCTTCTTCTTCCTCTATGGCCTCTTCTGCAGATTTGTTCTCTGAACCAGCAGTGCTTTCGTAAGCGTTCAAGGGGCTACGCAAGCAGTCAGGCTAAAAGATGCCATGGGGTGCTTGAGTTGGTCTGCCTAGGGGACAGGAGCCACACAGAGGCAGAGATTCTGTCAGCTCTGCAGGGGTAGGCTCAGAGTTGGTTGATGCCATGCCAGCTTCAGCCAGGAATGGTTGTATGTGACAATGGCACCAACCTTTTCTCAGCCTTTTGACAGGGACACTTGACCCATGTTCCATGTTTGGCAAACGTCCTGAATTTGGTGGTGCAGCGAGTCCTTGACCAGGTACCCAGGCTTACAAGATCTCCTGAGGCAGGCCAGAAAAGTCTGTGGTCATATCCGCAGGCCATACAATGCCAGTGCTCAGCTGGAATGCAACCTGCCCACCAACCGCCTCATTAGTGACATGCCCACCAGGTGGAACTCAACGTTGGCAATGCTGCAGCGGCTGCACACACAGCAGAGGGCCATCAATGAGTACCTGTACGAGTATGGCACCAGGTCAGGGACAGGGGAGCTTGGCTTCTTTTCGCCACACCAGTGGCTACTGATCAAGGATGCATGCACTGTCCTTTCACCATTTGAGGAGGCCACAAGAATGGCGAGCAGGGACAATGCATGCATCAGTAACACTGTCCCTCTAGTCTTCCTGCTGGAGCACATGCTTCATGGAATCATGGACAGGGAACTTGAGGCAGAACAGCGGGTGGAAGAGGAGGACTTCCTTTCCTCTCAAGGCCCCCTTTATCCAGATAGCATTCCTGCGGGCCCGCCAATCACACAGGAAGAAGAGGAGGAGGAGGAGAAAGAGGATTTTGTCAGCATGGATGTAGAGGATAACACTCAGCAGCTGTCTTCAAGGGATGGTTTTCAGTCCCCAGAAACCCAAGGAGTTGTACGTGGCTGGGAGGAGGTAGTTACCGATAATGTGATTTTTAGTGACCCAGAGGACTCAGAAACGAATGCCTCTGCAAATTTACGCTGAATGGCCTCCATGATTCTGCAAAGCCTGCGAAAGTACCCTAGGATTCAAGGTGTCAAGGAGAGGGATCATTACTGGCTGGCAACCCTTCTTGATCCACGTTACAAAGGTGAAGTTGCAGAACTCATCCTGCCTTCGCAGAGGGAGCAGAGGATGAAACATCTTCAGGAAGCCTTGAAGAAAGGTTTGTATAACTCATTTCCAGACCCTTGGAGGTTACCATTTCCTGGTGCTGGACAATGTGTTGCTGAGGCTTCGTTCAGAGGAAGAGCAGTGGAGAAGTGGACAATTTTTCAGTCCTCAGTGCCAAGGTCAGATAGATTCAAGAAACCATCACCAGCGTCTGCATTATATGGTGCAGGAATATCTAAGGGCAAGAGCAGACCTTTCCAACAGAGCATCCACTGGGTTAGTGGGTCTTGAGAATGGACCACTGGCCAGAACTTGCTCAATATGCAATCGAACTATTGGACTGTCCTGCATTCAGTGTGCTTTCTGAACGCAGATTCAGTGCTTCTGGAGGGTTTTTAACGGATCAAAGAGTGCACCTGTCCACAGACTCCGTTGAGAGGCTCACATTCATAAAAAAGAATCAGTCTTGGATCAGCAGCTATCAAGCACCTGATGCTGATGTAACTGATTGAATTTTCTATGGATCTGGGATCCCTTGAAGACTGCCTATGCTGACTATCTGTCACAGATCCGCTGCGGAGCTGATCTGTGTCTTACCTTTACTGCTGTAGGTCGGCTGGCACCTGTTGTTCCACTAGCTTGTGTTTAGCTCTGCTGCACTCTGCAGCTATGGGTGTCGCCGGCCTCACCTGTTGCTTAATATATAATTCCTTCATGCTACTTCCTGTCCAGCCCCTCATGTGCTTCTCTATTTAAATCCCTCTCAGACCACTTTTTGCATGTTACTGAGCTCCCTGCTTGTAACCTGCTTTAACCTGACCTCTCGTGAACTGATCTCTTGTGTACCGACTCAGCTAGTTCTGATTACATTGTCTGCAGCCCGCCCTGACCTTGGCTCGCTATCCGGTTCTCCTTTGCTTCATCCATCCATCCTTGTCTGACAGAGTCTTCTGGTACTTCCCTAGCCAGCAGGGTGAACCCGGGGGTCGTGACCTGGGGTCAGCATGCAGCTAAGCCCAAACCCTCTTGAGGGGGTCCCTGGCAGAATACCGGCTGGCCCTTAGACTCCATGCCTTGGGGGATCCCGTGTTACCTGCTCGCCTGTGGGCTCACTGTATGTAGTACCGTGACACTATCCTATTCCTCCTCAATCTTGATGATGCTAGCTTCCAACAATATTTTTGGTTTAGGGCACCACCACCACCCAAGGCCCAATTTTTCTGCCCCAGTTTAAGAGGGGCATGTAATTACAGTTTTTGATATAATATTTCACAGCAAGGCCTGTTCCTGTACCCAACAAGAGTATTTGTGAGGGGTTACAGTGTTGTGGCACCACCACCACCACCCAAGGCACAATTCTTCTGCCCTGTTAATAGGGGCATGTAATTACAGTTTTTGATATAATATTTCACAGCAGGGCCCCTTACTGCACCCAACAAGAGTAACTGTGAGGGCTTACAGTGTTGTGTTCTGGCACCACCAAAACCAAAGGCCCAATTTTTATAACCCTGTTTAACAGGGGCATGTAATTAAAATTTTTGCTATAATATTTCACAGCAGGGTCTGTTCCTGCGCTCAACAAGCTTAACTGTGAGGGGTTACAGTGTTGTGGCACCACCACCACCAACCAAGGCCCAATTTTTCTGCCCCTGTTTAACAGGGCCATGTAATTACAATTTTTGATATAATATTTCACAGCAGGGCCCATTCCTGCGTTCAACAAGAGTAACTGTGAGGGCTTACAGCGTTCTGGTGCCACCAAAACCAAAGGCCCAATTTTTCTGCCCCTGTTTAACAGGGGCATGTAATTACAATTTTTGAAATAATAGTTAAGCAGGGCCCGTTCCTGTGCCCAACAAGAGTAACTCTGAGGGCTTACAGTGTTTTGGCACCACCAAAACCAAAGGCCCAATTTTTCTAACCCTGTTTAACAGGGACATGTTATTAAAATTTTTTATATAATATTTCACAGCAGGGCCCGTTCCTGCACTCAACAAGAATAACTGTGAGGGGTTACAGTATTGTGGCATCACCAACACCACCCAAGGCCCAATTGTTCTGCCCCTGTTTAACAGGGCCATATAATTACAATTTTTTGATATAATATTTCACAGCAGGGCCCGGTCCTGCGCCCAACAAGATTAACTGTGAAGGGCTACAGTGTTCTGGGGCCACCAAAACCAAAGGCCCAATTTTTCTGCCCCTGTTTAACAGGGTGTGTTGCGTTTGTTACAATATGATATTTTTTTTATTAATCAGACTTGATACATGGGACATAACATTACACAATAGTGGTTGGTCATAGAGATATTGTCAGTTTTTGGCTTGACTAGATTTCTCAAACAAATGCTGTTTTATACAATGGGGGTAGATATCATTGTTGGATTCAATTGACAGTTCAATTAACAGGCTATTGTCTCTATAGCTAAAGTAAACAAGTAAGAAATGTACTTTTCTGAAGTTCTTTCAGCTCTCAAACTGAAAGAATGACTTAGATTACTGTCAGGTGATTAGACAATGGTACGTAGATACCATTTTTGTATTCAATTGACAGTTTGCAATAGTCCATTGTTTCTACAGCTACAGTAAACAGGCATGTTTTCTGTTGTTTGGTAACTATTGTAAACAGCCTGGCACATAAAAGGGGGATTCAGGCATAAGCTAGGGACACACACACACACACACCATCATGCTTTGAAGATCAGAAGCTGCCACTCATGATACAAGAACCCTGCCTGGTGTCCAAGAAGCATCGTTGCCAATGGAGATCACGAACATACAGTAACAGAAGATAAGTAACTTTTAAGTGTATTTGTACCGATATATAGACTATAGGCTGTTCATTTGATAGGCATTTTGCTTGTTATAGATATCTGTCAGTCTTGTATTGTATTCCTAATATTGTAATAGTTTTGTATGTACAGCATCTTTGTATAGTAAAAAGCACATTTACACACTGCAGAAATCTCCGCTTCCTTGCTTATACCACAGAGTAACCTTGCTAGATAGACGCAAGCAAAACATTTGGGGGCTTGTGCCGCGGTCTCTGCTATAGTTCAACTGAAGCAGACAAGTATGGGAACTATGGGTCCTCTTTGAAAACCCCATAACTTAATCTGCCATGCGACGGCCTCGGGAGGCTTGGTCTTTCCCTCCGGTGAGGGGGTACTGGGCTCCTGGGGTGGGGTACGATCCCACTGCCTTCATCCCCTTTTCCTACTTCCCCTACCCAATTCTACTTATCCCACCCTGGACTTTCCACTAACCCCCCTTCTTCTCAATTCTTCTCATTAATTTCTATTCCTACACTTTTTTCTATTAATTCTTATTTTTTTTTTTTCTCTTCCTTTCTCTGTTAAGAAGTACAAGGTATACAACCAGTGGTATAAATCTAGAGTCAGTCCACCTGTCATAATTTTTCTCCCTCTTATCTAACATACAGACAAGATATATACAGTGACTCTAATTTCATGTTACGACTGTTATTAGAGCTGGGCTCTCCTCTGGAAATGACTTCGGCACCTTATTATGTATCACCTTGTACTTTAATTTTCTATATGTGTTTTATTATGAAAAATTTAATAAAAATTGTCAATTTTCAAAAAAAAAAAAAAAAAGAACTGTTGAGAGTGGGGAACTTAGACCTGCTGTAAGTCCTTTCTCGTCTCTGGTGTTCCCAGTAAAGAAACCTGATGGGACATATAGAATGACTGTGGATTACAGAGGTCTAAACAAAGTGGCACCTCCATTGAAGTCAGCTGTACCAGATATGATCTCAATTGTTGAGAAAATTGCTAAAAATGCAGGAGAATATCATGCTGTGATAGACCTGGCTAATGCTTTCTTTTCGATTTTAATAGATCCGGAGTGTCAAGACCAGTTTGCTATGGTGTGGAACGGCCGCCAATATACTTTCACTGTCCTTCCGCAAGGCTATCTTCATTCTCCAACGATTTGTCATGGACTGATTGCCCGAGAAGTACCCTGAATTTGAAAGTCGCTGTGTTTCACTACATTGATGACATCATGATCTCTGGGACAAAAGAAGATGTAACTGAAGCACTGCACCTGCTGATAGAGCACTTGGAGAACAGAGGGTGGGCTATCAACAGAGACAAAGTCTAAGGACCTGCCACAGAAGTGAAATTCCGGGGAATGATGTGGACTGGGCCGCAGAGGAAAATTCCAGAGACAGTTGTGCAAACTATCCAGGCACAGTCGCCCCCTACTACCAAAAAGGAGGCACAGAAGTTCATTGGAGTTGTGGGGTTCTGGAGATCGTTCATCCCACATCTTGGACTGATTCTGAGGCCTATATATAATGTCACCAGAAAAAAGACTGAGTTCACATGGTGTTCAGAGCAGCGGACTGCATTCCTGGCTGCTAAAGAAGCTATTTTGTAGCATCAGGGATTAGGACCTGTGAGACAAGGAGTACCATTTCAGCTGGATGTAGTGGAGCAGAATGGTACCATATCTTGGAGTCTGTGGCAGCCAAATGAAAAGAAAGGACTGAGAGCAATACCCATTGGATTTTGGTCCAAACAACTGACAGGGGCACAGAAGAGATACACGCCCCTAGAGAAGTACCTGTTTGGGGCCTACACAGCACTTCAACATGTAGAGACCATTACAGGAAAGGACACAGTCACCATCCATACTGCATTGCCAATAGCAGGATGGGTGAGAGATAATGGACTGACCACTAAGGCAGCTGTAGCCCAGAACCAGACACTGATGAAATGGAAGTGGTACCTTCAGGAAAGAGGGGGTATTGCAGCTGGGGATGTTAGAGACATTTCAAAACAGTTGGCTGGGCTTGTGACTTTTACCAGCACCCGGCCAGAAGAAGAAATTCCTGTGCAGCAGTCATCCCCATTCAAGAGGCTCCACCCTTTGAGTCTCTGTCAGAAGACATGAAGGAGTCAGCGTGGTTCACTGATGGTTCAGCCATAGTCACCTCGTCTGGACGTAAATGGACAGCAGCAGCCTACAACCCAAGTACAGACACAGTCCTGCAAGAGACCGGAATTGGAGGGTCCAGTCAGTATGCAGAGTTGAAAGCTGTGGTGATGACTCTTCAGGAGGATCCTTCTTCCCATGTCACTATCTACACTGACAGCTGGGCGGTTTTTAAAGGACTGACAACTTGGATGCCCACGTGGAAGTCCAATGGATGGGCATGGCCTGAAGCGGCATGGGATAGGACGCAAGGCAGCCGAGCTCCGCCGACAGTCTATCCTTAAGAACAAATCCTGAGATTCTATCCGAATAATAAGACCCCAAAACGACCCTAACTGCATCATACCACTGCTGGGATCATGTTACCGCCAAAGAAGCCGGCCGCAACGACCTCCAAGCTGGATCAATACCGCCGACAGGAGAAGGAGAAAGAATCCCCTGGGCAAGATGGCGGCGCCACGAGGGGAGAGGAGGCCGCTGTGAATGCAGACACAGCGAAGGTACTGGAAGCCATAACCATATGCCAGTAAGCAGTGGCTGCGTGTCAGTCTACACTCACAGCCCGGATTGAAGAACTGAAGGTAGATATTTCCCTGGTGAGACAGGATTTTCAGAAATTGAGAGACAGAGACCCGCCTGAGCATAGTGGAGGACTCCCCCCCCCCTCCAACACTCCACAGAAGCTATACAGTTACAGGTTAACCAAATCCTGCAAAAGCAGGACGATTTTGAGAACAGAATCAGACGCTGTAACCTCAGATTCATAGGTCTCCCTGAGGGAGCAGAGGGGGGTGATTCTACCACATTCCTTGAATCACTGCTTTGTGACACTTATGGCAGAGAGGCCTTCTCCCCCACCTTTGTTGTGGAGAGGGCACACCGCATGTCGGGCAGACCACCACCAACTGGAGCGCCCCCACGCACATTTATAGCCAAATTTCTCAATTTCAAAGACAGGGATGCCATACTTCGTCTCAGCAGAGAAAAAGGCAATATCCCCTTCGGTAACAAAACGATCGCTGTATTCCCGGATTTTTCGGCGGAAGTACAGCGTAAGCGAAAAACATTTATGGAAGCCAAACAAAGACTTTGCATCAAACATGTAAAATATGCAATGCTTTTCCCAGCTCGGGTACGCATAGAGGGAGATGACCGCGCTTACTTTTTGATGATCCAGAGGCAGTCATTTCATGGTTGGAGCAGAGGGAGGATCGCAGATAAGTAACTATGTCCTTTACCCTGTACCTCAAAGTTAATATGCCGTTCTAATGCATCAGCTGTACACCCCTGAACATTTCTCTACAAGGGAAAGGGGGCTATGACTCGCATATAAAACATTGTTTTCTGTTACTGTTACTCATGGAATGGAGGATGCTGTACTCTGTCAGTGACTATGTCTGAAATAGTGTGCATGCCTGCCTGACCACAGCAACTTTACTGTACACCTTTGTGCGCATCTATATAAAAGGAAAGGGGCAACAGCCTGCATATAGACATTGCTCATTGATGCTGTTGCTCCTGCGGTACAAAGGGAAGCTATTTACCAGCGAACACGCCTGGAACAGGGTGTACGGTCACTAAAACACAGCAATTTTGCCCTGCGCCTTTGAATATTTCCAACTTAGAGAGAGAGGCAGCGGGTTGCATTCAGACATAGCTTTCTGAGACTTTTGCCTCTGAGATGTGTAACTATGCCTGGAACAACTTATATTACTTCTTTAATGTAACGCCTCCTACACAGTTGAGAGTGACACTTTTGCATAGCATCGCAGTTTGGTATCATTATACGAGGTTTACGGGGGGGAAAAAACAGCCCTCCAACTTTCATACTAATTTTGGGATATATATGCACTCACTATTTGTTCTCTGAAAATGTTTGCTCAATATTTCCCTCGGCGGAGGGAAGCACTATGCCTGTGAGCTCACAGTAGCAGTGAGCATAGTCCTACTGAGTGCTACGTTATGCAGCGTAAAGCCGCCCCACTAGTCACAGTTTCCAGCCTGGGAGGACATGCATGGATTATTGCTGTAATGGCTGCCTTTGCGGATACCATTATGGGGTTCGCTGTAAGGCTATCAAATGCCCTTTTTTGTATTTGTTTAGTTGGTGCAGTTCTCCTCTCAGGCTGGACAATGTTTATGCCATGTTGGCAGTTTGGAGAAATAGCCCGCACCAGTTGGGGGCAGTGCAGGGCGGGGAGGGGGGATTTATGGTTAATAAAGTTACAAGGCAAAGTCTTTTACTATGTACAAAGCGGTCTTTTTAGGGGCCATGGGGAAATAATGACGGTATTGTTGACAGTTACATATTGGAGATTGTTTCTACCACCAACCAATTCTAAGGGTGATCTGAATCCTGGAGCCACTTCCTATAAGTACACCACCCCATGGCCTCATTGAAACTAGTAATATGGAATATACCAGGGGTTAGGGATCCAATAAAAAGGACAGCTGTTTTTGCTCAACTTAAAAAACAAAGAGCTGATGTGGTGGTACTGGTGGAGACCCACACAGAAGGTTCGGTACAGAGGACACTTAAGCGTCCATGGATGGGTTGGGCGTACCACTCAGTGCATACCACACACTCTAGAGGAGTATCGATATTAGTCACTAAAACCACACACTTTGAGCTCCAGGGTTCAGAAACAGACCCAGAAGGTAGATATGTTTTTTTGAGAGCTAAAATACAAGGTGACCCCGTACTATTACTGGCGTTTTATGTACCACCCCCATTTCAATTCTCCATCTTGACTAAGGGATTTGATTTCATGGCTATGTATCCTAATGCACCAGCTATATGGCTCGGTGATTTTAATAATGTGCTAGACCCAACACTAGACAAACTAGCTGGATCCCTCTCTACAAATACACCCCAACACCCAACAAGATTTGCAAGGCTCCTTGACGACTTTAATCTAGTCGACACATGGAGGTATAAACACCCCACATTAAGGGCCTACTCATGCTTCTCCACTTCACACAACTCTATGTCCTGCATAGACCTTATTCTTATATCCAAAATACTACTCCCTAGGTTGCTAGAAGTGGGATTTCACCCTAGATCACTCTCTGATCACTGCCCGTACTGGGTCACACTCTCCCTGCCACACACAAGACCTCCAAATTCATGGAGACTGAACCCCTTTTGGCTGACTCTGTTTCCAGAAGACGATGATCTCGCTATTGAATGGAACCAATTTTTTGCGATTAATGGAGAATCCGCATCACTGCAAATAGTTTGGGAAACATTCAAAAAGCATGCACGCATGATACTTATTATGCGTGTCAATAAGCTGAAACGCGCTTCTGAAATAACTACTGACATCACAATTAAACACTTACAAGCGGCAGAGAAGGCCTTTTTAGCTGATCCCACCACAGACAAAGCCAATAATCTCAAAATATGTTCCAGAACATTAGATCAGATACACTATGAAAAATCCAAACGCAAACTCTTCTTCCATAAACAAAAGTCATTTGAATATGGAGAAAGGGCCGGGAAGTTACTTGCGTATATGGTGCACTGTGAAGAGAGACCCCTGGTGGTGATCTCCCTTCGCTCACAAGATGGAGTTTTGGTAACAGAGCCTACAGAAGTAGCATCCTTATTCAAATAATTTTTTGCTGCTCTATACACTACCACAGCTCCAGATGATGTTACCTTGATGGAATCTTTTATAGCTAAAATATCAATCCCTAAACTAACAGAGGAGCAAACGAAAGAGATAGAAGCCCCTTTAACGGGAGATGAAATATCTAGGACGATTGCTGCATTCCCCAGGTCTAAGGCCCCGGGCTCGGATGGCTTGCATGTGGAATTCTATTCCACATACTCAGACCAATTGATCCCTAGACTACTCACATTATACAATTCCATTTTTGAAAATTCAGACCTCCCAGCCTCTATGAGGGAAGCTACTATAATATTAATTCCCAAACCAGGAAAAGATCCACATCTTCCGGAGTCTTATCGTCCCATTTCCCTGCTTCAGGTAGATGATAAGATTCTTGCTAAAATTCTTGCTATTCGCCTTAATACAGTCATCTTGTCGCTGGTTCATGGGGATCAGGCTGGATTCATGCCAGGGAGAAACACGTCTTTTAACCTCCGGAGGCTTTTTATCAATCTCCAAACGAAACATGACAATGTTGGGTCCAGAATAGTCGTTGCCTTGGACACAGCCAAGGCATTCGACTCAGTCGAATGGAGGTATTTGTGGACCTGTCTGGATAGGTTTGGGCTAGGTCCCAGATTTATAAAATGGATCCAGCTCCTGTACCAGGATCCAGTGGCAAGAGTTCTGGCGAATGGATTGCCCTCGGAGCAATTCACTCTATCCAGGGGTACGAGACAGGGATGCCCGCTGTCGTCGTTGCTATATGCACTGGCGGCAGAACCCCTTGCAATAGCTATACGGGAACATCCAGGAATAGTGGGCCTACAGAGGGGGGAGATAGTGGAAAAAATAAGCACATATGCTGATGATACCATGCTGTATCTTGATGACTCTGAGGATTCCCTACCACTAGCCCTGGCCCTTATAGAGCATTTCAGTGCATTCTCTGGACTCAGGATTAATTGGGACAAATCCCAAATACTTCCTCTAGACAGCTTTCCACCACCTAAAGATAGGGCTCTACTTCCCCTACAGAGAGTAGACACCATAAAGTATCTGGGAATACGAACCACCCGAATCCCATCAGATTACATCCTGCTTAATATTACGCCACTGCAGGAAATGCTCAGACAAAAGACACAGGCATGGGCCCGTCTCCCACTGGGAGTGAAGGGCCGAATAAATTTAATAAAAATGGTCCTTCTACCAAAGGTTCTGTATATGCTTTGGCACTCACCGGTGTATTTGGTGCTTAAGCATTTCAAAATACTTGAGACTCTCATCAAACCGTTTGTCTGGGGCGACAATAGGCACAAACTCCCTTGGCATAAACTAAAACATCCAACGGATCTTGCCGGAATGGCGTTACCTGATTTTAATACATACTATGTAGCGGCCCAACTTTCACAGATTTTCCATATTGATAAAGTAGACAGGGATAGATTTCTACACTCTCTTTGTCCAAAATGGACTAGGCAGACTCTAGACTCCCTGGTAGCGATAACGGGTGAAGGAAGAGACAAGGGCCAAAAGAAGGACCGAAAATCACTTTTATACCAATACAGAAGGGTGTGGGAGATGGCCTCTGATAGAATGAATGTTATGTCTCAACATAGCTGCACTCATCTTTGGCATAATACGTCCCTACCAGAGTTTAACCTTCTACATGACAACAGAGTATGGAGTTCAAGGGGAATAGTTTATCTGGCTCAAATCACTCATAATGGAAAACTGAAGTTTTTCAATAGTTTAAAAACGGAATTCGCATTACCAGAACAAATGTTTTATAGATATATACAATTACGACACGCATTTCATGCGCAGTTTCCCCTAGATGATCTAAACTTGAATGATAACCCCCTACTGGCAGCAGTAAAATGCCCTGACCCAAAGAAATTGATTTCGCAATTCTACAGCATGCTAACACTTCCCCAGGCAACTTCATCTGCATACGCACTTAAGACCAGGTGGGAGGGATTTGTGCAATGGCTAATAGAAATTAATAAAGTTCTGCCATACAAGAAACTAATGTACTCTAACAGGGGGTGTCCATCTAAGTACGATAAGATCTGGGATAGGTGGCTAAAAACCCCCGAAACATGTGTATAACCAAAACTCCGAACAGGATAGATTAAACTAACCCCCCCCCTCATTGACTCAATTAAATATGGTGGATCACAGATCTCTACTGTTTATTTCCATCCCCTACAACCTGACCGCACAATGGATATAATGAGTGTTAATAAAGCCGATTTTACCCTACCTCGAATGTTATATAGAGTTGAATGGCTGCATACGACACCGATAATATTGTACTAGGCCAATATTCATATAAGTAAAGAGAACAACTGTTCGCCTATAATTGATAATCTTGTTTATTAACTTAGATGACTGTCAAGACGATCGATTGTATGTAATCTTCTCTTTTTGTTCAATAAAAAGATTTTGCCGAGAAAAGGAAGTCCAATGGATGGATGATTCATGGAAAGGTGGCGTGGGGAGGCAAGGAAGTCTGGGACTACATCTGGAAGGAAGCTCACTCCCGCACCATAAAAGTGGGGCATGTTGATGCACATGTGCCCCTAGTCCCAGACTTTGAAAACTATAACAGAGTTGCAGATGAAATCGCCCAAGTGAAGGCAGTTGTGCCAATTGATCCTGTCTTGATGAACTTGGCCAACTGGGCCCACAAGCAATCTGGACATTTGGGGCAGAAAGCAACATATGAATGGGCACAGCAGAGAGGATTGCCTATATCCATGGACATGATAAAGACTGTAATAGGGAACTGTACAGTGTGTGGAGAAGTGCGACAATGGCCATTGCAAAAGTACTCCACCGGGTCGATTAAGAGGGGTGAGAGGCCTGCAGAGATCTGGCAGATCGATTTCATCGGTCCCCTGCCCCGGGGAAATAATGGACTGAGATATTGTTGCACTGCAGTGGACACCTATTCAGGACTTATGCTTGTTCATCCCTGCAAACGTGCAGATCAAGCCGCAACGCTTCAACTGCTCCAGAAACTTATCGTTGCTTATGGTTGTCCCAAACAAGTCCAAAGTGATAACGGCTCACACTTCACTGGATCAACAATACAGCAGTGGGCCAAAGATTCTGGAGTGTACTGGTTGTGCCAGATCTAGACCTGCACGATTCTGGCTAAAATGAGAATCACGATTTTTTTGCTTAGAGGATAGATCACGATTCTCTCACGATTCTCGCGGCGTAACATCATCTTTCACATTAAAACAAAAAAAATTGCGCTAACTTTACTGTTTCTTTTTTTTTATTTATTGAAGTGTATTTTTTCCCAAAAAATTGCATTTGAAAGACCGCTGGGCAAATACAGTGCGACATAAAATATTGCAGCAATTGCCATTTTATTCCATATTATAATATATATATATATATATATATATATATTATATATATTATATATATATATATATATATATATATATATATATATATATATATATATATATATATATATATATATTTATTTATATATTTATATATTTTATCTCTAATGTTTGGGGGTTCCAAGTAATTTTTTTTAGCAAAAAATATTGATTTTAACTTAAGAAAGAAGTGTCAGAAAAAGATTTAGACTTTAAGTGGTTAAACTTCCTGCATTTACACGTTGTTTAAAGCTTGGCAGATTGCCCAGGTTATTTGTTTACACAGAGAAGTTTATCCCTTTGATCTAAGAAGGAAGTTAGATACAATGTTTCAAGTTCTAAACTTGGCAGAATGCCTGGATGTTTTCTTTTGACAGCTGAGTGAGCAGATAATCTCTCCACTTGTTTATATGAAAGAATCGTCAAACTCAGCAGGAGAGATCGTCAGGGGAGGTGAATCGAGATCACGATTTTTTAACGATTAATTGTGCAGCTCTAGCCAGATCCCATACCATCCACAGACAGCTGGTTTGATTGAAAGATACAACGGGCTATTTAAGGACCAGGTATGCAAACTTACACCCACACATACACTAAGAGGGTGGGATCGGGTCCCCACACAGGCAGTCATGTTGTTAAATTCTAGGCCAATAGCCAAAAGCACACCATATGAGAGGATGGAAGGGGCTGGGGCACAGATTCCACAGCTGGAGTGTAGAGTTCAGTATTTATGTAAGGTTCCTGAAAGAACAGGGCTTAACAGATACCATGTTACTGCTTCCCATGACATAGAAACCAAGAGTGACATATCTGAAGCTGAAGCCTATCTAGGAATGAGAGGGAAGGTTTGAAGTTACATTTGCATTGACAGATGAGCTTCAAGACAGTGGCTGGGACTCTGACTGGTTAGTGGATACTTCCCAGCAAGAGTGGAAAGTGAGGCTACATAACAGCAAACCTTCCAAAATAAACAGCAGTGATCTTCTGGGAAATATCAGTATATTTCCTCTCCTCCCTATTGATGTTCTTTGGGAGGGTCAGAAGTGGGTACAGGCAGGGGACAAAGTGTTATGCCGCGTACACACAGTCGGACTTTTCGTCTACAAAAGTCCAACGGATGCTGACGGACTAAAGCTGGCTGGTAATCCGATCGTGTGTGGGCTTCTCCGGACTTTCAACGTACTTTTTTAGCCTCAAATCCGACGGACTTTAGATTTGAAACATGCATCAAATCTTTACGTCGTAACTACGACGGACCCCGAAGTCCGCTCGTCTGTATGCTAGTCCGACGGACAAAAAAACGACGCATGCTCATAAGCAAAAACTAAACGGAAGCACTCGGTCTAGTAAAACTAGTGTTCGTATTGTAGGTAGCACATTCATCACGCTGCAAAATCTGTGATCGTTGAATGCAGCGCATTTTATTTCTTCTTTACGAATGCTCTAAAGAACGAAGGTGTTTTGCTGTTCATAATCAGAGTTCTCCCAAAC